>NW_026517053.1:0-508711 GCF_026229845.1 Diaporthe amygdali | reverse complement strand
CCCCCCCCCCCCCCCCCCCCCCCCCCCCCCCCCCCCCCCCCCCCCCCCCCCCCCCCCCCCCCCCCCCCCCCCCCCCAGTCGGTGGCTCAGGGCGTTTAGACTATTACCGCAGATACTAGTAGTATAGGGTCTAGCCAGGCACACTCGGGTTGTTGCACCATCTGTCCTACATCCGGTGACATGCTCCGGTCCCGAGCCGCGGATTTTGGAGATAGATCACGCACCCGCGCATCAGCGCTGCCAGGATGAGAAGGTTGAGGCTGTGTCTTGGGGTTTGAGAGCATGATCGAGCCAGCAGTTCAAATGTAAACCTAATACCCATGATGTTTATCTCCGCTTCGAGTTAGCATCGATGGCGGGTGTCCCAGGGACGGTTTGGTACGTCTGCAACAGAAATGGGTCGAGATGAGCACAACTTTGCTGGAATGGGCGTCAAATAGTCTCATGCTGCAGTCCCAAGCACATGAATTGACCTCAGATTGTAATACTGAAGTATATACATTATATGGGTGCAGCCCACAAGTGTATGTAAGTAGGGCTGCGATCCATGCTTAGGCAAGGGGGGAACCCTTGGATCCCACCATTTCCATCCAACATGCTTCGTGATATCCATCAATAAAACTGAAAGATGCGCTACGGCGCCGCGAGAAATTACGGGGGAAAAAGAACAGAATGCTCCGTGCCTGGCTAAGAAGGCAGGGCCAATATCGAAAACATACCACCCATCACCGGTCTAGCTCTGAACTGATTCGGGGTATACCCACCGGTATCCCCGTCCAACAGGTCACCGTATGGGATTGTCTGCGGCGTTGTGTTGATCCAGTGCACCTGCTTGTCGATGAACATCTTCCGCGTGGACTCGCTCGCCGCCGCCGCCGCCCATAGCTCCCAGTCGCTCTTAATCCAGTTGTGGCGGGTGTCGAGCGGGACTCCATAATCAGTGGCGACAGTTGGATAGAAGTCCGACTGGATGTTGTAGATCTGGTCCGGGACAAAGTTGAGGCCAAGTAGACGGTCTGCGTAGATATTGTAGAGGAGACCGTGGGAGCTGGGGTCGTTGTAATCTAGAACGGAGTGCGGTGGTGAGGCATTGAAGTTCACGCCAAAATCCTGCCACTGAGGAAGGTACTCTTCGGCTGTAGCATCGTAAGTGACGACGTTTCCGGTGAGATTCGCGACTTGTCCCATCGCCTTGAGCCCAATAATTCCTTTCAGGGCCAGATTTGTCTGATTTGCCAGCGAGCCTGCAAAGTCGTCCGTCGAGATCTGCTCCGCTGGGATAAGGGATTCATTGACCAGGTAGCCGGCCCACTGGTTCAGCTTGCCCCAGTGTTGGTTGAGATATGCGCTATCACCCGAGCGTTGTGCGTAAGCCAAGGTCATGATGATCATATTTCCACATTCCTCGAGCGGCATGGGCTCATCATTGCCTGCAGGGTAGCCCAAAGCGTTGGGGAACGTTCCCAAGTCGTGTATGGCGTAGGTGTTCGGATAATGTCCGCTCTCCTGGTTCTCATAAAGAGGATCCAGCAACAGCTTCACCAGCGTCTCGTTCAGGTAAAGAAGCAAAGGCATCGCCGGATAGATGACATCAACGGTGTTTGAGTCTCCATTTGAGCTGATCTCCTTCAGGAACAGATACGTCTGCGTGCCCTGAGCTGGAACCGTAGCGGCGAAGACCTGACGCACACCTAAAGTGGTCAAGACAGTGTAATTTTGGCCAGCGGCGTTGGACGTGTCTGTGTCGATCTTGCTGTCAAGGGCAGCCATTGCAGAGCTGGCTGACGAGTAATCGTTGTAGAAAGCCGCCATCGCATCTTCAGCCGAGCTGTAAGCTGACTTCCAGACCCCGGAAAGTGCTGTTGCACTTGTGGAATTTCCTTGATAGTTCACGACAGAGTCTTGGGATAGTCCGACTGTGAATAGGACTCCAGTTTCACTGGCGGACACGGAACCCAGATCCTTGGAAAACGCGAAAACAGGCCTAGAAAGTTTGGTCAGGATACCGAGCTTAGACTCCGGTGCGTAGTGACTCCCTCAACTCACCAGTCAGAATTGATAGCTCGGAAGTTGGTGTCCTTGGTGTTGTCGAGCGTGTGGTTGCTCTCAAACTGGCCACGCACGGCGGTGTCTGAGCCGATTTTCCACGTAACCTGCACATGGAAGTTAGAAGACATGTCTTGGACTCTCACATTTTCCTCTTCTTAACTTACCCCATCAGTATCGGCTGTGGATACGAACCACTGGCCCCATGCCGGTTGGTCGCTGATTTCAACGAATTGCTGCTGATTCGAGAGTTGGAATGTGTGATACTCCACGCCACCGGTGGTGCCATGATCCCAAGTAATGTTTTGACTCGCATCTCGACCACTCGCTAGTTCCCCGGAAGTGTCAAAGTAGACTTGAACACTGTGTGAAGCCCCGTCAGCAGACACCGCTGTGACATCCACATACGAGTGCTGCAGCGATTGTTTGACGAGGTCATCCGGGTAAATGGGAGAAAGAAACGTAGCTTTCAAGGTGACCTTCCCCTCGACGTCGAAAGTGAAGACAGTGTTAGTGGACGAGTAGGTTGCAGATGTCTGATTAGCCACGGCAGGCCCTGGAGCAGCTCCCATCCAGTTGTAAACGGCACCATCTACTGCCACAAAACCTTGCCATCCTGTGATTTGTCCGCTGTTAAAGTAGACGTTAGCAAATTCCTCATGCGGGACGGGAAGATCACATACGCCCAAAATGTCGGCCAGTGCCCAGCGAGAGAACCCCCAGATGACCCGTCCAGCCAGGTGCTGAGATAGGGTGATCTGACAGCCAGAGGCCAGGCTGGTGGTCTGGCAGGACTGAAGTCTATGGCTTGTGACAGACCACCAAACAATGCTGCCACTGTGGCGGCAAGTTGTGCCGAACGCATTTTGGTATAACAACCAGAAGAAAGAAAATATGAAGAGTTTATGATAGAGATTAACAGGAGCCGGTAAGGATGGGATTCCTGAGACCACGCCTCTCAGTCCCTATTTGGAGTTTTGTGGGGATAGTGTTTAGAAGGAAAGCATGAGACTCTTGGGATCTACAAGAGTATTATATACGGCAGCTTCCAACACCGTGGGACGAACCGATGGACCCCGGATGACACGAGCCAGTGTCTGCAGGTGAACGAAGGCTCGATTTGGTCAGAAGAGGAAGTTGGGATGTGAGATGATCTAGAAGGTTTGGAGACTAAGACGGGATGGGAAGGGGTCCTTCTTCAACAAACTTGGTCGTGTGAGCAGGTTAGATGTACAGGCCTCACGAGGTAGCCGTCATGCAGCACCGGGGGGTGATATTGGAAGGAAAGGGAAATTATACAGTAGGACCACACCCGCTCAAAGATGAAGTGGAGGGTGTGGCTGGTCGCGAGTGAGGGCAAGGCGACGGCGAGAGAACGGGAGCTAGGACTGTTAACCTACGCAGTGACATTCCAGTGCCGGGTTAACTGAGGGCGCATGTATGTTCCCTGTACCAAGGGGCAGGTCCAAACATAGCAAAACCTGTGCTATTGTCCATGCCCTGCCCCTGACACGGAGAGAAAAGAGGATGAGCTAGTTGTCCCGTCAGCCCCGTACGCTGTACCGCTGTGCGAATCGCGGCCGCCTCCAAGCGCTTGCTGGAGTGTTGAGGTCAGACGTGGGCATTGAGCCCGAGTCTGCAGGTTCCTGCAGGTCATGTATGGATAATGCTTGAAGAAACAGTGGGCCAAGTTCGATGGGCCATTGGAATGCTGTCGTGGGGGACTGGCAGACTCAGACCATTGCATGCGCTGAAAGCTTGTGACTTGGGCCTTGGTCATGGACAAGCACCTTGGCAGCAGAAACGTGGGAAAGAAGCGCGGTGGTCCTTGATCCCGGATGCCACGACAGTCTTGGACCAGTGGATGGACTCAAACTTGGCTAGACGTGACCAGCAGCAGCCGAGTTGAAACAGCAGGCTACGAAGCAGTGGTAGGCTGGGAAACAGGACGAAGGACGAAGGACGAATCAGGGCCAGAAGCAGGGCCAACCCCTTATTCGTGAGGCAGCACAGCCAGACGCATTGTATTGTATATGCTTGAGCTGGTGGGGGCGGCCAGGGACTCGACCAAGAGTTAGGAAAGGGGTACCTTGTTCAGATACCTGGATCGAGCCGGAACAACGGCTGGAGGGGGGGGGGCCTGAACAGGACAAATGGCTCGGCTGGAGGGTCATCGTGTGGTCCTTTCGATGACGGGCTCAACCCGATGAGTGGCCCGGAGGTTCGCGAAGTGCAAATTTGATGCCCAGGCCGGAGTTCTCGTCTGCATCTGCATCTGCATCTGCATGCTCCACGTTGGATGGATCAAGCATCACGCAACAAGCACCAAGCTCCCAAGACCGCCAGTCCTGCTGCCATGCCAGTTGACCTGCTCAGACCCTTGGCGTGGCGCTTGCCTGCCGTCCTTGGCGCGAAAGAAGCAAACTTGGCAGGTGGGCAGTCGAGTCGAGATGGACTGACTATTCGATCCAAAGCGTGAATGAAGGAATGAAGTGAAGTTGGACTGGGAGAAAAGAAGCGAAGCGAAGCCACAGCAGACGGGGCTGGCGGGGCAGAACAACACACACACCAAAGCAGCAATCCGCGGGGGAGCAGGGGTCTAGTCCCACCTGACGAGTGGATCATCAGGGGTCAGAGTGCCGCTGCCCCCGTTTCTTGGGTTTGGGGAAGCAACGACAACCGTAACCGTCGCAGCCACCGCAAGCCCCAACGGTCATTGCAACTCGGCGCTGCAACTTGCCCTGGCCAGTCTGCCTCGGAATCTTGGAATCGCCCTCGAACCCCTTGCATTCACTACCATTTTATCTGCATCGCATAGATCTACTATGTATGTCTGCGTAATACTCCGCGCGCCGATCGCAGCAATACTGACTGGCCTGGCCAACATCCCACATCGACCTGGACCTGGACCTGGACTTGGACTTCTTGTCCCTAGACCTGCGTCGACATGGGACGAACCTTCACCTCACCACCCACTCGACCCAAAAGAGCATCCCCAAACACCTCCCCATGCCTATACCTACCTAGTCCGACTCCTGGCAGGCAGTTTAAATGAATCCATGCCCACCTGACTGACTGGCCAAGCTTGGCCACAGCAAGCCGACCAGACCTGACCGCAACTTCAATGTCACGGCGCGAGGGACATATGTTGGGGATGCCATCACGAGGCTTCAAAGAGCGACCAGGCATCACCGCTAAGAGGCTTGAGCGTGCGCACCACGCGCGTCATGCATCATGTCGTGTCGTGTCCGTGTCGTCCGCCCCTTTTGAGTGGAAGTCGACAGTGCGTCTCGCCTTGAGCCAGTCGCAGCCCTCATACCACCATACATGAACAACAGCAATTTCCTGACCCCACATCCCACCGCATCCTCAGACTAGCTGGTCGTCAGCGGACCTCCCCGGAGCCGAAGTCCGGTGCTTCATTTGACGGTGTAAACTTGCCCCGGCTCGGAAAGCGATCGCCGGCGGCACTTACAAACAAAACCCTGACTTATTATCGGGGGAAAACGATCATCAAACTTGCACCTTTTTGGTAGACTACGACGCACGAGGCTCTACCGCACACGCTTCCCCGTTCCTTGGCGTTAAAACCAGACATTACGGGCCCAGTTCCAGCGCGACACGTGAGAAATCGACATAGCGTCTATAGAGCGTGAAACACCGCGAGTATCTCTTGTTATTTTATTTGAAGAAGAAAAAAAGGGGATCCGTCGAAAATTGTCCCAGATCTGCCGGACAGATACGACAAGCGCCTGGACTGCTGCATTTGGCAATGCAATACCTACCTCGATCCGTCTCGATTGGTGAAATCCAAGAGGCAGGCTCGGACTCCGGGTGCTAAAATGCGTGGTTCGCGTACCCGGGGATTGTTTGGAGCTGCCTCCCACCAGTCTCCCACTTTGCCTCACTGCGCATGCATATTCACCGAGACCTTGGGACCGGATTCTTTGTTGACAGCTAGCTGGTCAATGGGGATCTGGGCCATCATGGTGCATGTGTCGTGAATCGTTTCGCGGTCGGCACATCGGCGCAGATGCAATAGAAGCCTTGAGGTTTTCGAGCTCCGGATCCCGACGCTGTCACTCAGGGTTACATCACAACCAAGAATCTACTCGTAGACCACCTGGCCAGCATTGCCACGGTGGCCCTGACGGCACAATTTCCACTACTGCAAGGAATTTTGCGCTAGAAAGGTCAGATCATCGACCAGCAGCCACACCCGCTTCTTCGCCGTGCCGTTCAACTGCCGCGGCGCCACTTTCTGTGCCATTCCAATGTGGTCAGACGCCCGATCTCTCATGGCGCTATCCTATCATGGCCACCGCTACAGCAGCCACCGCCTAGGTCCCACGACCCCACAATTCGGGAAATGCACGCGATGTCTTAGCCGGGCCAGCGCCCGAAATGTCTCTCTTGACCCCGCACAATTTCACGCAGGCTGACACTTGGACCACATACCAACGAAGGCCTGATGATACCGTACCCAGCAGGTTCATGAACAACCTGAGTGCGGTTCGAGATCCTCAAGTTGCGCCGCTGTCGTCATCGAGGCACGCCTTCAGGAAACGTTACTCTCACAAAAGCAACCCATCATGTGGCCGCTCCTACTAGCTCGTGGAAATGACTAACATATTTTAGCAGATACACGTGTATTGCACGAGGCCATGGGCTGAGATGCGCTTCGACGCTAGAATCGGCAGCCCCATTTCACGGCATGATTGACGTGTTTTTTTCTTCTCACGTTCTTTCACTCATCCTTGTGGTTGCCTCCTCAAATCGACTTCCTCGGCACTCCCCGGAAGTCGAACCTCGGGAGTTCTACATACCCCAATGTTGACAAGTCGCCAGGCCCGTGGTCTCATGATATTTGCTTGGGTCACGACGTGGTCAGCTCAAGGTCGCATTCAAGGGCCACGTGGGGCAGCATCTCGTCGCTCTGAGCCTAGTGTCGCGAGAGGCCACCATTTGGGACAACGCGACGTCTCTTTGGTCGTTTTATTGCTCATTTGAGCCGTTGAAGAGGTGCCAGTTGCTGGGCTCACAAGTGTGGCCCTTTCGTGAAGGTCGCGTAAGGCTGTCGTCTTCGCGCAAACAGCACATTGTGCGCCACGTCGTACAGTCTTCGTGTTCTGCACTCGTCTTGTTTCGAGTGAAACGTCACGACATCATGTTGCTTGTCTGTCATTCTTTCGAATTAATGTCCTCAAACGCGGCTTTTTTACGAAAGCCTGTTTTGTGCCGCCGCCGGCTCGCAGGCTTCACGGCGCCAGTCTGAAGATACACCGGACGAACAACGCCATGGAGGTCTGATCTGCGCCGTTAGGCTCGATTCTAAGTTCGACCGCTGCAACGGGGAAAAGTCTGCCAGGTCAATGTCTGAAAACCTCACATTTGGGACAACTCGTGTACCAGTACACACGTGGCCGTGGCACAACAGGCCAGGCTCGAAGTGTAACGCGAAATACTGCAGTGGAAGATCAGATGTGGTGGCGCCCACAACGCGAAAAAACTTCTGGCGGAGGCTCAGAATGTTGTTTGGCAAGTGCTGAGAAGCGCAGTCGGGGACGCCACGTCCAGAGATGGCCTCATTCATCAGAGGACCTCCGGATTGGGCCCTGAGGACGTCCTCAGGCGGTGCTCGCGTGGACACGATGTTATGCTGTACTCCAGAACACGGCAACATTACTGATATTTCCTCCCCTGAGCTATTCTGGACTGTGTATGTCCCACGGGCGTAGGCCAGGTCCCTCAGTGAACGGAAGTATGAGCCATGACTCCGATCTCTTCAAGAGCTATCCATCTAGGATGAAAACGGCTCGCCCAAGGCTTTCGCGGCAGGGATGAGTCACTATCGCCTTTGAGTTCCGCCCCTAAAGAGGGAAATAAAAACATTCTTAGAACTTAGGAGGGCCCAGATGATTTACAGGCAACGCCTTTGAAAAGTTCAGCCCTGCTAGACCAAAATTCTTAGGTACATACAATGCGTATCCATCGAAGGATTTGAAAAGAAAAATTATCTGAGGTTGCTCGTCGAAAACCCTCCGGAGTGGCAGGACCGCCTGGATTTGCAGCTTGTCATCTTTCCATGAAATTCCCAACTCCTGTAAGACAGCCTGTTATAAGATAGACCGCTGTAGGATGAAGCATCCCCGTCACAGGTTGACCTATTACAGGATAAGCTGCTGCGAAATAACCTTCAACGTGATGGATTGTTGTGGCTTGACCTACTATGTGATAAAATATTGTGTGATGACCTGCCATGGAATGATCTGCTGTGGGATCAGCTGATGTAGGACAACCTGCTATGATATATATCTGAGGGCTTAGTGGTCAATGTCCTTGGTCAAAATCAATAGTGAAACACCTGTTGGAAGCGTGGGTCCGCGTCAAGCTGGGAGGCTATGTCAAATGCTGGCAGACCAGGCGTTTCATGGATGACATTCGGCACTTCAGTTCTTGCCTCCTGAACTCTGCCTCGATCTAGGCCAGCGTATTCAGCATTTGAGACAGGTGACATCTATAGAGGATCTTCTGCAAGATCAAGTGGCTGCTCTTTTGTTCTATGATTGGAGTTGGGCAAGCTTTCCAAGATGGTTTGAAACCGGCAGGACTGGTGGTTATTGTAAGCTTATCATTACAGGTAACAGTTCTCAGTGTCTCAAGTTACCCAGAAAGTAACCTGGTGGCCCAGGTATCAGGAACTGCCGACGGATATTCCTGCCGCCGGGCCAAATTTGATCTGGAGAACCGTAGACCAAGCAATTTTCTCCTGGGGATATAAGAAGCCTCACACGCTTCCGTTGCTGCAGGTTGCGAAATGATGTCGTGTCCAACAACCTCGCTTTCGCCAAACCGTAAGACACATCTGTCAAGAGCCTGACACTAGAATCCATGCGAGAGGGCCATTTCGAAGAGCTTTTCCTACAGGATGGTTTCCATCGGAAGTCACAACATGGCACGCGGCCTCGTCCGGACACGGCGTGCGTGCGTTCGTTTCACAGGAGATGAGGTGGTCAAGTAGGCTCGACCTCGACCAGCCGCGACTTCTGTCCAACTTTAATCGCCTCGGATTTCGGTCTCAAGTCAACAAGTTAACGGCTCACCTAGGATTGTCTTTCATGTGCTCAAGCAGAGGATGCTAGCACCTGATCCGAATCGCATAGGTTCATGCGTTGGGAAGCGCAGTGTGCTGATGTCTTGAGACTTCGGGATCCACTTCTGGGTCGTGGTTGCTTGGTAGTGTTTTGGGAATGCCAGTGTGAGAAAGCAATGAGCCTGTATTCCGAAACTATAACAAGGCAGTGTCGCCTGGTAACTGCAGGTCGATTTGGGTTTTGACACGGAAACATGATCGCCAATATGTGGCCTTCCTCGGGCACACATCGGACAGATCAGGCCGCGGTCTCCTCAACGGAGATGTACTCGCTAAACGGGTCCGTTCCGCTATTGTTGTCGTCCTCGGATGCAAGTCAGCTGTTCCTGCGTCCCGTATGGCATGAGAAAAGTCTGCATTCCGAAAGCCAGATGACCTGCGATGTTTGACGATGACTTCATGGAGACAAACAATATTCTCTTTGAGCGCTGAGGACTGGTAAAATGTGGCAAAATATCGCGTGATCCAACCAGCAAGTCGCCAGCGTCAGCATCTCGTGTGGGATGCTGTGGTGCGAGTCGGGCCCAATAATGAATACCCTCCCTTCTCCCCTGCGGTCTCCTCAACACGATCAAAGCGTTCCTCCCATGATTTTGGAGGGTGACAGACTCAATTAGGGAGGGGAGGAGTTACACAGCCAGGAACAATGGTGCCTGAACCAGGTGGTCTACACGGTGCCTGTAGACACGCGAAGAAATAGCAGGGTCTTGAGACGATCTTGCCACCAGAAGGTGACACTGGTTAGAGCGACGGGTCAATGATCGCCAGTATCAGGTCTCGTAGACCAGTGAGTCAGGAGTCCACTGATCTTTGGGTCAACGACTTCGCCACAGAGTCACGAGTCTTGCGCGGAAGGATCTCCAACAACGCTTGCATCGAATTTGAATGACAGTGTCATGGTCGGTAGCGGCCCAAAGACCAACGAAACCTTGATACGAGAGAATAAAAGGGGATGAATATTTTCCGCGCATGTTTACCGAAGGAACTGCGCCTCGGTCCCTATTATGGTAGAGGTTTCAAATGCCCATTGCCACCGTTGAACGTTATGAAGCCACGTTACTGAAGGGGCGAGTCTCACTCTTCAAACCCCATCTCACGCTCACCAGCCAAGCGGTTTAGAAATCCGGAGAAATTGGCTCCCTGTATGCAAGCAGCATCAACTAGCGAAACAGCCGAGATGATCGTACATCAACACGGGGTGGCTGTGAACCTTGAGTCACGAATTCGTCAACCAACCATGACCGAACTATACGATGCACCCGATCGAACCCGAGCTTGATTTGTTTCTCCTCGGATCCCTCCCGATCAGTGGGACCGCGTACACTATGAGAGGTTCAGTCGAATCATATCTATGATCATTCTCATCGCCTTGCTTATTCAGATCATTTCTACGACGCAAGACTGCGCTTCGGGCAGCGATAATTGTTCATCAAGAGAAGTATGCTGTGAGCAACTGCTAGATAGTATATCAAAAACAATAAAAAAGTGGTCTCCTGGATGATATGTCATCAGGATATCTCGGTAGGACTCCGGTACCCGACGTTGCAAAGCACTTAGTTTCAAGGGTCTAGCCTGTCACCCGTCTCGGCTAGGCTTTCGTGTCAGAAGTGCGGGCGGCGGCGGCGGCCTACGGCGACTCTGGGCCGGCGGCAATGCCTCTTCGGCCGGTTGCAACATGCACTCCGTAGACCACACCCTCGATTCACCTTCTCTTGGAGTCATGCATCAATTTCCTGTTTTGGAATGTCTGGGCCTCATGACGTCCGGTTTGAGATGTCTGTTCTGTCATGGCCTTGGCTTCCCTTGCTGGGCGAGTCCTCTGGGCTTCTCGCTCCCTCGATTGTGTTGCAGTCGCTGCTGAGTGAAACGAAAGGCTTGCTTGCTCTTGACCGACCAATCGCTCTGGGAAGTGTCTGGTCGGTAGGTTCACTCTCATCTATGTAGGGCTACAGGCGAACACCCAAGCAGCGCGCGATGCAACATAGAGCACCCCGGGACGGGAGGCGTGTATATTTAGAAGCGGGCACCTATCTTCCTGTGCCGAAGGGACGAACAGCTTGTCGGTAGCAAATCTGGAAGCCATGTAGTATAACCATACCTATACACTAAATAGTTACGCAGTTGCCCTCGTTATTGTGTGATCCTGGCAGATATGCGGGAACTTGCATTTGAAGTCTGCAGTCAGAAAAGTGTCCAAGCTTCCCGACAAGCTTCTGCCGAGGGGAAAGCCACTGCTTCGAACCTGGACTAGCTGAAACGGCTGCGATGGTGGTGCGGTCAGATTCTTGTGCAAGCCGCGAAGGGACCAAGCCCTTCGAGGGTGTCATATTAGCCACTAGACAGCTTGACCATCTGCAAGGAACGGCAGGAAAGTTCCCCAGATCCGCGACCCGTGGCGTGCTGATAGTAAAAATAGGTACGTCGGGAGGCGCCCGCCCCAGGTGCCTTCTGCGCGCCCGTACCAGATCTTCGACCAGCCAGATCTACCCGGTCCCCTGTTGCAAATCTGGGATCTTCTGTCAACCCTGTGAAAGTCTGTCTTAAGCTTGATTCAACGTGCCAGGCTGATGGAACTTTGTGGCTCCATCTACTCCACTCCGGAACAGGTCTTACAGCTTCTCGCTGGGCGCTATTGTGTTTGAATCCTGATGCGAGTGGCTGTCCCACGTCCCTGGCCACGGGCACAGACGTGCAACCGTTGATGTGATGGGCAGATGTCTGTTCGCTGTGGTTGCGTCTGTGGCTCCAATGGTACCACAGAATTGTGTTTTGGAATCCCAACTAGGCGGAGAGCAGTACCGATCTTCCAATATGTCTCTGCCTTCGGCGAATATAACCACCTGGTAGGTACATGACATGCCCCTCTCTTTCAACACGAATCGGGTTTTTTCATGATGATAATGGCTGTGCTGGTGTGGAGAGTAGCAGCTGTATCAGGTCTCGCGGCAACAGTTTCCAATACCAACTCCCGCCACTCGTACCATGCCTCTGGGCGCTCAGATGGAGTATAGGACACCGGGGGAAACGTCTGAAGTCTTTCTTTCCTGTTTGAGGCGGAGCTACTCCAGCAAGGCAAAGATCAGACCTGGACTCCAGCAAGACTAAACGGATCCGGCTCTGGATCCAAACACGGATGAACTGTGACGCTCCTGCCCAACATCGCTTCGTCTGAGCCATTGTTGAGACGATGTTCGAAGGCTGACAGCTTGCACCGAACGAGGCCAAGCCATCCTGGTCAGCCTTGAGATGAAAGTTAGATAAAGCTGCGGACACTCCCACCAGCCTTTCCCGTTGTTACCTGTCCTGCAGCCTCATCAGGTTTTGTTTCTCATCCGTTCTTTTTACTTTCTTTTTACCACCTCTGAGCCGGCTCAAGTACTCCAGGGTCGCTGGTTCCACCCTCGTTATTCCTTAATCACATACCGCCGTCCTTTGAAGTCCCCCCTACAGCCAATATGCGTGGCCTCAACCTCATTCTTCTTTTCGCCCTTACCGGACCCGGGCTGGCAGGCCCAACTCGTCGCGGATACGGGACTCTTGTTCAACGGCAGGACAACAGCACAGAATTACCGCCTCCACCTCCTGCGGCCGCGTCTGGTGCTGCTGACGCTCCACCACCACCTCCTCCTGAAGTTGCTGTAAGAAAGCCCCAATCTGATTACTGGGTCTTCCAAGGCTGTTCTGTGGGCGAAAAAGGCTTGCGAAAGAACACAAAGAGGCCGCAAGGCAATGTGGTCTCAAGACAGCCTTGCGAACCATCCAGTATCTGCGCCGTTATATAGGAACGAAAGTGACTGACCTGAATTCTCTAAGGCTTGTCCTCCTGCTCCTCCAGCCGCAGCCGCAGCTCCTCCCCCGTGAGTATTTCCAGTTCTAGAAAATCCGCGGAGATCGTGCTCTGCAAATGAAGAAGGTCCGAGCTGCATCGCACAGCTAGGCTTGACCAGGCGGCCTTCCCATATTTCCCTCGCTGTGCTTGTTCGCTAACTTGTGGTCATATAGACCTGGCCCCCCTCCACCACCGCCAGGGGCCTCTGGAGCTCCTCCGCCGTAAGTCTCCCCTCCAGGTTTAATATCCTTCTCGGGGATATTTCGAGACCCTTCGAAGCTGACATACGCTCCCGCAGACCTCCTGCCGCCGCTGGAGCTCCGCCACCGTAAGATCTCGCCCATCCCATATCCAGTATTTTCGTAGGAGTCCACGGAAATAGTCGACTGACACAGAGCAGACCTCCTGACGCAGCTGGCGCTCCACCACCGTAAGCACGCCTCGATGGACGAGCATCTGTCCTCCCAGCCCCAAGCATAGACGTGACTGACCTGGATCAGACCTCCTGCCGCCGCTTCGGGGGCACCACCACCGCCCCCAGCAGGCGGGCCACCTCCTCCCCCAGCGGGTGGCCCACCACCGCCTCCTCCCGCCGCCGCTGGAGCGAACTGCACAGCAGCAGCACCTCCACCACCGCCCGCAGGAGGACCCGCCCCTCCTCCTCCTCCGCCAGCGGCTGCTGGGGCTCCTCCCCCTCCTCCACCAGGCGCTTCCGGAGCTCCTCCACCACCACCACCGCCAGCGGCTGCCGGCGCTGCTCCTCCTCCTCCACCAGCGGCCGCGGGCGCCGCGCCGCCTCCTCCTCCTCCAGCAGCTTCTGGTGCCGCGCCTCCTCCTCCGCCAGCTGCTGCGGGTGCCGCTCCTCGTACGTGAAATATTCTTCTCCGCAGACAACGAGCTCCAGAAGAGCAGGATCAGTGCTAACACAATGCTCAGCACCGCCCCCAGGCGCCTCAGGCGCACCACCACCACCGCCACCAGGCGGCCCCGCAGCTGCGGGCGCTGGACCAGCTGGACAGGCGGGTGCCCGTAAGTAGAGCCAGAGGAGATTATCCCTATGCTCCAGGTCATATCGCTGTCTCAGGAAGAGTAGTAAAGCTGATATTAAGTCCTAGCGCCACCACCACCACCACCACCAGCAGCACAGGGGCCGGGCGCGCCACCCGTCGGCAAGGGCAAGGGGAAGCGCCGATCGCTTCCGAGCATGTCCAGCGGTGGACGGAGGGCTATCAAGGTCGAGTGGTGAAAAAGGGGACGAAGGGCGCTCTAGGGAGCAGTCCAATGCGGGAGCAAGGGGGCTCAACAGGCTCATCATTTTCACCTCTAGAGTCGGGCATCAGTCAGCATTTTCTTTGGGTCATCGGTCGTCTGGTTTCGAGTTTTGGTACGAGAAGAAACGGTGCTGCTGGCAGGCCAAACATCTCTCAATGTCTATTATCTATTCACTCTGATTAGGCAAAGACTGAATATCAATGCATAATATTCAGCTAAACTGGTTGGAAAAATTGCGAATGTGATCTTGTGGCAGTCTCGTGAAGAGGCGTGCTTCGTCACTGGCCGATGGCTGTTTGAGGGTATACTTGGACCCAGACGGCGAAATGATCTTGAATTTGAATTCCATGACGGAGGCGAGGACGTCTCCATTGCGAACTGGGAGAGTGGTTAGCAAAGAGCTTCCCGTTCGCATGTGCTCACCTGGAGTAACGTTGACTTGAATGGTCCTGGGGCGCCCTTCAACGGGCATTAATGTCTGAGCGCGGAATATGGCTGTGTGGGTGAGGATGGCCAACACGAGGCCTACGGACTCAGTGCCAACAATATCATTTTTTTGTACTTTTGCAAAGGGAATCTGTTATTAACATTATAATGATGATCTATACCTTCGGCTTCCGCCCTCATTGGCACCAATCCCAATGAAGACATTCTGTATTTCTTTACAGTCCTTCTTTCTCGAGCATACTTGCGATCTGTACGTAGAAGGCGGTAGCGTTGAAACTTGTATTCCTCGAGAATTAGCATCAACTTCGTACCAACAAAGAAGCCAGAGTGGACGGTTCAACTCACGGGTTCTCCTCTCCCATCAACTTCCTCATTGCCCATCTGACCCTATTTGTCCAATTTATCAGATCTAGGTGACTGACATTCTCCAATGTCCCCTTGTACGTCCCCCATTGGGCACTCTCCACGCTCACTAGACCATCGTTGGGCCCTTCCTCCCTACTCAGGACGTTAAAAGAGGCCCGGAAGGGACTCAGGAGAGGAGGTTTCTGATTCAGTGCCGCGCCATACGAGAAATACTGCACGTCTGGGTCGTCCGGCGTTCTCGGGTTGAATTCCTGTGCCATGTACTTGCGTGTAAGCTGCGCAAAGGCACCTGTGCCGAACCCTGTCGTGCGTTTCCACGCTTCGTAGACACCAGGTAAACGGTCCGGTCCTATTTGGTCTAGAAGGTAGTCTGCGTATGCAGACCCGTGGTGAGGGCTAGCGATTGTGACCAGGGATCGAACGTTGATGTCATTCGAGGGGTGCTGCTTTTCCTGCTTCTGGACCCGCCGTCTGTGGGCATAACTGATCATGTATCTCGCATCCAATCCGCCCATCGAATGGGCGATGATATTCACTGGTCGTCCATGGGATTCCGTGAGTATGTGGTCGCGCAACTTTGCAGAGCGCTCTTCGATGCTACCAGTTGGCGGCACTGTAGCAGTGATGACCTCGGCGCCGTGCGCGGTCAGAGCTTCTTTGATACCGTGCCAGTAATGGATTGGGGGGAGGTAAGATCCCGCAAGCTTCAGCTCTGCGAAGCCCAGAAGGCCATGGGCGAGCACGATTGGATATTTGGGCATCTGGATAAGGTGTTAACCCACGGAAATCCGGAGGCTGAGACTCCAGTCATTACCTGCGGCACCAACCGGTTCAAAAGGGTTGGTTGATTCGGAGCCTCCCAGAAATGAAGACCAAAGAATTGATGACTGGCTTCAGGGTTCGGCTGTTGACCTTTGTGTTATCCAAGACTTTGTCCTGCGCACATGATGGAATGCTGTTCTACTGGACCTGATTCCCTGGCAAAAAACAAGCGAAAGATTGCCCAGAGTCGCGTGCCTTGTCGCTCAAAAGTGAGCCTCCCTGGTCTTTAGTGATGTCACTTAGGCGTCGTAGCCCGAACCCTCATCGACGTCGAATTGCACCGGGACTCCCCCCCACCACATCAATCAAGAGGGGGGTGTGCAATCGGCCCCTAAGAAACAATAAATAGACTAGCATGGGCAAGGTGGAATGAGCAGCTTCTTTCCGAATATCATGGCTTGAATAGACCTGAACGTTTCTAACCAAGAATTTGAGTATCTGCTTGCACCAACAGTTGTAGTGTCCAAAGTAAACCCTCGCAATGTCCTCTGCTGTCCCAGGCCTGCCTACAACGCCTCTATAAACAACAATGTAGACACTCAGTGCCAATAAGGCTTTCTGGCAGAAGAACAAAAAAGGCCACTGGGATTAATCCGGCGATCAATCTGGTATCAATAATTTGCCACAGGGATAAATCGAACTCCGAAAACAACCGCTGCCTCACGCGGAACGCGTCCTCGAGCATTCCACAAGCCTCGACGACCATCACCAGATGGAGTCATGCCTCACCAGGACGTCCTCGCTCTTCGGCGTGCTTCTCGTCCTCGTCCTTCCTCCAAGTCCTCCTGAGCCAGCGGATCCCCCAGTCCTAGACCCGTCACTCCCGGGCGCAATCACTTCTGACTCCACGATTGGTCCGTTTCCATATTGCTGGCTCAGAGTCAAAGCCCGCGGTGGTACGAAAGGCACCCGGGTGAGTGTGCTCAGAGGTCTTTCGTAAGGCGGGGGCTCAGACTCGCCCGTCATTTGTGCTGGCGCCTGTCTTCTATTGGAGAAGCGGCGGTTTCCGCAGCAGAGCCCTGACTGTCCCATTGAATTTGCGTCGGTGGTGACTGATGGTGGTGGTGAGCGAGGTTCTTTACTGGCTGTACTGTAGCTAAGCCTGTATGCATTTGGCGAAGTGGCAAAGCTGGGGCGCATGGCGAGCAATGGCGACCCAAGGCTCCGTTGTGCTGGATAAAGAGCGAGAAGATGACGCCGTGCTTTCTTTCTCGAAGGTGATGTTGGTCCCCAAGCTCGTCCAAATGCTGGACCGGGAGGGAGCAGTGTCATTATTATGGCCGCGACGAGGATCAGAGTGCCGTCGAGCACGAGAAAGTATATATGTGATTGAGATAGACCCGAAGCCAGTCCACCGGCCAGTTGAATCATTCGAGCGACCGTCCGTGCGAGAATCAAAGCCAGAGCCAACTGCATGCCTGCGTCAAGAAGAGGTTAGCAAATGGGACTACATGTTGCATGACGTGATAAGAAAGAGGCGAGGCAGAGTTGGATGTGTGTTTTGGGTTCCAAACTCTATTGTCGACATTGAACTTACACAAAAGCGCCGTCTTGAACCTTGCCGAGAGGTAGATGTCAGAGAACCGGGGATTCAAGAACTCTCTATTGCGGAAAACCCGAGACATGAACCAAAAGTATAACCCAAAGAACCCCACCAGGCTCAGGAGTTGAAGAGCGAGACCGGTAATGAGGACGTTCACGCCTTGCTGGATCTCGACCATATTGTACCCTTTAGCCGCGAAAACGCAACCTACAGCCTGGAATGCCAGAGTGAAGCCGTCAAAAGCGAAAAAGAAGGAGTTCAGCCAGACTGGCTCCAGCGTGATGCAAAGATCACTGCCGTATATAGCGAAAACGTGCGGCAAGATGGTGTAGACGGCCGCAGTGATCAGTGTTGGCCCCAAAGCGGTCCCGAGAAGAGACAGAACAAAGTAAGACTTGCTGGCGAGGTCTTTCCGGAGTAGAAGCCTCGCGGCGTAGCCCGCCACTTCCAGGAGGAGACCTGCGCTCATACTCAAACTGTATACCGTTGTCCTGCATCTCGCGCCAACCCACAGATTGATGGGAACGAGAATCGCAAAGGCTGCTAGCATAAAGGCGGTGCCTTCGATCGGAGGAGGGCTAGAAAGCCAGCCCTTCTCAACGGGGCAGGTTGCTAACGTGCAGTCACCGGGACCAAAGCTCGCCATGACGGGCGAAAGGCGGTTGAAACTCTCGACAAGGTGGGTAATAAAGACACATGGGATATATGTGCGAGGAGACTGACAAGACACCAACGAGGCTGATCCAGCGCCGGGCCCTATGGTAGTTATAACGGGCTGACAGGGCCCCAAAGGGCTTGTCCCTAAATCTAAGGCCGGAACTCCGATGTGAAAGAGCATGTTGGCGGTGGCTGCCGAGCTTGTAGACTCATTGGCGGCGCTTAATCGATGTGGGGAGTGCTACAGTTGGGTTTTGGACCAACAGGTTCCGGCAAAACACTCGCTCATGATGTTGCAGCACTGCTGCACTTCGACCAACTGTAGTTCTGTCTAGGTGCAGCATGGTATGGGCTGCCGAGCGACTGGCTCGCAGACTAGAACAGAGGAAGATGGATGCACCCGTCTACCAAGTCTTTGATACCGTAATGGAGTGTATCCAGGCTAATGCAGACGCTGATTGACCTTCCACTTGGTCTTGTATCTACCTGTCTGTCACAAGGGGCTTTGGACAAAGCTATGTGTTGGCAGGACCGTGTAAATCACATCGAAGCCGTCAACTCGAAGGGTGCTAGGGGTGCCCAGAGCCCGCCAGAAGCGACGTTATCACATGAACAGCGACTGGCTGCATAAGCGGGCAAGGGGGGAATATGTGATGAGAGATATGCATGGCGATGTGGCATGTATATGTACCCGTACAAATAACCAACGCACTTGGAACCCGACAGTCTGGGCCGACCGTCCGCGCATAGGCGCCCAAGCACGATTACCAGACCAATAGGATGATTATACATAGATGAGGGCCTCACTGTCTCTGCTGCGGACATGGGACAGCTTGTTCCTGGTCCTGACAACTTTGGCCGTTGGTGCATCCAACACACATGACAGCCAATAAATCAGCATGCCTTGCGTCCCATGGGGTGGATATCGTGCAAGACGATGATCTTAAATATTAAGTTTGATGACAGCCATCCCCGCGCAACCTTAATGCACGTATGTGGCGTAGATAAAAGTCAGAGACATCTAGAGTAGCCTTACTGGTCAATTTCTTTTTAAGTTGCCTCCGTAATGAGTTTGGGAGGTAAGTTACCATACCTCACTGCGAGATGGTGTCGGCTCAATGGGTTGCCCTCATGGTGTGCCCGCCAAAAGATAAGGGCCTAAACGGAACAATCACAAAAGCTTGAGTCCTGCGGCAGGACAGTGTGTGAGAGCTACTGCGGCTGCTATGCCACGTAGTCCGAAATCCTGAACGATTAGCCGCTCGATTGGAGGCGTCGCGACTAAATATGCTTCCGTAGGATCAAACTAAGCGCGGTCCACGGAAAGTCGACCGGGAGGTTGGCGAGAAGCCAAAAGAGCCCACATAGCACAATCAGAGAGGCTGTAAGAGGTTGCACAATCATTACGACGCATCAGCTAACGCATCTTCTTCTTCTTCTCAGTGTAGGGTAAGCCTGGATAAGACAGCCTCTTCATCTGGCCGGTGTGACCCCCATGGGCGGGCGACCACCGCTTTGCATAGCGCGATGACACCCTGCACTTTGCCAACCTCGCCCTGTCGGGTCCTTCGTTCCGCAAGGGTTGAAATGGGGGTGCACCCGTCTTGAAGTCGGCCCTAGTCTTCGAAAAAGACTGCTAACACTGAAAAAAGCTGCCATTCGTCCCACACTTCACCCATCGGTGTTGGCGGCTGCTCGAGAAGGACGGATGGCTGCTTGACAGAACTGAGAGCTGTCGCGGTTCTAACCATACTCTGTTGACCCCTCAGCCTGTCGAATGAACCGGTGACATGGGTCCGTGCAGACATATGACTGTTGGTCTCGATTGGAGTGGAAAACAGAGAGCTCAGACGAAGATGTGATGCATTCGCCATGTTCATGTGGGTCGATCCAGCACGAGGATGGACCCACCAAATTCGCTTGCATAAGCCAAGACGTGAATAGCCACTACTCTCGCCCCGCTGAACACATTCTTTGTGTTAACCTGCGCCGTTAATGTCGACTGAGACCGTCAATAGAAATAGCTGTAAGGCACACATGGTTTGGTTCTAGAGTGTGTAGCCAGTTGGCAATTTCGAGCTTCACTGGTGGTAGAAGTTGCGGTCTAAAGCAATGAGGCTGCAAGGAGTGTTTTCTGTGTATGGAACAACATTGCATCGGCGTTGGTGCTCTTGCTGAGATACTGCTTGCGAGATAATGCAACCTCATCACGTTTCCTCTCCTGCCAATGTATGGGAAACTTCGTCACATATTCGACAATAGGCGACTGCTAAGTACAGGACACTCGCGTATGTTACCAGTAGATCCTCCAGATCCGACGTAGAGCCACAGCATCTCAATGGCTCTTGGAGTACTGGTCCACAATCTTCGATGCGGCCAATTCAGCCACGCCATAAATCATGGTCTGGATGTGACCCGAGGGCTGGATAGGAATAATCGAGGCATCCACGACACGCAGATTTTCCGTGCCATAGACTATCAGATCCGGCGAGACCACGCCACCGTCAACCTTTGGAAGCATGGCACAAGTGCCAAGAGGGTGATAGATGCTCAGCGTTGTATTCCTTGCGAACTCTTCCCACGCAGCGTCGCTTGTAGTCACATCAAACCCGGGCTCATACTCGTCCACCCAAGCCTCGCTTAAGCCAACGCTCTGCGCAATTTTCCGGCTGTATTTGGTGGCTTCCACAATGGCTCTGAGGTCGTACGAGTTCGACAAATAGCTCGGGTTAATTATGGGCTTCCCAGTCGGGTCCGACGCGTTGATATGTACGCTGCCCTTTGAGAATGGGTGCTGTACGACGGCTATAAGAGTGAAGAAGTGTGAATCGTAGTCGGCGGAGCTAGCTGGCGGGGCTCCCTTCACACCCGTATAGCCATCTGAGAAGATGAACTCAACCTCAGGCACCTGCGTGCTCAGATTCGTGGTGAGGTATGCCAGCTTGTGCTGGTCGATCACATTGGCTGGGTCTGCAGCTTGTCTGGCCAGATCAACGAGTTCCGAGGACGCATTCCCGAGGGCCTGGGCCCAGGTCAAGTAGGCATAGCCGCTTCCCGTGTAGTCGTACGCCGAATACTGATTATCTTCCCACAAAGCCAGTTGCTGGGCAGCATATGTGGCATTGGTCCGGAGCTCATCGAACGAAATCGTATAGTTCGGTTTCAATCGGTAGGAGTTCTGAATGCGAATGTGGTCTTGCAAATTCGATCCTACGCCAGGGAGTTCAAGCAGGGCATCGATACCAGCTGACGCGAGCACTGAACGATCACCGATGCCAGACAATTCCAACAGAGTTGGCGTTTGGAAGGCACCGGTGGACAGGATCACCTCTTTCCTAGCTTCCACGGTACTACCGCTAATGTTAACGCCAGTGGCAACAAATGAATCGGAATCATTCCCCTTGCCAAATACGATATTGGATACGATCGTGGTATTCCAGACAACCAAATTCGGACCGGCGAGAGAAAGATAGTCAATGGCGTAGGACCGCGTGTAGTTCGACTCTCGGATATTGCTGGGCTGATTCATGACACCGAGAGGATCCCCACCAAGTGAGTTGAGGTTGCTCCGGACACCCAGACTCTCTAGTGCTGGTTTAAAGCCATGCTGCTGAGGGGGCACGAAGCGATTGACAAGGGTCTGGATAGGCCCACCAGTCCCAACGCCTTCGTCTCCGTAGTCGTTGTTTGTGCGGTCGAAGTTTTCGACTTTCAACATAGCCGATATGAATTGTCCCCAGTTCCAACCTGGATTTCCCAGCGCCTCCCAAGCATCATAATCAGGCACACTGCCTCGATCCCATGTCATCAGATTAAGTGCCGAGGTTCCACCCAGCAGCTTACCCCGGTTAGCAGAGATGCGACGGCTGTTCAGGCCAGGCTGAGGAGTGGTTGTGAAGTTCCAGTCGTACTTGGACCCAAGAGTGCTTCCCTTCTTTCCTGGCACATTGATACCGAGCTCATTTGGAGCAGTCGGGCCGGCTTCGACTACCAGAATACAATCATCTGGCAGTCCTTGACTTAGTCTCGTTGCCAGTGCCAGTCCAGCAGTGCCACCGCCAACGATGATCTTGCAAGTGTCAGTACCAATTGGGTTTGTTTAATCCAGAGCAATGGGAAACCGAAAGAAAGGGGTAGGATGGCCAGAGAGTCTTACGAAATCGAAAGATGATGCACTGGTATTGCACTCGCCCCAGACCCCTGTAAAGGCCAGTGCTAGCAGCATGAGCGCGGCGCCGCGACGCGACGCGAGATTAGTGAAGCGCATGGTGATGCGTATTCGCAAGCGAACTGCACGCCTTGAGGAAGTTCACACATTCCAAGTCCGGAATGAAGAACAGATATACCGCTGATTATGAAAAAAGGAGACCTCTAGGCATATGGACCTGCCAAGGCCGCTGCGAATCCTTCGATATCCACACCGTCGAATACCATTATGGCGGTACCAATAATCGTGACATCCGTTGCCGGATAAAGACAAATGAGCTGACAAGCCCCTAGACCCCAGAGCCCTGTCCGACCGGGACTTTTCCCGGTAAACATGTGGAAATTGTTCATGGCTGCCGACGTGGTTTTCGAACACCCCGCGCCGTGTCCGATGAGATTGGTTCATGCATGCTAGATCGGCCTGCAACCCCGACAAGCCCATGGACTACAGCAGCAATTGAGGGAGCTAGATCATCTGAAGGATCCGATGTCTGATTGATGACTCTTCACTGGAGAGCATAGCAGCTAAATCGAAGTTGGGGTAGAATCGTACTGATCGATTTGACCAGACAATGATAAGCTCTGTCCGGCTTGGAAACATCTCTCTAGGCCCAAGTATCCGACGAAGTGGGGCACTCCTCAACGAGAATTGGACATCATCAATGTGCTTCTCGTGATACTATCTCAAGTCAAGCGTGCTTTGGGTAGGGGCTGACAGACAGACATCTTAGGCGTAGGAGTAGAGGACCCTAAAGATGCGGTATGTCTGCATGGGCTTTTAAGAATCAGGTCAGGGTACAACCCTGATTATACTCAAAAAGTCAACTCAAAAGCCCAGAATTGTGACAGTGTAGAGTATGTGGTGACAAGATACTGTGTAACTGCAGCGAACGATGGTGATGAATCGATTTGTTTGAAATGTAAACTCGGCTAAGGTGTTGTCTGATTTGAGGTGAGCAGAGTCTCAGCAGCTCAGTGACGGTTGAAGGTAGGCAGGGTTCGCTGCCCCACTTTTCACTAGCGGTGGCGCAGAACCTGTGGCGGTGCAGAAAAATCGGCGCACGAAATCCACCCTGCCTGCTCGCTCACTCGAGAAATACCGCCAAAACCTAGTGACTGACAGTGTTTGCCCTTTCTTGTCGACAACCCACCCCGTAACATCACCACCCAACGATTGTTGAAGCCGGCACCCCGTCAATACCGACAAGATGGTACGATCCTCGATGCGACTTAATTCTTTTCGATGGCCCTGCTGACTTTCTGGCTTCCAGGTGAACATTCCCAAGACCAGGAAGACGTGAGTGACACACCCTGCGATCGTCCGCCCCGCCCGCTCCACGAGCAACAAAAAATCGAACGACAGAACGGCCGCGCACGTCTGGTGCATCTGGAAATTTGGGAGGCATTCGATATGTTGTGACCGTGTGGGATTGCGCCTGGAAAAGACGGACGGAGAGCGGCCACCGACTACTCTGATGGATTGGACGCATTTCTCTGGCAGCGGGCGGCTTTGGATCATAATGCGGCACATCAGGACTCAATGCTGACTGAGAAATATAGCTACTGCAAGGGCAAGGACTGCAAGAAGCACACCCTGCACAAGGTCACGCAGTGTGAGTACTGAGAACACCAGGAGAATCACGATGAATGGCATTGGAGGTGCTGACTATTTGCAGACAAGGCTGGCAAGGCCTCCCTGTTCGCCCAGGGTAAGAGACGTTACGACCGGTACGTGTCACCGACTTCGACCTCACTACACTGTTCACCACCGAATCCACTCCTCGATCGAATCTAAACGCGTCCGCCCGTAGACACGAATGCTAACAACCCGATTATAGCAAGCAATCCGGTTACGGTGGTCAAACGAAGCCTGTCTTCCACAAGAAGGCCAAGACCACGAAGAAGGTTGTGCTGCGTCTTGAGTGCTCCTCGTGCAAGACCAAGCTGCAACTGGCCCTGAAGCGATGCAAGCACTTCGAGCTGGGTGGTGACAAGAAGACCAAGGGTGCGGCCCTTGTGTTCTAAACGGGACGCGCTTACTTGTCAACATCGTCTTTTGGTCTCTGCGGCAATTCTCACGACTTTTCTACACGGCAATATGGTGGTCATTACGGACGGGTCCTTCGGCGAAAGGATAAAATGCATGCAAACTTGCTTTCGATCCTCGCGAATGCTGTGAGGGACTGTGAGGGGACATCAGTACATAGGGAAATGCGAATCCTTGTGGAGCTGAGCTCGAGGGAGTCTGACTGCCTGTGATCATGAGAGAGGCTGAATGCCACTGAACGCATCGCCAGATGACCTGCCAGCCAAGAACAAAATACACACAGTCGAGCCATCCGAGTTTCCAGCATTTTTTTTGCGCCTTGTGATCACAAACAGGAACCTCGACTCGAAACACGAGCGGATGCGCGCATGTCCGCCGCGATGCTACAATGCTGCTCTTTGACCAGCCCTCTGGCCATCTAATGTGCTTGTGTATCTCGCAGTTCTAGACTGCACTACGGTTGGTGCAGTGTCTAAGAAGTCTACAACGTCTTGACTAGCCACATTGCCCAAGTGACAGTCACTTTAATCTAGAATCCTTCCCCCATCAGAATCGTCCTGCCTCCTCCGTACCATAGCCTACCACTCCTCGCGTCGATGCCCCTTTCCTGGCCCACAATCCACTCGCCAACGAATGACGCCTGGGCGCTGTCCCACACCTCCTTCTCCAACCAAGCGTTGATCTCATCGATCGTTCTGGTCCACTTCTCCCGGGTGGAAGGCGTCGCGTGGTCCTGTTGCGTCAGGTACCGGCCCAGTGTGATGTGCGCGCTGGGGACGACATACCGCGAGTCGACGTCCACACCCGTCGTCCTGGCGAGGTCGAAGACGTCCCGGCGGAGATGGTGATACGTGTACGAGTCATCGACGTCGTGGCCGCCGTCGGCCCCACCGGAAGAGCTGCCGGCCGGGGCGGCCGGGGGCGGCGAAGTCACGGGCTCCCCGGCGGCCGGGAGGAAGGACATGGCGAAGGCGGCCAGGTCATACGAAACCATCGGCTTGACGAGGCGGCTGCGGTGTGCGAAGGTGAAGTTGGCCAGTGCCGGGATCGTGGAGCGCATCTGCGTCACGATCTCGGCGATCTCGGCGGGCGTGCGGCTGTGTGTTACCTCGAGAGTGGTGAGATGCATGCGGTGAGGTGGCATGAGCCAAATGTCTAGTGCGGTAGTACTCGTCAGTCTTAGAAGCAAGTGTGTTCGTCCAGCCCTCTAGTGACAAGATCTGGACAGAACCGGAGGAGTCTTCCTTTTCACCAGAGTCCATCGACATACTCGGTGCCGCCTCCTTGAGAAGGGACTGTATTTTGCTAGCGAGCTTGATGATGTGTTCCGGTGGCCTGGCCCAGAATACGAGGCAGTTCCTTGGGTCCGTGAAGCCCGGCTCGATGCTAGGGTTCTCAAGTCTAAGCAGGAAGGGGTCGATGAGGACCTCCTTGAAATCCGTTGACAAAAATCTCTCCTTCTGCTGACCATTCCTTGTCACTCTGTGCGTAGAATACAGGGATTGTATCTCCGTCTGTATAACCAGTTAGCAATGAACGTTAACTTGCAGCATATGTACCTAAGCAGGAAACCGCTGAGCTGGTCTCGACCACGTGGTCCGTCGTGACACCTAGCTCAAAGGTTGTGACCCAACTCGTGTCCCTCATGAATGCATCTTGGACTCCAGTCGAGGCCGCCGAGAGCTCACACGTACCTCATCATCGTGGCAGGCCTCGATCATAGCCTTGTATGGGTTCTCTCCCGGCTTGATCTTGACGCCTGAGAGATCCTCAAGTTTGTTCTTGGCGTCGGTGGATTCGAGCGCGGGGCTCATCTTGAATTTCTGGGAGTTACCAGTAGAGCCAAGCCAGATATAATTCGGAATAGGATGCTTGCTCGTCGCAACCAGTGCTGCCGTTTTTCAATCTACCAGGCACACCGACAGAAGGTGATGGCTTCCGGCAAAAGAGGCTAGATTGTCAACTGGTCAACGCGGTGAGGTCGCGGCCGGGCGCCGAACCGGCACCGATCGGAAGGAGCTGTCGCAAGCTGGCAGAAATTCACTTTCGAGATTCTTAATGACATATTTTGTGTCTACCAGGCTCTCAGCTCGTCTTGATGACCAGACAAGCTCTAAATTGACTCTGTACACTGAGTTCCTACTTTGTTCATTCTTCAGGCCGTGCTCAGGCTCGATACGTGTGTGCCTGGGTCCCCATCACTTCTGGACAATCAGTATCGAAATAATGCACATTGCTCAGTCACAATCCAAATGCATACATAATCTACACAAGACCTAATTGCCAACACAACAGCATGTCAGTGGAGCTCGCGGACTTGCAACACCAACAGGGCTGACAATCACTGAAAGCACAGTATAAGGGCTTTCCTTGCTTGCTCGGTGTTGGTCAGGAATTTTGCCAGATTATCAGCCTCGCTTGCGTCATATTCTACAGTTTGCTCGTATCACGTTGAATAGGGCACAAAGAGGCAGCAAATGTCGAAATGAGTCCTTTCGAGAGCTATCTCGCAAACTCCAATGAGACCAAGTAATGTACATTAATAACAGTGTAGCTCGAAGCCAGACGAGTGATATAGACAGCAGATTGAATATTTACAGATCCCCAGACATCATTCTGTTCACAGTGAGAATGCTAAAAACATGCCATTGACATCAATCAAAACACATCGGCAGTTCAAGAACCTAGTTTCGTCGAAGCTTGGCAGACTTCTTGCAGTCGGGCTTGGCCGTCGTGGTAGGTGAGGACGCCGAGGCATCAGCGACCGCTTTGCCCTGGCCCCATCCGCCGCCGAAGGAGCCCCAGTCCTGGCCCCAGCCCTGGCCGCCCGCGGAGGGCTGCGCAGCGGCAGCGGAGGAGTATCTGGTAGCAAAGCCAGTTGCGGATGGCAGGCTCGGGGCGTAACCGCTAGCACCCACGTTCCCGGAAGAGGCAACAGGGGTAGCAGAGCTGGCACTGGCCTGGGAAACAGCATTGTTCTTGGTGTCCGCAGAGGAGCCCGCGCCGTTCAGGATAGCACTGATGGGCTGTCTGCCGGGGTAGAAGGAGGCAGGCATGGTGGGGATGGGGATCGAGGAAGAGATGTCGTAACCAGTGGTGAGCTCGTTGTCCATGGTGGAGTAGGCGGCAGAGCCGGACGTTGTGATGGTCTGCGTTGAGCTGTACGCAGTGGTGGCATCGGCGGTGTTGAGGCAAGCTCCTTGACCGTATGCGTTCTGGCACCCATACAAGACCTCATCTCCAGAGTCGGTCCAGACGTCGAAGTCTTCGATAGTAATATCAGTGCAAGGCACGGCTTCCGGGCAGTTCATCTTGATCGGGCCCCGCTCTGTACCATCGGCGCACGTGCCGGACCAGCCCGAGAAAGAGATGTTGGAATAGTTGATACCGTCGCCATCTGCGACACTCATGCTCGCCCAAGCCGTGTCAAAGTCGAGTGTATAGGCGTTCGAGTGACCCATGAAGTTGTTGAAGGCCAGATTCTTGACATCGCCGCTGCCACCGTTCGATTTAATCATGTACATCTGGTTGGAATGATGCGTGTAGATGTAGTTATACTCAATGTCGTGGATGTCTAATATCAAAAGGGTCAATTTGAGCTCAAATAGAGGTCATTATGGTTCAACTTATAACTTACCAATACCAGTAGCCAGCGAGCCCATAGCACAGCCACCACTCCAGTTGCAGTGAACTTGTTCAATCAAGAGATGATCAGAGGGGTCTTTGACCGTCACACACTACAGCATTTTGTGTTAGCCATCAACGCATTAAGAAGGCTTCTAGGAAAGAAAAGAAGACAGAGGAGCCCACTGTATGCTCATCGGCTGTGTACATACCTCATCTTTGTTAGACACTTCTATATCATGTATGTGAATGTTCGAGCCCCAAACATCGATGCCATCAAGACCACCTTCGTAACCTCCATGGATCACCATATTGTAGATCTCGCCATTCGTGCAAGTGTCGATGGACAGGTGAAATTGCGGAGCATCGACGAGGATCACGTCATGAACAGAGAAGTCCTGGACGTCGTAGAGGCGCAAAAGACGTGCTCCATATTCACCATTCTTGTGGAATTCATAGCCGTAGCCCTGGATTGCACCCTTGGAAGAAGCGCTATAAAACTCGAAGTCGGTGGAGTGCTCGATCATGAACATGTTGCCAGAGTCCGAGCCCGTTCGGTAGATGGTTCCCTCAAGGTTGATGCTCGTGCCTGTGCCTCCAGACAACTTCACCCAAGTTGCCATGCCGTAGTCTCCCTCGGGAATAAGCACTTCACCGCCTGAGGCGCAGGCTGCCCATGCCTTGGCAATAGCATCACCGTTGTCTGTGGATGCATCTGCAACTCCGCCGTAGTCCAAGATACTGCATTGCTTGGTGGACTGCTTCGCAGAAGTGGTGGTAGTCGGCCCAACTGTTCCTGACAGCTGAGCTGCGGCCGGCAGAACAAAGCTGGCCGTAGCCAGTAGGCCAGAAATAAGCATGCGAGGTGCCATGATGAGAAGATAAAAAGAGTGAATGAAGTGAAAGAACGACTATAGCGAGTGCGGTCGGTGGACGCCCGGTAAGATGGCGGATGAATGCAATGCGCAGAGATAAGAAGAGAGGACGAATTCAGACTGAAAAGGCGAGAGCCAAGATTCACTTATCACTGCAGAACATGGCATGGCATCGATCGTGGGCAATGGCCCAACATTTCAAAGCCGGGTTGTTTCGTTTCACGGTGGAGACGGCGGTTAACAAGGTCCCAGAAACATCTGCAGATAGATTTCGAATTCGGTCAGATCAGGACTAGAGGATCCAGAATCATGCAAGGAACCCTGAGAGAAGAAGCAGGATCATAGACATGAAGTCCTGCAGACCCGCCGACTGCTTACGTCCTCAGGGAGTACTAGCCGCAGGAGTACGGCATTTGCCCCTTTTTGCACATGGGGTCAACTCAAGTCGGAACTACGGCCATCGATGGGCGGTTGCAGATAAATTTGGGTGATGGGCCTAATACTGAACAGTTGCTAGGCCCTTGTTCCGTTTCGCCCCACCAATGGCATGTTGGTGGTGCCTTTCAGTGGAGGGAATGTTAGCGGGTCATTTCCTGTGGGGTTCTCCCGCTATGCACAAATCGAATTCTCCGTTTTCTCCGTGAAACGAAATATTTTATTGCAGGCCGGGCAACGTCACCCCTCCACCGGAACCAAAAGTTGGGGCACAGAGTCTCGTATAACAGACCGCGCGAGGATGTCAACGCTCGCGCCCGAGCAAAAGTCAGGTAGAGCTTTGTGGAGAAGGGGATACGGCAACATTCAGATCGCCTCAACGCTCCCAACCCACCGCAGAGCCCCAAAAATGATCATCCGTTGCCCATTCCTTGAATCTGATCTGTGAGCAAGACCCGAGAACTGCTTGGCCCAAGGGATACTACTCGATGACTTTATGAAAAGTTCTTCTTTCAGCACCGCGTGATTCTCGTCTTGAGAATTACTGAGCGACTTCCATCGAACGCCCGCAGCGTGTTGAGCGGTGCGATGCCCTTGATCACGGGACATTGGAAGTGCTCGTCGGAGTATATGAGCGTTGTCTAGTGCCTCAGGAGATCAGAACGCGTGGAGACCCACTTTTCAAGCTCGGTTAGATCGCTCTAGATGAAGTAAGCTTTCTTTGAAGTTTCCTGTGCCAGACTCTGATCGGCCTATGGCCTTTACTGCCGGGAGGTGGAGGACGGCGTTGTAGTACATCAATCATCGCTTTGGACTTTTGCCGCACTCAGCTCAGGTGTTGAGCACACTCGGCTCCAAGCAGCAAGTAGGTAAGACCTGTTTCCTAGGCCTCTTGAGTTCGTCTCTGAAAGATATGACCAGCTTCAGAAAGCAATCAAGTGCAGAGTCTTCTTGTGCCATCGCCGTGTGTCTATTCGGGAAGCCGACATAGAAGCGAAGTATTTTGAATAAGATTGTCCACATAATTATGAATGACAGAAGGTTCTGTGCAAACGTTTGCTGAATAGTAGGGTATAGCCTACCTAGGTACTAGTAGAAGACCTGCGAAGTGGACGATGGTCGCCGTCAAAGTGAACCCGTCACCAGCGTAACCAAATGTCGACTATCCACCGCAAAACAGTATCGATTTCCCTATCAATGGACATTGCTTTTGAATACCTAGGCAAGCGAAGGAGACTTGCTACATTCAGATTGTGCTACTCGTGTGATCCAATATAACCGCAGCATTCCGCAAATGAGCCCCCTTGATTATAACATTGAAGGCTAGCAACCCCTTCTATCGATTCGACAGAGTCAGTGATGTTCCGGCCGCGGTTCCCTGTCCTTAGAACGTCCCAGATTAAACAAAAAGACGTTCTCGACCGCATCGGTTACGTAGGCGCCAGCCAAATGATGGCAATTCAACGGGGACCCTAGTTTCCTACACCCAATATGCTCTCTCTCTTCAAATCGCCACCTATCTCACAGAGCCGCTTTGCCTCGGGACTCAAACGGCAGTACCAATACCAACAGGCCTGCTGCGATAAATAACGCACCACTCGTATATACAGGCGCTGCAGTCTCCAAATTGGCGAACATGGCGATGATCGGCTGGATATTATCCAAACCCCATATTAGCATCCGAACAAAGAATGTGTCTCTTTAGTAGTGCAACTTACCGCCATGATCCCGAATATACGATTACTGACAGCAGTCAAGGCGTTGCCCGTGCCTCTTTGAGGTGTCGGGAACAATTCCGGTGTGAATCCATAGAGAACGGCATACATAACGTTACTCGCAAAATTCCAAGCACAATTCCAGCCAAGCAGCGCGTTCGAGTTCAGCGCTGTGGTACTCCCATACAGAAAAACGCCTGTAACGACAGTGCTCAAGCTGAGGGCTCTCTTCCGCCCAAATCTCGGCAGCTCCACCAGGAGCCCACCGAGAAGCGCCCCTGGGATGCCTAAGACTGCTATTATCAGGCTATTCCTGTAGGTCAAATAGGTTGAGCCATCACCGAAATCAGCTCCCCGGGTCGCCTGTATGTAAGGAAGAAATGCGTTGTAGAGCGGGTAACCCAGCCCAATGAATGCCCATACAGCCATGATAGTGCCCGTGCTAAGTGCCATCTTGCGCGTTGCGAAGAGCGGTTTTACACGGCTAAGGCTGAGGTTTTCAAGTCGTCGTTTGACCGCAGTTGCGGCGCTGGTCTGAGGCACGTATCCCTCGGGCTCACAGGCCTTGAGATCCTCAAGCGTCAAGGAAGTGGCTTCCGACCGTCCGTTTCGACGGGCCACTTCGTGCACAACTCGGACAGCCTCTTCGTCTAGTCCCTTGCCCATCAGATACTTTGGGCTCTCATAGATCGTAAAGCACAAGAATCTAATGGCGAACATAATCAGTGTGATCCCACCCATAGTAATGACGAAGTACCGCCACCCCATATTTCTGCTTCGGGTACACGTCTCATCCTGTTGACAAGTGAGACTACCGAGTAAAGGCCACGCAATCAACGTGGCCACCACCTGCGCAATGGCCCAGTCTATGCTCAATACCGTGAGAAGATATTGATGGCTAGCAGGCAAGAATTCGAGGAAGATGGCGCTATCTACGGGGAGGTTGCCGCCGACGCCGAAGCTCCAGAAGGCCGCGAAGATCCCGATGGCGGCAAAATTGGGAGAGCTTGCTGCAATCATTCCCCAGACAGCGGCTGTCCCGAGGGTGGCGTTGAAGCCGATCTTGCGTCCGAAGATATCGCATCCGAAGCCCCAGAATATCGCCCCAGCAAGAAGGCCAATGTTTTGCGAGAGGCTGAGGAGGGGAGGTCTCGGGGCGTTGAACTCATTTGAGACTGGGGTTAATATGAGTGATGTCACGATGGGCCATAAGTTGTCAGAGGCCCAGCCGAAGCCCACGACGATGAAGAGCTGCCTTTTGGGTTGTCAGAGAAGGGGTGACATTTAGTAACAATTGGGAGTTGCAGACCATTGATACCATCCCATGCCGATATCTTGGATCTTGGAGCATGGTCAGTCTTGCAACACAAGCTTGAACACAGGTTTGCGACTTGCTGCTCGGTTCAGAACCCTGGCCTTTGCCTCGTAGACCGGGTCGATTTCTCCCTTTGGGATCGCGGCAGCGTCATCACTGCCAATACCGAAGTCGGTATCTACGCTGTGTTGCCGGTGTGCAGCCTCGTGCCCCTCGTCTGCTTTCTTGTCCATGTTGATACTGCGGATTTCACGTATGGCCGTCAAGGGCGAAACAGAATCAAATATCACAGGATGGGGCTGGGAGTAGAGATTGAAGCGAACTTCGTCCAGAGCTCGGAAGCAGTGGCTTTCGAGTGTTGTGTTGATTTGCCCCCGAAGCTTAGCAGGTGGTGCTGGAGTGGATGGGTGCACGGGTTGCATTAGCGCACATGTAGATGCATTGGAAGGTTTGCTCCTTCGGTCCCTGGGGCTTGGATTAGTGGTATCATTCCATCCATGCTAACTATCACGCCATTGCATTGGCACAGCGTCAGAGCGTCTGTGGCTCACTTCTCCTCCTCTGAAAGGTCACATTTCAAAGCATGTCTCAGTCACAATTACCACTTGCCGCATCCGGCTCTCACCTGGACCATTGCGTTTCCCAAAGAGACCTTTCACTTGCTTCGTAAGATTTAATATGATGCCAATCTTCTCTTGTCGCAACAGAAAAGTTCGCACTGATGGCAAAACGGTGTGATATACACACGTAAGTAATAGAATTAGATCATTCTCAACAAATTACATCGAGGCTCTTATTCTCATCTTATCCGGTTATAAAAGAATTTGTTTTGAAGGAATAGTATTTGTGTGCTTTCTTATTATGATGAAATGGCTCTCATTTAAGTCTAACTCAAACGCCGCCGCTTCTCTTTTTTAGGGATGTCGCTGAGCCTTACCATGCATATCGGTGCCGCATGTGGACGCCGGACGAGCTCCACATCAAGGACCCCGGAGGCTTCAGCGAGCTCGCGCAACTTGCTGAAGCCGTAGTTGGCAGCGTTGAAGTCTGGTGACTGCTTGGTGAGATAAGTGCCGACATTGGCCAAGTTTGCGTGGCCATCGTCATCTGCACAAGCGACCACGGCTCTCGTCAGCGTCCCGAGTGCTTCTGCGTCTAGTTTACCGGTTGCGGGACCAGAGGGCGCGGGCGCTGGAGTTGGTGAGATGCTCGCACCGGCTTGACTGCTCTGAATTGTTGCAACAAAAGGCCGCCGGGCAGCAGCTTCTGTGACACCATCGGCATGGATGGCGGGCGGTACCTCGTCGGGCGACACCGTTTCCAGGGCGTCGAAGTAATAGAACTTGTCGCAGGCACTGACAAAGGGGCGCGGCGTCTTCCTCTCGCCAAAGCCGTAGACGGTGAGCCCCTGTTCACGGATGCGCACGGCGAGGCGGGTGAAGTCGCTATCGCTCGAGACAAGGCAGAAGCCGGAAAAGCGACCTGTGTACAGCAGGTCCATGGCCTCGATAATCATGGCGCCGTCAGTGGCGTTCTTGCCGGTGGTGTAGGCGAATTGCTGGACGGGTTGGATCGAGTGTTCAAGGAGGCACTTCTTCCAGGGGCCCAGGTTTGGTAAGGTCCAGTCCCCGTAGATGCGTCGGACATTCGAAGTACCATGTTTTGCGATCTCGGACAGGACGCCCGTGATCACCTTGGCCGATACGTTGTCGCCGTCGATGAGTAGAGCCAGCGTGTCCGAGCCCATACTTAGCGTGGAATAAGAACGGCAGCAGAAGGATAGCTTCGAAAGACCTGAGTTTTGCGAGTTGGATTGATACCGAAGTTGTGTCGGCCGTTGGGGTTCGTCATTCCGAAACGATAGGTAAATCCAATTGTGGCGGGAATTCAGCTTTGAAAAGGCAGAAGCCCTAACCCTTTTTTGAATGTTGGATTGAGAGAAGTCAAGTATTGAAGAATATGTATGAAACTAGAATAGACAGTAGCATTGTAATGACATGATACTAGAATTGGCCGACGAGATGAATTGGTTTCTCCTATTAGAGATTAATTCAGACGAGGTTATTCTAGTTACCTGATTCATGCCCTATTGTTCGGTCCCTCGTGTGCTGGATGACTTATACAAGTTTTGCATAAATTTATACCGCTCGAAATGTAGTCTCAGAATGAACACTATCACCAAAACTCTTTGGCCCCAGAAGAAAAGACAATGGGAGCATTCTCGAGCCTCCATCGGTTCGAAGGCCGTCACCACGGGGCTGTAAGCTTGTAGGGCCTGTGTTTATGAGTGAAATAACATTTTTGCACAACCTGCCATCTTACTCTTACCTTCAGTAGCTCTAAAGTCTTAATCGTTTTCCAGGGTCACGATGCATGGTTTACGAACAAAGTGTCAAATATGATCAGCTTCTGCGCTCTAAAGTTCTTCCTGAAATCATGTTACATCCCTCCTGCTCCCCCTGAGCGTAATCGTTCTCTATCGTACCTAACGCACTCCATGATACAGCAATTTGCAGGCCCCAGAATCTGTCTCATGAGACCATTGAGGAGAAATAACTAGCTCGGAGCACCACTTCCATGTCTGCTCCTTGTCTTTCTAATCGTGTCATTCAGAAAACCGCGTATTGTGCAGGATCCCCACGGAACAAGCCGTCTACGAACACCGCTCGAGAAAATATTTCTACCTCTTTTTCTCCAGTGGTGAAAAGTGAGTAATTGAATATAGCACTGCAGACCAATAAATACCCGAAAACAACACTGCAGTGGTGAATGGGGCTCACAACCGACGGGGATCATGTGGGAGATGCACTAAGTGCATCATTTGCCCCTCTTTCCTAACCACGTTAATTATTTGGGCAGGTCAGCATCGAGACACATAAGAACCAATTTCATTTAGCGGCCCCGCGCAGGATCAGCACAGCCACCGTTACTGATAAGAAAGAAATAACTGCTCGCGTGACGAAATCCTTTTTACGGCAGGCTAAAGCTTTGCTGCGTATAGTTGATAGTCTTGAAGGCGCTGTGTGCTTAAACGCATCGGATGAACAGCGAAAGGGTCTCAAGAGTCAACGTGCATGTCTCCCCAGAGATAGGCTTCCTCTCCAAGGGCAAGCAGAACAGCTCATTCATATAAGAAGGCCCGCCTGCTCACTGTCTCACCCACTTCATGCCACATCTGCGTTTATGATAGACCTCCCGCCCTCGGCAACACCAAAATTACTTTCAGTATTTGCCACGGCTTCTGTGTCCCAACGTCACGATCATGGTCCAGGACGGTTACCACGGACTACAGTGGCAAAGAAGGAATTATCCAATCTTGAGCTTGGAGGACGCAAACAAGGTCTTGCGCAGAAGCGAGCTCTCTCAGGACCCAGGAGTGGACGGTCCTGTCCGCATCACTCGCTTCGACAGTCTGAGAGTAGAAGCGACGCAGCCATGCCAGGACAATTTTACCTATGAGACCGCTGACGTAGGCGCGGGTGATCCTTGGCATTTCTGGGGAGTATTTGATGGTCACGCGTGAGTCTGCCGGATGGATCAGAGGAAGATCGCTATTTGTTGACATATTTAGGGGTTGGCAAACGTCGACAGTGCTCAGCCAGTCACTGGTGTCCTATGTAGCACGAGAGTTGAAGCAGGTGGACAAGACCGACCCAGAAAGCATCGATCAAGCCATCAAGATCGCCTTCATCAAGCTTGATGACGAGATCGTCAAGGGTGCTCTGGAGTCTGTAAAAAGCGCTGGGAGCCGGCCGCGTGCAGAGACTATCGCCGACATCGCTCCAGCTAATTCGGGGTCGATGGCTGTCCTCAGCGTCTTTGACCCGGCGACGTCCACCCTTCGCGTTGCGTCAGTTGGTGACTCTCAAGCTATCCTAGGCCAACACGCCGCAGGCACGGGCGACGCCCCCTCTCAGACATGGACGGCAGTACCGCTCTCCGTTCCCCAGACACCCGACCGGCCGGACGAGCTAGAACGACTCCATGCTCAACATCCCGGGGAGCCGGACTCTGACCTCTTCACTCCGGATGGAAAACGCCTTCTCGGTCTTCCGGTGACCAGGGCATTTGGCGATCTTAGGTGGAAATGGCCTGACGAGGCCATCGCGGATGCTCGCAAGAAGTTCTATGCATTTCCCGCGCGCCCGAACGCAAAAACACCTCCTTACCTGACCGCAGAGCCTGAGATCAGTACCACTGTCGTCAAGAAAGGTGACTTTGCCGTCCTTGCAACAGGTGAGTGAGCTCTACATAAGAATTTCAACCTGACTAGACCTGTTGTTTCCCCCTTAGAGACACTGTTCAAAGCAAGTCGGACAGTTCGGAACAAGCATCTATATACTGGGATGCAGAGCTTGACTCACTTTCTGGGCATAGCATATCTCAGCCGTCCTAAATTAACCCCATTTGACTATCTTCTCCTATTGCACACATATACACAGATTACTGACCGACAAGTTGCAGATGGTCTCTGGGATACCCTGACGCCAGACAATGTAGTAGAATGCCTAAGGCTATGGCTCCAGGAAGGCAGACTCAAAGGCCCCGGCACCCTCAAGGAAGCTCAACAGCCCGAGAGCGCCGACTCTGCTCCCGTATTCTCCGGGGACGAAGAGCCCGAATCGCGCGTGGGCTACCCGTGGGACTGGAAGGGCCGGCCTGAGGACTTTGTCGTCGAGGACGACAACGCCGCCACCCACCTCGCTAGGAACGCCCTTGGCGGGAAGAGGAGGGAGCAGTTCTGTACCATCCTGGGTGTGCCGGAGCCGCACACGGACGATGCCCGCGACGACATCACGGTCCAGGTCCTCTTCTTCGGGGATATTGGGACTGACTGAAGGGAGGCCGTGTTGAGAGACTATGAGTTCAGATGTCTTCCCTTTTTGTTCAGTAACAGCAAGATGGTGGTTCCGCTCGCGTGATATTCCGCAAATTTCTTTCTCATTATCGTTTATGTTTCTTCGCTTCTAGTTTGGGCTCACTACTCCGGCGCTTTCTTCTTCTCCATCAGCCTAGGAGCCGGTGCTTGCCTTGCACAACAAGGGGGCTATCGTGTCCCAGAATACATGCTGAAAATGGCGACACGTTACCAAACCAGGCAGGGAAAACTTGCTCGTAGTCATTGAATTTCGCCAGAGCATTAGTAGCGTCCTTGAGATGCCGCGTCTGCGGATTGACTTCGGGGTAACAGCTGCCTCGCCATCTTTGATCTGGTCATATCAGTCCAGTAGAGGATGAAGGGGCTGCCAGCAAACATAAACACCCTAAGCAAATGGCACGGCATGGGTGTATGGCGATCATTATTTCGTATTATTAACGATGTTAAGCCTCCTATGTCCGGGTCGAGTCGGCAATGCACAGTCCGTCATCTAGAAGATATCAACTTCTGAGCCTCGACCGTGTTCTCCACCAAAGCCTCAATAACCCCCTAAGCTTAATGCCAAGTAGTGGGACCAAAGAATGTCCCATCGTCAGGCAGAGTCTTTGTCACTGCAGTGCCTAAAGCATCGAGGTTGTTCTCCCACACAGTGTTGCCCCACCAATCTGGGAAGTTCGCGCCGCTGAGTCCCAAGGCAAGCGCAGAGATGACGATGCACAGCGCGGTACCAATGTCGAGAGCACCGGATAGGACATAGGTATAACGACCTGTTGTAAAAAACTTTGGTCAGCATATGATTCCGCCAAAAATACTGTGAGGGTAGAGGACTTACTCCACCAGCCGAAATAAGCTCTCCGGATGAAATAGTTGAAGATGAGTCCAACAATGACCCACTGCCCGAGGTACCAGCACGTCGCAGGCGGGATCATACCCGCAGCACCAAAGATGGCGGGGAAGAAAATGTATCGGAGGATACTTCTAGGGAAGCGCCTGGCAACGAAAAACTGGATTGCGGGCAAAGCTGCTCCGATTAACCAGAAGTAATTGGTCCAAGCTATTTCCAATGCGTTAGTTATTTGCTACGGAGCAGAAAGACGGATGGACGACCATTTGGGGGGGGGGGGGTGTTGACACGTACAGTACAGAGCGCCTCCGCTGAATATCCTCTTAGGGCCGACGACACCCCAGATCACTGAAGCGTTGTAGAACGTCTTGGCGTTGGGACACGTCAAACCTTGAGTCTGGGTGGAGGTACAGACGCCTTCAATGTTGCCACGGAGGAAGTTGTAAGTGGCGATTTGGACCAAGCTAAGCCAAGTCACAGCAAAGAATTGGGCTGCAAACATTGATCGAGGCCTATGGAATCTCAAGGTCAGTACGAAGTAACCAGGAACAAATCTTGCAAGAAAGAAACGCGAAGCAGAATGCTATCTGCGTGTAAGACTGTCGTGAAAGCTGCTTACGGAATCTTCATATAATGTCCTATTTTGAGGTCGCTGACGTAGGTAAGTCCATTGTAGGCCATCATGTAACCCCTACAACATCCAGAGTTAGCTATGAATCACTGAAAAGCAGGTTTTGAAAGGCATCGGATGGAAGAGAGTCAGCATATATCCCTGGTGTATCTCAATACTTGAGCCCGACAGAAAGATTCGGGGCAAGTAGAGAAACAGACCAGGGGTATAGCAGATGTCCCTCCCTGGATGCATTGAAAAGGCATGGGAAGCTACTAACCATGACTTGAAAAGCATCATGGCAACTGGTTTTCCAGGCTGCATGTAACCAATGATGAGTTCGGTGATGACGTTCAGCCCGGTCTGTTGGTTGGTCACAGCTTGGATGACGCCCACTGGAAGGATGAGAACCACGCCAATCAGCACACAAATGATGTACGCCCACCATGTGAGATGAGTCTCCCAGTGCTGCGATGCAATCATGCCGAACGCGAAAGAGATAAGGAAGACGGTCGCAAACCACCACTCAGGTGCCTCGCGGTACTTCCGCATCATCTTCAAGTGGACATCGGCTTCTTCGTAGGTGGCGGTTCGGGCACGATTCCAGACGTCTTTGCCATAGAAGAGGGCGACGTGAACGACAGTCGAGGCAAGGGCGGCAAAGGACATGCCGTACGTCAGCGAGAACGCAGGACCAAGCATCAAGGGTGAGTACGCTTCGTATTTTGTCTGGTTGAAGGTGAAGTCCGGGTTGAGGATCCGGCTCGTGTTGTACGGGTTTCCGAAGTGGTCGAAGTTTCCGTTTGCGCTGATGGGCAAGTACTTGTAAAAGTCGGGGCCGCCGTAGGCAAGCCCAATCGAGCCCAACATCATCAGGATAATACCCATTCCGACGTTGAAGATGGCGAAAGCGGGAGTCTGCAATGGCGAGAGGAGGAAACCGGAAATGGTAGCCCAGTCAAACGAGATCGGAATCAGGCCAACACCAGTCTGGCCACCTAGGAGCTGGTTCACCAAGACGTTGTCCGGTGCTATCCATGTCGCAAATGTGAACACTTGAAGGAATGTAGCCATGACCTGCGGGATCCACTCGTAGAAGAAGGTTGCGGCAGCAACAACCAAGAAGAACTTGTAGCGACCAATCTTCCAGCCGTTTGCGAGGGAGGGGTCGGCCGGGCTGTGGTCATGAAGGGTATTCATGACAGTGGTGAAAATCAGGGTGGCAGGCCAGACCATGGCAGCGGGCCAGACCAAAAACCTCCTCATGATACCGGCGAGACCGAAACCCATAGCCTGAGTGGACAGAATGAGCAGAATCTGGAAGCCCCAGCCAAAGTGCTGCTTGTAGAAGATCTCCTGGGCCAGCAAAATGTCGAGGGCATAAGAGAGCGCAGAGCCAGCAGCCGTCATGATAACGATGATGGTGTGCTCCTTCATATTGAAGGGAGTCACCGGGTTGAACTCCAAGTGATGGCCAAAAAGGCGGAACTTCCAGTTGGGCATGGACGCATGCCAGCCCTTGCCCATGGGATAGGCGATCAGCTGCACGACGACTGGGGAGATGGTGACAGGAGAACGACGCAGTGCCAGCAAGACATTGCAGGCTGTGACAACAGTGCAAGTGACGAAACCGATACACCAGGCACGAATGGTGTTGACGGGCATCTCGAGGTCATCAGTAGGCTTCACCGACGCCCTGACTTCGGCGTACGGCGAATCCTCTTCAAGCAGCGAAGCCTCGACTGCTGCCTCCTTCTCCAAGTCTCCAGTGCGCAGTACCTGTTGGTGGACATCGTGTTAGATTGGAATGCTCCCCACCTAGACCTCCTCTCCGTGTTACACTCTCATGTGAGGGGCACGACGGGTTTTGGTAGTACACACCTGGTCAGCAGCGTCCAGCTTTTGAACCTCCATAAAAGGATCCCACTGATGAAGCTTCTTAAACTTCTTCAAGTCGGCCTCGGGGTTGATTTCGATGGGCTCGTCTGGAGAGGCATCCTGTCCTGTGGCCCGACCCTCGGACACAGGCATGTCCGAGGCCTTTCCACGGAAGGAGAAACGCATGGTTGGCAAAGCTTTCGCGTGCTCTTTGCTATGTGATTTGTCTTTGCGCCTTGTTGGTGTGCTGTTGAGTACGCTTATTAAAGGTTGGCTGGCTAGGCACAACCGTGCGGGAGGGACGTAGGTAGGAGGTCGTCGGGACGGAGGGCCTACGAACGGGAGGAAGGTGGGTGATGGGATGATATTTCTAGTCCCTGAGCGGCCCCGATGCAACGTGAAAGCTGCTCGCACACGGAGGTCAGGTCGCCTACACTACATCTCCTTGCGGACGAGCGGGCAGGGGAAGCAGCAGAAGCAGGGGAGCAGGAGACGCGCAGATCCACCAGGTCAAAGACCCTGGCCCTGGAGCCGTCTATCTTAGTGTAGTGTCCATATGCTTGACTGAGCTTAATTAAATGGAACGGTATCATTGGCGAATCCCCACGGGGGGCCGGGCTCGCTGTACCCAGGTAGACCTGGCGCATGCTGCACCGAGCTGAAGTCTGCTCGCTGTTAGAGAGAAAAATAAAGTGGTCTCGCCACTCAACCTGAACCTCAACCTGCCTGATAAGGACCTAGTTAACCAATTAGCCTCCACATTTGCTTTTCCCCCGCCCAACGAGACGAGCCCATTAAGCCCATCTCCGCGATCCTCTCCCATGCCAGTGTCTAGGGCTTTCCTGTCTGGGAAGGTCTGAGAAAAGGAGTTTGACTGGCGGGCAGTCGGAGCGATGAAATGTGCCTTGTAATGGCACAACGGCTATTACACAGCAAGAAATGAAGGCTCATGCCGTTTGCATCCATTAGTCTCAGGGCGGCCTCTGCCCCCTGCCTCGGCTGCAACCTTGCAAATCCTCTGGTGGGCCCTCTCGGACGGAAACTCTGAATCGAATCGATGAGCAGAGCCCCCACCGGTGAAGCGTGTATACACACTCTCAGAGATACGCATTGTACTCCTAAGCTGGGTACAGACTTCATCGCAATCTCCGCTGGGCGACTTGATAGCAACCTTTCGGGCTCGAAACCTTGCGAGTATTTATAACTCCCGACTTGCTGCTGCTGTCACCGTTGCATGCTGTAAGCACCCGCCCACGTCTGTAGGGATCGAGGCCTGACGGCAGCCGAGGGTGTCCTGGCGACCGGGCGGCAGGGTCCGACAGCCAGCGCTGCCGACAACTCCAACGATCCCGAGGTCCAGATTCCCCAAGTTTGCTAGTCCGGGCACAGACGAGATAGCCTATCATCCTTTTTAGTAAACGATCTTGGTCACTAACACAGTTCGGATACTCGGCTTAGATACACTGCCCGTACGACGAAAGTCATAGAGTCATTCAGTGCTGTCCGGCCCGATGATTGGCAAAACAGTTATCATTCAATCTTGCTTGAAGAACGTTCCCAATGATCTTCGAATGACCTCCTTTTCTGGTCGGACCAGCCAGTGTGCCATTGTGCAAGTGTGTAGGGTGGCATCGATTGTCTTGGCCAGGCGGCCAATGTGAGGGTCGCATCGCCTTTCTGGGGAGCCAAGTCGTGCCAAGTGCAGCCATCCGCCTCCCCGTCCCGCCCAGCGCGGTCATTTGCACATCAAGCACTTGCATAGGGCCACAGACAAGCTTCAGCCATGGTCTTGTCGGCCTTGTCCATGACCAGACAATTTGAGCCGCAGGAGATTATCCCACAGAAGACAGTCCCACCCAAGTAGGCAGCTCCTCTTGACTTGTTGGAGTTCGACATGCATTCCGCCGATCACAAAAGCCAGGCGGAAGGAATCCTATCGCCATCCACAGTGATACGAATAAGGACTGGAGGGAACACGAGCTCGATCGGCGCTACTGGCGAAATAGCTCTTGTCGCGCTTGTCAACACAGGCATTCCTGGTGTTTCAGCTGTCCTGAGCCCTTATTCGACCTGCACATAGACGACCATTCTTTGGTTCGGATGAGCTGGGTGAACATGTGGCCATTCTGACCCGGCGCGATGGTAGCTCATTTTTTGGTGGTTCCTGAACACCGAACGGAGATTCAAGCTCGGGGCCAATGACTCGAGGTCCAACAGCCGTGTCCTGCGCGCCCTTTATCCATGGATAGCCGCGCTCCATATTCGCGCCGGCGACCCCGACCTTCCTATTAGAGCCTTGGAGAGGTAGACTTTCGACGACGCTCTCGTGAGTCCTTGCCACCTGTCAATCCGACAACCGACACAGACGGGCTTGTAAAACCAACCAGGACATCCTGGGGAGCCACGCCCGACTAGCTGCACTCGCAGTAGATCTCACATGCCCACTTGCATACATGGGAGCATGAGGAGGCAGGTTGACGGATTGGCTGGCTGTCTGCTCGTGCCGACTTGAGGCGAAGGAAAAGCCACTTACGACTGGATTGGGTAGATGCGGGCACTCTTGACGCGAATGGGGCCTTTTACCGCCGCCCCATTCAGCCGTGTCTCGTTTCGGTCTCCGTGTACCCAACGTCACTAAAGGAATATCCCGTTAGAACACAGACACAGTCAGTAGTGACAATGAGTGAGAGCCATCCATGATTCGGTTTACATTTGTTGGACGTCTGTTGCTGACCTCACGTGACGTTTGAAGCGGAAGGATCACTCGAAGGATCACGAGGTTCGTGGGGGGATTTAAGCTTGATCTGGCCAACTGCAGCAAACAGGCGGGGAATAACTGGCTACTGCACGCAAGCGCTCGAAGGATCCCGAGGTCCTTCTGTTAGGGTTCTTCCAAGATTCTAGTCAGAAGATGACAGGGAGGCCATTGGATTTCCTTTACGTGTTTCGGTCTCCCGCCTATCTCCCGCCTGCCCAAATAAGCCTCGCTAGACAAGCTAGAAACGAGAGAGAAGGCGCTCTAGCAGTTCTAGAAGCAAACAGCACCAGCGGCAGCGAAAACATGCATGTGCAGAAGCGGGCTAGCCAGATCCACCCCATCCATCGCGCGGGCCCAAGCGCTCCTTCCAACGGAAGAGTTGTTTCTCGCAGTCGGTGAGCTGCAACAACGGATGTCGGATACGGAGCTCAGACGGGTCAACCCGGCCGAGGATACGGAGGCGGGAGGACCAGAGACAGGCTCCCAGAACTGGGTAGCTCTTGCGTCCCCAAGAAGTATTGAGTGGCCCACTGACGGGAGAAAAGCTCCTGGCAGCTTTGGCAAGGCCACCGCTCTGACCAGGGCCAGCAGACTGGGTGGCTGGACATTCGGGTCCAGCTCGCCCGAGAAACTCCTATCTGGCATACTACTAGCGCTGTAGCGGGACTCTGCCCTCGCGCCTGGCATATTTGGGCTTGGGCTTCGCCTTGGATGCGTTCTGGGTTTTCTTTCCTGGCAACTTTGACATGGGATAGCCTGAGGTCGTGAAGGTAATTCCTTCGACCGACCTTGCCTTGTGGGCACATAGGTAGGCTGTCTTGTGTTAGTGCTGGCCCAGGTCCCGATCACTTCTGGAGTCTGCAGTTACAGACCATCACACGATGGCGAAAGAAGGATACTCTACTGGCTGACGGTTTTTGAGAACGCAATGCCCAGTGGAGGACAGCAGTGCGGTCTTGGAGGATGGTGCAAATGCCGTGAACTTCTCCAGTCAGCGCCAGTTTATGCAGACCTTGCACAATGGCAGAAGAGGAGCTCTTCAAGTTCGGGTTGCAGGACAACCGTCGCTTAGACGCAAGAGTTGGTCAAGGACTGCGTCTGAGTAGTATAATCAGGACGATGCAAGACACTGCGAGAGAGCAGGAGCAGCATAGTCAGGACGATATAAGACACTGCAGGCGAACGCGTGCAGTGTGATCAAGACGGTGTCTTGCACTGCAACCGGGGACAACCCTAAAGGGAGTTCCAGGCTCAGACTGAAGTAGTACTTGCAGTCACAGAGGCTTGAGAAGAGTGTGGGGTGCGCAGTATGCGATGGTGGACAAATGATCTGCAGTGATTCGGAACAAATATGAGACTGCCGTTGAGGTCCCTTGGTGAGAAGAGAAGACGAGGAAGAAAGAACAGAAGGGAGGAAAGAGGCGGAGGAGACCAGGACAACAAACAGATTGGGCCACCCTCGACGCAGGCGGAAGGCACGACGGTTGTGGGAAGGCACGAACGTCTCTCACCTGCCCACCGGACCATTTCATCCGGACCTGTCCGCGACGAACGGATTGAAGACAGGTGCTGCAGATTATTTGGCGCTGAGTGCCCCTCAATCTGTGCAGAAGTGTAGGTGAGCTCGTATTTGACATCCTCAGGAAGGGGACATCTGGCTAATCTGGCAGCAGCTGTTGGATGGGGACTGCTCGCTTCAGGAAGGAGATCGGACTGCTAAAGGAACAGCAATCATCCGTCTTTTGAGAAGAGGAAACGAGAGGTGTGAGCCGTTAGTATGATCACTGCATGATATCTCTTGAAGATGGGATAGAGTGCTCATGCGGTCGAACACTTCGTAGCGGCTGACATTGCCACGTGCGGAACTGCTGTACGATGCAGGGCTGAAGTATGGTCTCAGACGTCTATGCAGTAGAACACCACCACTCCACGTGGGAGCCAAGGCAAGGGATGCGTCTGCCTACTTGAGCAATTCGAATGCTCCAACAAGTCGATCCGAGCTGTCCTGAGCTCGAGCTCTGTGGTCGCTGGCCAACCCGATACCGTAGCTGTCTCCCGCTGCCAACAGAGTCGGGTGGGTTACAACCCTAGATCTTGGAGAACTCAACGCGAATCTGAGTTCCACATCTCGAGAATTGTATGGTCTCCAGGACATCCTTGCGCTGTGGGAGATGGTCCATTCAGACACCTACGGACGTATACGAACTTGTTTCGGTTTACAACTCTCCTGATTACAGGACTGACAGACTGCAAGAGCACGATGAAACATTGTGGAGGTGTTGGGCCGGGGTTCACTGTCGTGTAAGCTGCAGGGCTGGCAGGCTGGTAGTGAGGGCAGTGAATTCAAGGCTTGAGCCTAACACCTTTGAATGCAGGGCGTTCGGCCGTTATGTGATCACGGGAGATCCACATTTACAGCAAAGGTTATCGTGTTTCGTTTCGCGGAGGTGGTCGGCCCGACAGAGACTCCCCCTGGGAAGAAACACACACCGAGCTTATTTGCCCTCTACCTTGCTGCCATATTACCTTGACACTCAGGGGCACATTCAATATCATCGTGATGCTGAGCAAGGTCTCATTTCCTTCCAAGTCTAATAGTCTAGGTATCAACGATGACGAGCGGTCTGAGGCTTTACTGCGACTGTTCTGGGGGGGGATCTGCTCTGTTGACACAATGGTGACCATGATGATCTTCAATCCTTCCAACCCTCCTGCAGACATGTTGTGGCCCACAGTAGCTCAACATCCGGGACCCGGACACCCCTGTGCAGATCAGCAAGGCGAGGAAGCCGATGATTTGTCGATGAATTCATTCCAAGATTGTCGGACTTTGTATCACGTAGGGGAGATGATGGTGTGGTGGTGTGCCCTTCGTATGATTACGCAGGAACAGGCCGAGACAAGTGACGGGCAGGATCTGAGCAAGCTCGACATGTGCCCCCTCGACCCTCGACAGCACCGTGACATGCTAAGTCGGAAGCGTCTTGATCTCGATCTGGGCCAGCGAAAGTAGCTTCCACGGCGACTCTAGAAGGATGATTGACCTCCAAAGGCGGCCTGAGCTTTGTCCCTGGCGACAGGCGATATGACGACGATTGACGTCGTTATGTGTTGACATCGTCCGGCCCAGAGACCTAGTTACATGTCGGACTGTGGCCCAAGCCTCCAGCGGCCTGGGTGCGTGACCTCTCAGATGCCTGGGTGTCAGCTTATCAGTTCTCAGCAGCCGCGTGGACGTTGCAAGCTGTCTTGGCTCCCCGGGCAGTTCGACTTGAATCTCCAGATTAGCTAGCAGTGGCTAGCTAGCTAGATGAACGTGTACGAACGGTGCCCTTGGATGTGTTCGTGCTTCTGTCCGGCCTTGCACGGGCACGGCACGTTGCTCCGGAAAGGGCCTTCCTCTGCCTTGGCTCCCCCCAGGTCCCCATATTAATTATTCAAGACGCCCAGGAATGCCGACGTCACAACCTGGATAGGGGGAGGGGCAATGTGTCTTTGATTGATTCCCATGTCGCTGGACTACTCTACACAGTAATAAACATGGTGGATCTCAGACCGGGCAGAGCACGTCTTCTGTCCTGCCCTGCTCCAAATAAAGCAGCGCGCCCATCCCCGTGTTGAGATGCAATCATTCCACTCTCACGAGAAAAAAAAGAATAAAATAAAGCACAACACTCGGACACACGGGCGACCCCAGCTCCCGCCAGCACCACCCAGTCGCCAGCGAATGCACATGCACCTGCATCCGCACCAGCTCCTGCACAGACATATCTATTTATTAGTGCCATTGTTGCCCGTCCTGCCAGTCCTGGCTCCTGCAGACTGAAAGCTGTCAATCAAATTAGCGCTCTCTATCGCGGCCGCTCCCGACTTGCTTTGAAATTGCCCGTGCACCTGCCAACTACGCGCCCAGCAGTGCAGTCAGTCAGCCACAGTCCGGTTGTGGTTGCATTGCATTTCATTGCCTCCAAGGTCTCCTCATCCACAGTCAAAATCACGACACTTACGGTCTTGGCCGCAGCCGACATCGTGCAATTGTTCTCTTTTTGGCCTACTCTTTGTAAGTCAGAATCCCAATTCTTCTAGTCAGGTCAAGTCAACTCGCTCAGCTTGCTCTGATCGCTACCGACGTCCTTTCCCTGTCCTGTCTCTGCTTCCAGTTCTCACAATTGCAAGCTGACCCGACAAAAGCTCTCCTAGCGCCATCGCCATCGCTGTCGACTGTAGCTTCGAGCACAGTGGGAGCCCCGTCCAAAAATACTACGCGAGTCAAGTCTTAGGTGGCCGTCCGTCTGCCGTAGCGTCCACACTCCATCTCGCAACAGTTACAGTTGTAATTCCACCACCTGTCGATCTCGTTCCTGCCTGTGAGCTGGCGCCAGCGCTTACTGGACTGCTGCACGCCTTGCCTCACAGAACAAGCACTTTTTCACTGCTCCAAGAGAGACACGAGCTTTCCAGACGGCATTGGATCGTGCAGTCGACCTAGATCGTGCCCCTCAATCAAGGCATCCACCCCATACTCTACACCGCTTGCAGGGGAGCTCCAGCTCGCCCCACGTTGCGTTTGGGAGAACCCGTCCTGGTGCAGGAAAGGTGGTTGAGCTACTGTGATTTGCCCACAGGGTTTGTTGCATCACCGATTGTCAGTGCTCACAGGAAGCAGACGACTCTCAAACGTCTTTCATTCAGCGTTGGCTGCTGGTTGCCGAGAGACAATACCGGACCCTGCCAGGAGAGAGCTCACATCTCAGCTGTTGTCTGCGTGTAAGGCTCTCGAGAAAAGTTATCCAACCATCCGTATCTCTCCGTCAGGATCCCGCATTGAGGATCCCACACTCTGGGTGTGGAGCCATTGGGTCTCCTCTCCGCAAGGTCAAGAATTCCAAGTCCAGACCGATCCACTAGCCTGGGGCCGCCAGCGGCAGATTACGGCCTACGCCTAGTCTTGTTCTGGAAATTACACCTACATTGAACCAGTTGGATCTCCTTGTCCCATCCCAAAAGCACTTGCACCATTCCGCAGTTGCTCCTTTGATAAAAGACTACGGTCATTCCCTTCATTCTTGTTCGAATTACTTTTTCTTCCAACGCCTCCCCCTCTCTGGTGTTTGCTCTATCCCTCAACCCTGCTACATCTCGTCGCCCCACTGTTTCCCAAGCAGAAGTCCCATCATATTCCATACCTGGCACACTATTGCTCGTGCTGAACGAGGCATCACGAAGAAGACGTCTCTCAAATCACTCCAAAAGATCACCGGCCAAGGTCGAGGAATAGCACCGGTCAGCCCCGATGTCAACGCCAAAAGCCCATCACAGATCATATACGATCAACCTCCGAGCATTGACGCCGGCTGCCGCACAAAGCAATCTGCTCAAATCGCATCACTCGAGCCAACAAGCTCACCTGAAATCCCACAAACCTTCGAAATCAACACCCAACGCCATCATGTCTCAAATCACCGAGTCCTGTCTCAAAATGTCGGCCGACAGCCTACCTCAACACAACCGCGAGCTTACCCTGCGGAGGTACATGTTACTCCAGGATGAACATGAATCGATCCGTCAACATCTTGATCAGATCTCTACCACATCATCTTCCTCGGCAAACACCAAAACGACAACGTCACCCACGCTCGGCCCCACGCGTCCGTCCGGCAACGGAGCATTCTCAGGCCACAGACGGACTGAATCAGCCGCTAGGAGGGCGAGCATGCCGCAGTATGACATGCCGCGACCACGCTTCCACCGAAGGGCCGGAGCACGCGCAGTTTCCGCTGAGGCGGAGACGTCCTTTGACCAGGAAACATTGGCTCAGATGGCGACTGAGGAAGCCAAGCTGGTCTCGGTCAACGAGGGTATCAAGCGGGCCCTGACCGAGCTGCTCAACTGCGAGACCGTGCGGTCTGACCAGGCGTTCCGAAGCTTCTGCATGACCAGACTGATGGAGACAGAGCAGGAGCTTCGGTGTGGCCGCAGGAGGAGGAGCTGCCCTACCGACTGAGGGCGACCAGCACACTAGGCTTTGACCATGGAGTTCTGCGGGTACCACTTTATTGCACGGTATCATGGTTAATCTCATTTACGCATGGCGTTCTTGGCTGGGAAATGGACTCTACATGGGCATTTGGAATCGCGAGACATATCGCTGCTGATACCCCCCCTCCTTAGCATTGAAGCAGGAAAAGCGATCATGCACTGTCGGTTTGTTTTATTTTTAAAAGGAGCATTGTAAGGCTAGAGCCGAAACGAAGGCGTGAGGCGCTCCTTGAAAGGACTGAAATAGAAGCAGTCTAGTACTTAGCATTCATTGCGCGGGTAGATAGACAGACGTATCTTATCCTTGCTAATATCGCTCACGTTTCCTCGCGAAATGAACCGAAGTCCGGCTTGTGAATATATGGAAACCAAACGTTATGAATATCCAAATGAGAACCATTGCACATCTAAATCGACATATTGATTGTGCACCAATTTTAGTAGCGAGAGCGGCTTCCATTTTGTTTCGAAGCGCGTTCCGATCTACACGGGCGCCAAGCTAAAATCAATTGCCCCTCGGCACTGACCGTGTGGACTGCCTAGCACGCCTAGGTAGCTTCTGGCAAGCCTTACCACCTGGGCAGGCAGCTTCAACCACCTCGTCACCCTCTACTTTCCACGAGCGCAATTCCCACCACGAGCCTGTTCGGCAAACCCGATCACGAAGTGTTCCTGACAAATTTTCTTTTCAACCAACGCCCCAAGCAGGCATGTCCGTCCTCCTCGAGACGAGCGCCGGCGACATTGTGATCGACCTTCTCGTCGACTACGCGCCAAAGCTCTGCGAAAACTTCCTGAAGCTGTGCAAGGTCAAATACTACAACTTTGCGCCCATCCACTCTATCCAAAAGAACTTTTCCTTTCAGACCGGCGACCCCCTTGGGCCGCTCTCGACACAATCAGATGGCGGCTCGTCCATTTGGGGACTTGTGTCCTCCGACCCGGCTGAACGAACCTTTCCCGCCCTTTTCCATCCCAAGTTGAAACACCTCGAGCGCGGAACCGTCAGCATGGCCACGGCGCCGAACGCGGCCGACGGCGGGGAAACCAGGCTGGCAGGAAGCCAATTCATCGTGACATTGGGCGACGACACGGACTACCTGGATGGTAAGGCCGCAATATTTGGAAAAGTCGTGGAGGGCTTCGACGTGCTTGAAAAGATCAATGAGGCTATCATCGATGAAAAGGGCCACCCGCTGGTTGATATCCGCATCAAACATACCGTCGTCCTCGATGATCCCTACCCAGATCCCGCTGGCCTGCGCGAGCCCAGCAGCTCGCCCGTACCCAGCAAGGCTCAACTGGCCACGGTGCGGATTGCTGAAGGCGAGGCCGATAAGCTTGGAGATGAGGACAACGAGGAAGCCGCAGCAGAGGCAGAGAAAGCCCGCCGTGAGAGGGAAGCACGCGCCCAGGCGCTCACGCTCGAGATGATGGGCGACCTGCCCTTCGCCGAGGTCAAGCCGCCTGAGAACGTCCTCTTTGTCTGCAAGCTGAACCCGGTCACGGTAGACTCGGACCTGGAGCTCATCTTCAGCCGATTCGGCAAGATACTCTCCTGCGAGGTTATCCGCGACCGCAAGACCGGGGACAGCCTTCAGTATGCCTTCATCGAATTCGAGGACAAGGGCGCCTGCGAGACCGCGTACTTCAAGATGCAGGGCGTGCTGATTGACGACCGGAGGATCCACGTCGACTTCTCGCAGAGCGTAAGCCGGCTGAGCGCGACGTGGCGCGACGAGACCAACCAGAAGAGGCGCAAAAACGCCTCCGGCGGAAACAGGGGCGGGTGGGGCGGTGTCAAGGAGCTCGAGAAGTGGAAGAAGTACCGTGACGAGGACGACGCGCCTGAGCGGGGCGACCGCTACCAGATGCTAGTGGACGCCGCAGACGAGGGCCGGGGAGGGGCGGCGGCAGAGCATGGCCAGACACGGACAGAGGGTTCTGGCCGCGACCGCCGCGATAGCCGTTCCCCTCCACCCCCGCGCCGAGAGCAGGACAGGAGCCACCGAAAATACGACCGGAGCTCGAGCCCGCGGGGGGAGCGCCGCCAGGACTCGAGGAGGCATCGAGATCGTGATGGTGATCGGAGGGACCGCCATGAGCGAGATCGAGATCGAGGCAGGGCTTATGATGATTACAGGCGGAGGTGAAGATCCGGGACCCGTTCGGAAGAGAATTATCAGTGATACCCATTCGTCTGCCAATTCAGCATGGCCCGACAGCAAATTCTTGAACAATATACAATTTATTCAAACAGCACGCACGCAGCTCACCCTCACGAATTGTTGGAGCCACGCCTCCGGGATCGTGAATTGTTTAGAGCATCGCACTCGTGTGGAATAGCAAGGTACACGGGCCTAACTCGTGAGTTCAGCCTTTTCCCCCTTTTTCCCCCTTTCTTTGACCCAGTTTGAAGCTGCTGTCTTTCCCATTGTCCTGGTCAGGCATGCAATCCTCGATACATCTCGAGCAGATGCATCAGTCTGGTACTTGTGCGTGCCAGCCGCATGGCCACTTACCTCGTGGATCAGAGACCGACAAAACGCGGAAGTGAAACACGCGTGGACTCGGTCGTATGGCGTCGAGAGAGGTTTTACTGGGGCTCCCAACCCACACAATACTTGGCAAGCGGTCTGAGATTACGACTTTTCGGTGGTCTTGTTCTGAACACGGCATGGCCCTGTATCTGCTCGTGGAGTGTTAGCGGTAGCTGACGAATGGAGTGATGTGCCTGGAGTTGTAGGCTCTCACAAGACATCGTGGAGTCACACGCATGTCTACCTGACCCCCTCTCGAGTTCGAGATGTTGAACCCGGCTTGTCGTTGATCTCTATTCAGCCAGAGACGAAGCCTACTGGGTGGCTATTCCGAAACAACAATTGCTGCCTGAGATCAGTGAATCAGACGCCTCAGTGCCTTTAACACACGCCTCCGTTATGGACAAGCGAGGTGGAATTTTCAGAATTGCCATGTGGCGTCTCGACGATGCCCGTCACCGACTATTCCACATTGCGGCTGTTCAAAGCTGATGCGTCCCTTGAGGTAACACTCATGGTGCGACAGGGCGCTCAATAGCCTCACGATGCTCGAACGTGAGGCTGCCGGTCTCACTCGACTGCGCAATCTGGGAAGAGGTCGCTAAATCTTGCTGCTACACGTGTAGCTGCATGTCTCAGAAGGAGCACACGGTCGGGTCCTTCAGATGAGAACAAAAGCAATCCACCGGTGACAACTTAATCACCGGCGAAGTGTGCTTGTTCACTCGTCAAATCTAATGTCATGCCATCTGTGAGACAGGGCCCCAATCCCAGGAGAATTGAGTGTGGCGTCTGCCGTGGCTCGCATCTTGCGACGCTGTGTCGCAAATGCTTCCAGGTCTTGGTATAATTAGCCCCATCCCTGCAAATCCCAGGGAGAAGTCTAAACCGACGGGGACTCTCGGATAGTGCATGCAGCTGAGCAGGATCGGGGCCAAATTGTTGGACGCCATCACTATTACGTTCGTCCATAAAATCTCTATCACGTTGATCAGGCATTTCTCAGCCTAGTCTGTTTTTTCTGGTCGCTTGGCCTTGCAAGATGCATGCGTTTCGTCCATTTCGTCCTGAGACATCCGCATCAGCCCGTTCGACCTGGGTGTTAGCAAGCTCTGGACTGCCTCAGGCGTAGTCACACGCGCTGTGTCGTATAGGCCATCGATAAGTCGGCTGCCACTCGCATGACAGCATTGCACGAACACGATTGGGAGAACATACTCGGGTGCTCTGGGCTTGCGCCTCCTTTTCGGATGACCAGCGTGGGGGTTCGTGGTTGGGACCAGTTCCTGTGCTCCGACGGTTGACCCACACTCACCTGACGGCATCACTTCTCCCAAATGACGGATTGTTCTCAGCCATGGGTTGCCGCAGAATTCTCAACCAAGAATTTTCTTCGAGAAACGACTAGGCTGGGAGCTGACTGGCCCACGCCCCAAAACGAGGAGGGTTGCATTTGGCCCAGTCAACTGCCGTGATGATCTGTCATATTATCGGGCAGGCTGCACTGCAGCCTTGTACGGGCCGCTTGATGGTGTACGCGACTTGACCTGTTGAAGGCCAACTCAGAGGTGAGCTTCAGAGTTGCAGTCCTCTGTGATGCCGCATGGATCTCAGGTCGGGCGTCCGTTCTCAGTGTGGATCCCGAGTTGCTGCAGGTTAGCAGAGGCCTCGAAGATCACACATTATTCACGCTGTCCGACCTACTTGTGTTTTGACACATCCACGGAATTTTATCTTTTCGATCTAGCGGATATGGATCGTGTACTTGCACAACATTTCTGCAATAAGCCCCGGCTCTTTGCCTGGCGTTTTGGGGACGCCAAGACCTGAACGGCTACTCACAAGTCCTAAGCAGATTTGCAGCTCATGTTGCAGAATTAGAGTCCGGTAGAGAACGTGGAGATGAGTCTCAAACTATGACGTCTCTTGGGATGGTCAGCTAGCTTTACAACCCACTTCGGAGGCCTGTATTCTCGCGCACCTTCAGGGACTGCGAGAAAAGAGTGTTTTCATACATTGCATCATAACTCAACCCGGGTGATACAAGACCTGTATCACGGTTACGGGGATTGGGAGCACCAAATCACTGCGTTTCGTTACACGGGGCGTAACCTTCCAAGAGTGCGAGCCTATGATTTACCCTAAAGCGGTGAATCTACAGCAGGGAAACGATCAGATTCTCGCTGCATGAGATACCAGGCCCGACAAAACTTGCACTTTGTCGAACGTTCCTGAGCTACAACACGATCAGTTGAGGTGAAGAGAGCGCTCTCCTACATCGACCGCCAAGAACTTCATCTGCAAGTCATCTGCCGGCTTGCGTCTGCCCTCATCGGAGAAGCAGGGGACATGGGCACACATTTACTTCGATGGGGCGACCCCCACAGAAGAGCGTGGACATAATTTGGTCCTCGAGGGGTAGATACGCCAGGTGCGTGACACCAAGGGCCTGTTGGTCTCTGGACTGGCCATCTCTATTTTCAACCGGGGCGGTCTGCAGTCTGACTGGCAGAAATCTTAGTGGCTCCCAGGAAAACGAGGGACCGTCTGAAGATGCTCGACGTTGCACGAACGGCAAGCCACACATAGTGTTGTCAGTCACGCAGCTACCCTGGTCGTGCGACTGGGGCGGAAGGCCCCCTTCCAATTTCTCAGCAGCCTGCTACTGCTGCGGCCTTTGACCACACCACAGGATAATATGTCCTCGATAGGCATGGCGCCAACTGAAGCTCCAGAATTTCCTCAGGAGCCTACCGGGGCGGTGGGTTCCGCCAGCACCATAACGATCACCATGCGGTGCAGCCAGACAAGACGATCTTCGTGCTGAAGTTCTGATTCTTATTTTTATCTACAAGACGAAGCTCCTCTCTCACAAATTCTCATGTCGCAGCTCGAATTGTTCTGGGAAGTGAATGGCGCTCCAGTGGTACTAAACTGGCATCGAGCTGGCGGCCTGCGTCCAGTGCCTTTGGACGCCTTGATGTTTCCATCCTATTTAGGGCTGAATCGAGGTTTCCAATTCGGATTGACATAAACCCAGATCGACAGGCGCTCGTCTATCTCTGTCGTCCTATCACGAGCCTGGTACGTGTAGGCGAGGTCCGGCAAGGCGGTTCCCACTCATCTCACATCGGTCGCTCATGGGTGTCTGGATGGCCGGACCAATACCCCAACCAAGGTGCATTCGGGATTTTTCTCTCACAATTAACTCGCAAGCCGCAATACCTCCTTCTCGAATGATGGCCTACGCGGTCGTGAGTTGGGCGTCCGCTCGTTCCGAGAACCGCGGGATTGTCGATATTGTCTTGCATGTTACAGACCGGGGTGTAATTTTGCTGAAGCGAAGGAACTGGGCCGCATTCTAGGTCCTTTGTCCCCAAAACCAGCCCCCAAAACTGCTTTTTTTATTCTTGCGTCGCAAGCCGAGTACAGTGCTCCTGTCGCAAAACGAGACTCCGCGTCTGCCTCCTTCTCTAGTCTCGCTACCACTGCTGTGCAGGTCTGCAGAATAGGCCAACAACCCTGGTCATCTAAGGACTTGCATTGACATACCACGGGAATCGGCGGGACGGATCGCTCACTTTCAATCGAGTGTGCTCCAGATTTTAGTGCTAGCTTGTCCTCAGCTCGCTGCGGTGCCTTGGATCCAGCGGCCATGTGACTAGCCTTTCTTGCATATGCAGCTGCCACGGCGATTTGCTGAAGATTTCCGTGGCCAGAGCCTCCTGTGGCTGGGCCCTTACCTGATTGTGGTTCAGCTAGGGCTGGGCGCTCGTCAACACATGCATTTGCCGTTGTCATTCCGTCCTCATCGGATGTCGACTGTTCTGCGGGATGCTTCCTCCCCTGCGTCTGAACTTTGTTGGCCACCCTACGATGCCAATCCAGGCCTTAGACGCCACCATCTTCGACCGGTGTAACGCGGCCGGTGGCCGAAGGAGTTCTACATGGAAGAATGGGTTGGATGGAACTTCTCCGCAGATGCAAGGCAAAATGGTGTGCATCCAACACCTGGCCTTACAGATGTGAGATGCATCATTCACGCAGGCAACCTGAAAAGGTGGGGGGGGGATGGAGTCGCTCGCTTCTGCGGAACTTGATTCCTCTCCGTCTGCCAGAGCTCGCGCAAGCATCATTCTGTTTCTAGAGCGTGGCGGTCACAGCTTGAGAGGAGCCTATCAGGGGTTATTTGTCACTAAGCAGCCTGCAGATCGAACTTTGGGTCCCCCTTCTTCTTTTTTTTCTTTCTCTCCCTCACCTTCCTCAAAGACGTCAATGATAACATGGCGGCGTCTGTCGGTCTGTTTTCAAGCAGGTCTTGTTGGGGACTCAGCAGAGAACCTCAATGGCGGCTGACGGCGCACCTGAAGGTTCCTCAACGAGATGGAGCCTTCATGGAGAAGCATCTTGGTCTAGGTGTGGATCTGGGACTACAGGGCAAACATGCTTGGTGATCTCGTGTATTGTTGCTCGCGCGTCCCACCCGTAACGCATACACAAGTTTGCCCTTGACGTACGAGAAGAGCTTAGGCAGCCGCAGCTTGCTGTTGCTAAAATCTGATCAGTCATTATTTGCCGCTGAAATCACCCGCCAACGCCAAACGGCCACTGGCCAGCCCCGGAATCCACCGTTCGAACTTGAGTCAACACAAGATGTCTACCGCGTCAATAGTTATCCACCCATGCCACCGAGCCTTACGCTGTCTGCCTTCCTGAGTCCTAATCCGGTATTTCGGCCACGTCGTCTTGCCTGAAAAGGAAGTAGAGGTTCATGCGGTCAGGCATGTCTAACCTCACCTTAAAGGCTTATTCGGCCCTGCTCCACATGCAGCTAAGAACGCTGGTGTGGAGGAAGGGAGACGCCTTTCTAGGACCAGCGAAAGCCGTGCAAGTCTGCTTGTCACCTTTCGAATGACACCTAAACTGGACCGCCCTGTGGCGACTCTCGTCGTTGAAATAAATGACTGACTTGGCAGTCCACGCGCGTCGATACGCATCAGCCTGGCGCCATGCGGTTTGATACCGCCGCCCGTGTGATTGGGTCTTTCTTCATTGAAGAGAAAAATACCTTTGGCGCGCCCTGGTCTACTGTGTCTTGGAGATCGGGCAGGCAATACAGTGCCCGACGGCCCTCACAGTATGTCTCTCTTGGCATGCTGCCATTCGTTAATCTGAAAAAAGGGCTGCGTCTGAGTGCCAGGGTCCTCTTCTTACCGGCCTAAGTAAAGTCATCTCCCGATGATGCTTTGTGTCACCTCGCTCGTCGCCCCACAGAGCACGGCCGGGAGATGTCTACAGTCCAGTGGGGGGAAGGCGAGATACCTCAACACCTTTTCAGCTGGTCCCCGAGTCTGCTTTCCTGATGTCTCCGTATGTCGTTGTGTTTTCTATGCATCACTGGCCCCCCCCTCCCTGCGGACCGGCTAAACTTTACTTGCGCTCATCTTAGTCTGGTACCCATTTCAGACTGTGTGATTTGGATCGGGAAAAGGACCATGTGCTCTGCAAAAATGACAATATCATCTTTCGCAACTCGCACTCGTGGCCTATTGGAACCGGACTGAAGCGTTTGCCCGAGGCTTCCTTCTTCCACTCCATTATGTACTGCTGGGTGGTAATGCTCCCCCTTGGGCAGCATGTGGGTGTACGGACGCATGATAGATGAGAGAGCCGAATTGGACAAGCGAAACGCGATGCAGAGTAGCCACACGAGCCTCGGATCTGGACGTCCGCCCTCCGCGGTTCGAACTTGACTTCAAGATTGGCCCCATCCGGAAGCTCCCTAGATTATCAGCAGGCTACTGTATCTCTCTGCTTGACCATGCAGTTCCACCCTGGAGACCTGGCTCCCGGAAGTTTTCGAGAAAAATGCTCGGCCGTTTGCTGCAACTCATGCGGAGCGACGCAGCTAGTTAGTCCGACGGCATACACCACGCACTGAGAGGACACAACCCCCATTAGACAGTACCCATGCTGCCGGTTTCAGCGTCTACTTCGCCGCTCGATCTGTCGGTAAAGCTCTGAGCTGGCGAGTATCTGCCCACTTGAAGACATTGGCAAATAAAGGGCCCAGGCCTTGCCGCTAGATGGCTCCTACCAGATGACAGCACCCGTCAGTTGCACCATGCGTGGCTTGTCATCGGGTTCTCCTTGGTCGTGGACCTGTAGATGGATCAACTGCACCGCCGTTTCCCTTGTGAAAGCTGTCTGCGTACACTTCGACGTGTATCCTACTACCGTTCGTTTGCTCCCCCAGAGGTCTCTGAACCGATTGGACTAGCCCTACCTGGGGGCGGCAGATTCGTGGTTATGTCCAGTCGACCCTGGTCTACACCAATGCAAGAACTGCAGCTACCCGTTGGGGCATACTGGTAACTGAGCAGCGGCTGACAAAATCTTCGACTGCTCCCATAGTGACAGCATGTTGTGTAACCCTCAATTAACCCAACGATTGAAAAGCTTCCTTCATAATATGAGATGTCAACTGCGTCTGGGAGACTTGCAACGCCGAGGCTCAAATAAGTACAACTGCCACAGGTGTCTGTCTATCCCTCCTGGTATTCGTCCCTCTGGCGCCGTCCGTTGGTATCTAATTACGATTAGCAGATTGGCATGATCTGGCGAGGGACTCACACGAGTTGGAAGTTTTTGATGAGGAGTCCGGACTGCCCACAGTAGCACGGAGGGTTCCATGCTCTGCTTCCTTCATTTTTACCCCGTCAACTTCCTTTCTCGCCACTCTCATCTCGCCCATCGCCGTCGCCTTCCAGCATTTTCTTGTCCTCGAGGGTCGGACCTCGTGATCTTTTCTGAAGAGGCACAGGAACTTCAACATCTTTACACACCCTTGTGCTGCATCTCTTGACTGGTATCGCTCTCAAACGACGGGGTTTGAAAACACAGCCGCGCATTGGAGTGCCCACCGGTGTTGAATGTCTATCGAGCTCGCAAAGCCTGGCCGTGCTCGACGACAGGGAGTCCTATACTAACCCGCTCTCACCAAACGTGCTGCTCCTTGGATCAGGACAGTCACGTAACAGCTCCCCTGTGTCGCCTCAGCAGGATCAGAGCAGTCTTGTTTTACACTCCAGACACTGTGGTGAACCTTGTGCGTATTTTGACGCCGTGTCTTATCATCCGGGCCTTGCTTTCCCTGGGACGTTTCTGCTAGGAAGAGCCGCTGGAGACACAGGGCTGTACCATCGAACCAGCCCACCAGCCAGATCATACAAGCAGCGACAAACACGCAACAACTGGGCCGACTCATCCGCCAGCTGGTCTCTTCCAGCGGACTGGACCAAGGTCGGCTTTGGTTGGACCTTGCACAATTCTTGCGGCTATCTGGTCTGTCTTGTCTCGCCTCGATAACCTTGTCCGCAACTGTCTGGCTGCCTGCTTCCCATCCTCGCCTACCCGCTTGTGTCTGGATGATTTCGAAGGTCATTCTGCATCTTAATGCCCCTGCGCGTCGCCCTCGCTTTGGATTGCCCCTTTCTGCTCTCTACCCCTGAATATTGAAGGCCACTCAAAGCCAGCCAAGCCAGCCAGCGGTCTCTCAATTAACGATTGTCTTGACCTACCTGCCTCGGTATTCCGACAATTCGCCAGCCAGTGTTGCCAAAAGCTCACATCCTAAAGGTCGCTGCCTCCCCCTCTCTCATCAAGCTGGACACCCACGCAGAGACACGCCGACTTGTATATTACCATGGTGTCCCGGGCCTACTATCCCCCTCCGCCTCCACACCCTCACGACGGCGCGAGATATCTTCCCAGCCGCTCATGCGCACCCTACTACTCGTACCCAGAACGTCGCTATCAGCTCCCCTCTCACGACGCCCGGTCTATGACCATGACGGACTCACAGAGTGACGAATCAACACCGCCGCGGAAGCGTATCGCTGTTGCTGTAAGCTCTGGCTCCCCTTCCCCTGAGCATAATTTCTCCGCCTCAACTAGCCTGCCTTGGTGTTGATGCGTGGTTGGATGTCCTTAGGGCACCAAAAAGTTGGGTCTGATTAATTATCCTGAAGCTCATGCTCAGCCACTAGTGGGCGCTTGCATCGTGCACCGGGGAACAAAGTATTACAGCGACATAGTGTGCTGACAAGCGCTTTTAACAGTGTGGGCGATGCCGCAAGCGCAAGATACGTTGCAGCGGAGATCCAGGTGGTGGACTACCGTGCGTCAACTGCAAGAATGCTGGTGTTGAAGCGTGCCTTTTTCTTCGGGTATGACCACTCTTTTTCAGATCGAATACCTCGGAACTAGGAGTTGTAGGAGAAAGCGAGCACCCAGCTGTTCTTAATCGTGGCTCCTTTTGATTGCCTAAATTTGTTGAGCGTTGTCTAACCAAAATGTTCGACCACAGGTCCAGTCTCAAGAGGCACCGATGCGAGAGGACAGTCGCTACGACTACAACATTGATGTTTCTCGCACACTGGCTCAGCGCAGCGGGGGTCCTATTGCGCACATTAGCTCTTCAATGGCCCAGTATCCACAGGAAATGCACCTTTTGAGCTCAGGGGGCATTCCCACGTCTTATAGGAGCAGTGGATACACCAATATGAGCACGAAAGGCTACTATTCTATGGGCACAGACTGGGGAGATGCGTACGGCGCAGACGGAGCTGTTGGCGACTACAGTCTGAGCGTGCCGCAGTACCAGGTGATCAACAATGACGCGTCGAATATTGTCCCGGGCTACGGACACTGGAGCACCCGCCAAAAGAGCATTGGGCAAGGCGGCAGCGTATACATGGACTCCGAGTCCGGTTACCCATACAGCACCGGAGCCAGCGCTGGTCTTGTCCACCGGCCAGCTGTATCTGTGCCTGCCGACTCGTCCGCCTACTCTTTCTCCAGCATTGCCGCATCACTCCCTTCCACAGGAAACGAGCGCCTTCTCCCAAATCCGGCAGCTGCTTCGCGAGCCATGGGAAGCTCGTCTACTACCTACCGCGTCGATGGTCTGCCTGCAGGGTATGGCGGCACAAAGTCGAGCCATGCGTCAGTTTCTGGCAGCCAGGCTTCACCAACGTCACCCATCGCTGATGTGACGGCGGCGGCTGCAGCTGTTGGGTACGCGAGCTCGTATGACTATACCTCAGTCGGGAGGGCTTCGCAACAGCATGGAAGCAGCTCGTCAGATGCGTACGGTTCCGTGTCAACAGGGAGCGGTGAGACCATTTTTGGCGAGCAGGACCGCAGCGCCGCCTCCCAGGGGTCAGCCGTCGACCTTACTGGATATACATACGGGGCCGCTAGCCCGGCAGACGCATCGAGCCTACGGCGCGCTTCATCCGGGTCCGGCTTGACGACTCGATCTGCTGCGGAAAGCAGCATCAGCACTGGGTACGCAGCCAGTGACGGAGCCCCTCCTCTCGGATCAGGAAGCTACCACAGCTCGTCTTCCTCCCATGGACATCACCACCGTCATCACCACGGGCAGTCTCATCATGCCTCTCCACGTCATGCAAGTCACCACCACGCCCACCAGCATCAGCTCCCTGGCGCACATGCTGTGCCGGGTAGCACTACCTACGGGGAACTTTCCGGCGGCGGCAGCAACTCTAGCAACGGAGTCAGTGGTAGCGTTGGTGGCACGGCGGCTACAGACAGCCACCGGTCTAGCATCAGTTCTCGCCGATAATTCTATGGGGGGCTGCCCGACACAGCGAGCTACCTTCGTTCGACAACCCCACCCCCTTACGCCTCCCACCGCTTCACCTCGTGTGCCTTGCCGCTACCGTTTTCTACGCTGCGTCTCTACGACCCGACATGCAGTCCACCGTAGCGCAAGGCAGAGAGCTTAGGGGAAGGGGTGACCGAAGAGAGAAGCTGACAATGGCAGACGCCCCTGGTCAACGGCCACAGGCGAAGCAGTGAAGGCTTCTTGCGCGGCCGCTAGCAAGAGTTTCACTGGACCACCCTTATCTATTGCATCTTTGAGGGCCTTTCGAGGAACATGTGCGTTAAGTCTGTTCTGATTTAATTTGTTGGTGGCAGAGGGGAGGTCGGTGCGGTGGTCGCCGCTTGATCAGCAAGAAGCATGTGAGAGCAGAACGGGCTGTCCGGAACAGAATCTACTGCAAAAATGATTGGTAAAGATCCGAGAAAGATCCCACGCGGGCTCGAAGTTATCAGAAGAGGGAGGGGGGATTACTGTCAAGACAGGACCCTGTCATCGTGCTTGGCTGTCTGCTGGGCTGTCAGTCAGGGGCGACATGGCCCAGGCCTTTCTGTGCAGCGCATTTCGCAGACGACCTGCATGGGCAACCAACCCATTGCTTTTCCCAATGGCAAACCGGTCAGTCCCAGATCCTGGGGACCCCAATCGCCGTGTCTCATACCTGGCCTTTCACAGTCCTTGTTGAAGTTCAGCGCAGCCTGCCCTCTAGTTCGCCTCTCGGCAGCCAATTCCGTTGAGATTGAACACGAGCTGGACTCGACTCGACCTCGAGACGGCATCATGCCTCGAGGGGTTCAATTGGCACTTTCGAAAATTCCAATGACTGGCTGCCACTGGTTCCGATCTGAATTTCGAGAGCCGCGCCACAATAAACCGGAAACAGGAGCATAGTGCGACACAGCCTACACCACTGACCAGCGTGCTATTTTTGGGGGGCTTGGTGCTCCAGCCTTGCTTGACGTTCCCGAGACGTATGTGGATCTTTGGCCAAGTGCCGACCGGTGAGGCCTTCACAACGGCATCATGCGCCAGCCAGGGCCCGCGAGCGACGTCAAGCTGCCTGGCGAAGATCGACGAAGACGATCGAAAAAGGGGGGCCTTGATAGAGTGCTGACAGGCCTGACATCTGCAATGCAAGAAGAACCGGCCGGGCCAAGGGACCATCCAGAGCAATCTATCCGACGGCGTGCATGTATACGCTCGGGAGGACCAGGTCGCTCGACGCCGACTGCCGTCCACTTCGCACCACCAGCCCGAACTGGATTCGACCTTCTGGGCTCCGCGGCCTTCCAATAGCAGGCCCCATGGCCCTCGCACCATGCTGTGCGCTCACCTGGGATCGACACGGGACTGGGCTGGGGCCACAAGGCTGCACACGATGCCCGACGCTGCATCGTGCCGAAGCTGGCCTGCTTCCCCTCCTGCATTTGCTCACTGCCAAATAAACCCCCCTCCCTATCTCCCCCGGTCGTTCTCGTGCCAGTTCGGACCAACCCTTTCGGGCCTGGGTCTGCTCTTCTCCCCTGTCCTCGAGACCGCGGCAGCCCGCCGACCCGGTGGCCGTTCACCTTGGTCGCTTCGTCTGACCTATGCTTTCTCAAAAGTCTTGTTTTTTGTTTTCTTTCCCAAGCCCTCTTCAACATTGCTCCCCAAGTTGGTCATTGCTGTTCCCAAAGCCATTCTCTGTCATGCCCTTTGAATGAGGCACAGCAAAACCGATCATTCCCATTTTGCATTTACATCATAGAGCCAGCCGGCCACCAGGTCCCTTGCTCCCATCTATTGGGAGGTGTGTTATCAGATATTGCGTCTTACATTGTCAAATTTCTTGTTTCTTGTTTTTTTTACCCCTACCATCACTAGTCTCGACCACCATGGTTGCTCTAATGTGTTTTAATATCGTTTAATATTTGGTCTAAACCAAGACAACTGAACCAAAATTCCAAGTTGAGAGCTGGATGGAGGCACAAGGAGCGGAAGCCGGAAAAGCGGAATCATTATCTTGTTCTTGTTTGATTGGTGTCATGGCATATTTGGGACAAGAGGTGGCGAAAGCAGGAAAGGTCAGGAAATTCAGGGCGTTCAAGCGAAGGTTATGATATTACATTGACATTGCACAACATTGTGCGCTGCAAGAAAAGTATGAGAGGGGAGCGAGACAAAAAGACTGTTCTTTTCTCACCCATTTGTTTGTTTCCTTTTCAATTTCCTCCCAGGGAACAGGCCCTGGGACCTTTTTTCTCCCCGTCGTCGACCAGCAAGCAACCATGCGGTGATGTGCTTTTTGCTGAAGGTATCCTGACGCTCCCTCACGGGGGTTTCTATAATTCTTCGGCGAGCACCTCTCCCTCGTGGATGGAGTCGTCCGACACAACATTATATTGGCGGAAAGTGTCGAGCTGTTGTCATCATCGTCGTAGCCAAGCACATGTACACCCTACGACGAGAGCACAGCCTGTTCGACTCGTGCTGGAGGGACGTTGCCTACAATTAGAGCCGCATCAATGGGTCAGTCCCAACTTTGTCGAATTCAGTTAGTCAGATCAGACATACTTAGGTAGAATTTTATCTTCAACTATGATGACAAATGCAGGTTCATTGTCATGATTGTCCTTGGCCTAGGCAACCGAGAAGCTGGAAGCGATAAGTCGCCGTCCACGCACGCTGCGAAGATCTTCCCAGCCGGGCTCTTGAGCCTCCTATCAATGTATAGACAGCGAACGGACTGTTCAAGACAATTCGACAAGCCTCGACGCCCCAAGCCTTATGTGAACAGTGTTTTGAATCCTCTAATGTTACTTTTATAAAAGATACTACAGTCTCCGTGTCAAGAACGTCACGTCACGGCCTTAAAAATTAGGTCAAGCCGGCAGAATCAAACCAGACGCAGCATTATTTGGTGAATATCCGAGAAGAGCAGCCAGGCATAGGCATATTGTAGTGGCGAATATATATTGTCTGTGTCGATGGCAGCTCCCCAAGCAGCTCAAGGCATGGGCCGAAAGCAGAAATAAGAATTAGTGTGCTAACTGCCTTCTATTTCCCATTGCTGTGTGTGAGCATCACCTTGAGCTGGTTGATTGGCCCTGAAAAGGGAGTCAACTACCAGTCCGTTACTTAGCCCTACGGCCCCAACTGAGAGGAATCATGTGGATCTAGCAGGGTAGTCAATATATTCATTTCTCAAGCAAGTTGGAGAGTGTGTGATCGTGGTGACCAATTCCTCAATCAGATGTCAATGGCAGTCTGAGATTGACTGAAACGACACAGAAAGCCGAAATAGGAGCGACATCTTGCGCACCACGTGTCCTCACCGTTACCAATGCCTCGGCCGCTTGCCAGATCAATTTCACCGTCACTCAAATAGATCGCTTGTGCAACTGTCAGAAACCGTAAACCCATTTGGGGCGCCGATTCAGCGGAGTTTATAGCACGCAATCAAGCGAAGCAACTCGAGGAGTCGCTCGCTGCACCCAAGGAGAGTTTTGCAACGTAGCAAGACTTCAACAACTCTAGGCACCATTGCTGTGGTCCTCGACCTCACAGAATGCCTTGAAAGTCACAAATTCTTCCTCGCCCTCGGTAGTTGACTCCAGGACCACCTCGGCCGTCGAGCCTACGAAGAAGACGTATCCTTGTTTGATTTCTTCCACGGTTGGCCCCACGGAAATCTTGCCCTTTCCACCGGTGCAGATGATGATGCTGGGCCCGTCCAGCGGGTCGAACGTCGCCTTGGCGCCCTCACGTTTCAGAGTGGACCGCACCACACTGAACTCCTCGATAGGGGGGTCGTACAGCATAACCTCGCTGCTGGAGCTGTATGCTGTGCGATTCAGAGTGGCGTATGCATACTCTTTCGGTACCATCTTTTGCTCCTCGATCGGAGCATAGTTGTACGTCAATATTGACACAAGTGTGTCGACATCCTTGAACTTGGGGGTGAAGCCGGCCCTGATGACATTGTCGCTGGCTGCCATGCACTCGACAATATCGCCCGATATGTAAGCGTGAATGTCGTCGGCCCGCAGGAAAAGAGCCTCGCCTGGCGCCATGGTCACTAGGTTGCAGAGAAACTGCACGAACAGGCCGTAATCGGCGCCGAACTGGCCATGCAGTCTCTTGATGAGCTCGGCAAGGTCCTTGCCAGAGTTGGGTCCGGCACCGCCACCGGCGAAGTTTTCTGTCTCTGCGGTGGCCTCATCCAAAAGAGCAGTTGTTGCTGTCTCAAGAGTGGATTGTGATTTGGACATAAGGGTGCCAAAGAGCTTCTGCAGGGCAGCCTTGTTGTCTCGCTTGGCGTCCTCGGATTCGTCGCCCTCGTGAGACTTGATGGTGCTTATGAAAGCGTCTGCCGTCTCTGCGCCAACGAAGTCACGCAGGGCTTTGACAGTCTCTAGGAAGTGTACTATCTCGGATGGAGGCCTGAAGCCGCAAAGTCCCTCGAAATCGGTGAGGGCAATGGCCATCTCGGGCTTGTGGTTGTCATCGGGATAGTTCTTGGGGTCCCTGGCATGGAGCTGCTCGGCAAGCTTCTTGTTCGGGTGAGCCTGTATGGACAGGGCTTTGGCGATGGAGAGGATCTTGAAGAGGAATGGCAGCTTGTTGCCATATCGAGCGATGACGGTTTGGGAGAGGAGAGCCTGGTTGTCTTCGACGAGGTCGAGGAGGGTGCGACCGGTGCGCAGGTCCTTAGAGGGGTTGGAAGGATGGGTGCCCATCCAGAGCTGGAGGGGATGGGAGGTTACTCAGTCAGTCACTGGCATTGATATTTTATATCCAGACACACTGGACGAACATACCTCGGCGTAGGGCTGGTCATCTTTGATTGTGAAGTCAGCAGCTGGCGTGGCAGCGGCAAACTTGGCTGCGGATGAGTCGTTGCCCTTCTTGCCCCAGTCATAGGAATTGACCCCGCACTGGAGTCTGAGGAGGGGGACCTGCATGGCGGAGGGAGAGAAGCTTCAGTGTGTAGGTGAAAGGTCCAAGTCGAACTGATGCTGGGCTTGAAGCTTGTGGCGTAGAAACGGAGAGGAGGGTCAGAAGTGAAGAAGTTGTACTGAGGTTTGGTATATCACCACAGCCAACCAAGGGAGAGACGGAGGTCAGTCAAGTCTTGGGTAAATTGGAGAGCTGACATCACCCCTCCAGCCCACCCACCTGCACAGTCTAGATCCGCAGGTCGTCGGTCGACCTTGATCTTGACCTTGCCCTTGACCTTGCTCTGGCCATGCAGCTAACAGCAAGGCGGGCAGCAGCTGCAGCAGCTGCAGGAGGGCAGGTGGGCAGGTGGGCAGGTGGGCAGGTGGGCTGCTATGGCGGCAGGTACGTACCCAGGTACCCTCTAACCCCACCATGGGAACGGGGCCAGCACGGTCACTCGTTCCTAGCTGCTCCCTTAGAAGACAGACAGCACCACTGCAGACAGGCAGAGGGAGGAAGGCTTGCTTGCTCTCCCTCTCACTCAACACACTCTCAGTCCAACTCTGCAGTACCAAGCCCAGCTCACCTAACCCATCAATCTCTCGCCCCCAGCCCCACCCAGCCTCTTTCCCAAGGTTCAAACTCAACCACCATTACCAGCACTACCCAGAACGACCGCCCTCCCGCCTCCGTAAGCGCCTGGGACAGCCTCCCACCCCCCCATCCCCATCGCCCACCCCCCAATCCTGAGCTCCTCCAGGAGAGCTCACGGGTACCTGTCTCGGTCGCGTCGTCCCCAGCCAGCTCCAAGGTACCCCCAGCACCCCCGTGTTCCGCACCGTATCCCGTCCCAACCCCCCGTTCCGCCTACCCGTTACCTTCCCATCGCCCAATGACGACGACGGGCTCGGGCTTTGATTTGCTGGGCAGGCCTCAAATGTTCCAAGTGTCCCGCGATTGCTTCTTCCCAAAAGAATGACATGGCAACCTTCCAGGCGCAATGACAACCAGACCAACAAGCCTCCGCCTCCAATCCGACACGAACGGTCCTCATCTGGCTCAAGGTTGGTTGCACACCATTCATCATTTGGCGCACACACCAGAACACACACACGCACACATACATACATACATACACATACACAGCACCATCCATCCCACCTAAGCCGTAGCCTAGCCTAGCCTCGTCTCTACTTTATACTCTCTCTCTCTCTCTGTGTGTGTGTGTGTACTCTACTCACCTTACTATTCTCTACTACCCTCTGTCTCACCTGCCCCTCTCCTCTACTCCTCACACATACAGTCCATGTTCCCAGGCACAACACAACCAACACATCGACCTCAGCCATAATCACCCCTGGACAACCACATTGTTACAACAGCAAGCACAGCTACGCACCAAGCCCGGTAGTGCAAGGCCGACCTGGGATAATATACCTATCTATCTATCAGACATACGCACACCTCACCTGCACCACCTGCCACAGCCTGCACTTGTCTCCCCTCTCCCTTTGACCTTCTGTTCCTCATCCACCTCTGGGAGTTGTGTAGGCACGACCCAGTTAGACACCAACGGACAAGCAGGAGCAGCTGGATTCCCTAATACTGAAGGTACGCTCCATTACTGCGCCGGATAATAATGTCAGGATGTGGAAGGGCACTCAGTCACCCGCATCACTGCCATCATGTTCTGCTTCCTCTTTTCTGCTGATTCCAATCCTGTTTCCTGTCTTCAATCTTGTTTACCACTTACTACGGCCCCCTTGTATCCCGAACTAGTAATTTTTGTATTGCCGTGCTTTCATCAAGCAGGAATTAGATTACCAGAAATGTCTACTAACAAGAAGCATCTTAGACTTCTGCGCGAGGTTGAGAACACAGACAGCTGGAGGGGCATGTCGCAACGAAACAGGGAGGCCAGGCCGCGGGCCCCTCGCAACAGCAGCGCCCAGGGCGAGGAGGTTGGGCTCTGGCAAAAGATCCAGGAGGATATTGCAACCATCATCGAGGAGGTGAATCAGAGCAACGACAACGTCCGCCAGATCGCCGGCCAGGAGAGCTACATAGCCAGCAACCAGGACTCCAAGGACCCCACCGACATCAAGTCCGTAGACCAAGGGCTGCACAGCCTGGACAAGCTCTATCGGGACGGCGTCAAGATCAACGATGCTACCGGAAAGAAAATTGCCGACGTGCTGAGCTTCATTGAGATCTTGAAAGGCATCCAGGAGGCTAAGGAGAAGGCTGCCGCTCCAGCACTCGGGTCATCATCCCGTTCTGCCAGCCTGCTTTCCGGGACCGGCCGCAGTTCCAGCCGTGCCGGCAAGCCCGACAAGGCAGACAGAGAACGGGAGAGGGAGCGCGAGCGGGAGCGGGAGCGTGAGAGAGAACGAGAAAGGGATCGGGAACAACGAGAAAAGGACCGCGAGCGTGAACGTGAGCGCGAGCGGGACAAGGAGAGAGAACGCAACCGAGATCGCGACCGGGACCGTGACCGGGAGCGGGAGCGCGAACGAGAACGTGAGCGTGACGCCGAAAGAGATGCGGAAAAGGACCGAGACAGGGACAAGGACAAGTCTGATCTATACGACTTTGACGGTTCCGCTGATAGCCCGCACCCCAGCCCCATTGGCGGCCACGCCAGGAAGCTCGGCGGGCGTAGCGGAGGAGCGTCAAGCGACCGGTCCGGCAACCGTGACAGTGTCCCGCCGCGCTCTGGCGACCGCGACACGCCCAAGGCCGACAGCGCGGAGCCGCAGTCTAGCAGCTTCTCGTCGGGGGCGCCGACGGTGGGGAGCTCGATCCGCGCCAAGGTCATGTTCTCGCGGGACCAGGACGTGGCGTTCAAGCCGAAGCCGCCGACGCCCAACGACACGACGGAGTGGTACCTGGGAAAGGTGAAGCAGGTGGTGGGCGAGGGCAAGGGCCGGCGCTACATTGTCAAGGATGAGGACCCGGACGTGCCGTCCCCGGCCCGGAAGGAGTATAAGATGAGCGCGTCTGGGATGATCCCGATCCCGCCGCCCAGCACGGAGCTGCCGAAGCTGGACAAGGGCAAGACAGTGTTGGCGTTGTATCCGGACAGCACCACGTTCTACAAGGCCGAGGTGACAGGGATGGATGCCAGCACGGGCAATGTCAACCTGAGGTTCGAGGGCGAGGAGCAGTCGGGCACGCAGCAAGTGGTGGAGCGGCGGTTTGTAGTGGACTATCGGGACTAGGGGCTCAGACCGAGTATGACGACTGCCGTGGAGGGGACCATAGTCTGTGCCTAGATTTATATTTATATTTATATTTATAGATATGGCAGATCTACGAAGCGGGATTAGGCTTGCTACTGCTCTGCTCTGCTACGCTATGCTAGTGTGTTAGTGTCGGGGATGTAGTTTGGGCATAGGGGGGGGCCGTTGAAACAATGGCATTGTCCATGTGGAAACTGGCCACAGGTGACCCGAGACAGGTTCCCTCCGGCTCGAACACGTCCAGCAACAAGCAGCAGGCAGTCACTCAGTCACTCAGTCAGGCAACGGCCCTAGGTTCAACACGAGAGAAGCAATCTGGGCGGCAGAGAGAGGAGAGGGGGTTGAGCAGGGAACTGGAGAAAATGATTATATGTCCATTGCTCGTTTCGTTAGTCTCGTTAGCCGCGTCGCTCCTGCTACTCTTTGGTGCAAATATCGGGTCGATGCTGGCAAACGATTGGGTTTAATTTCTCAATGTCCGGGCAGGTTATAGTTTGGGTGCAGATTAATATTGATGATCGATTGGCTGGGTGGGTCTGCCCATCTGCCCATCGCAGCTCGCAGTAGATACGGGGCAGCATTGACAGCAGTCAAGCAAATCAAGCAAGCAAGCAAAGCAGTTAAGCGGGTGCGGTGGTGGGTCGGTGGTACCTGGGTACCCGTGCACCTGGATACGCTGTTGTTCGTACTTCCGTACCTGAGCGCAAAGCAGCCCAGTGCCAAGGCCCCGCAGCTGGGGAGTCAGGGGCAAGCCAAATGAATTGAAACGCTTCGATGTTCCTGTTCCTGTTCCAACCTCCCCGCCCGCCGTTCGCCATCTCGAAAAGAAAAAAGTGCAACTCGAGCCGGCACTGTTTTGTTTTCACTTGCTGCATACATACTTGGCACACATACTGTCTGTCTGTCTGTCTGTCTATCTATCTATCTATCTATCGTCCATCTCTCGGCACAGGCAAAGCCCAGGCAAAACAAACAGGCTCAGCAACAGCAGCATCAGAAGCCCCATCAAAACATCGTCTCAAACCCGCCCAGGACCCTCAACTCAAGTCAACGGTCCAGTCGAGACCAAGAGCCACTTGCATTTGCATCTGCATTGCATTGTATTGCATTTTGCATTGTGTCGCATTGTGTCCCAATCGCTTGCCCAGTGAGTCGGTCGGTGTCTCTTGTCTAATAGATATATACTTTGGGTACCCATCAAATATCCATCCGCCCTGTCTGTTTCTCGCTCTCCCATCTCCCTCCCACAGTTCGCGTCACCACCAACCAATACACTGCATCGACGCAATCTCCGTCTCGCAGCACCACCTCTTTTCCTGCACTCCTCTTCCTCAATTCTTCTCCCTTCTCCCTCCTACCTCCTCGCCCGCTCTCCGTCCCATCATCAGTGAGGTACTACTACCTAGTGCTCACCCGATCCAGTTAGCTGGTCAACCCCAGGCTGTAACGGCTGTGTCAGTGAGTCCTGCCGCCTCCTGTCTGCGACATGCCGGAACTGTGCCACAATTGGATTGAGTTGAATTGGATTGCATCTCGGCACATCCCTACCCAGATCCGCCCTGCAACCACCCCCGGTTTTTCTGTGAAAGCCCACGACATCTGACTTTGCGTGCGCATTTGGCTTTTGCTCATGCTAATTTCCATTCATCCTTCTCTCCAGACCATTGCTGTCATTGCGCTCTGCTGCTCCACCGCCCAAGCAAGCACGCCCCATCCAGCTAGCCCCCCTCGAGCGCATCCCCGTCCGACGACATTCCTTTACACCACCACCATAACCACCACTTTTGCCTCGCTATATCCACGCGACACACTCCTTTCGCCTGCCTACCACCACCACCACCAACAGCTCCACCAGACTGTTTCCTACGTCGCGTTGCCTCTCTCAAGCCTTCTCGAGACGCGCATCACCCTGACTCGCTCCGTTCATCTCGCAAACCGCCGCCGCTGTTCCCCCTACCGCCCGCTTGCGCAAACCGATCGCAATTCCTAATCCAATTCTCTCACAAGGCGACTGTCCGAATCTTCCCAGGTTCTCTCCGACCGAAGCGGCCTTGCGATTCTTACCGTTCAAGTTGGCAGAAGCAACTTGATCCCCGAAGGTCTCCTGGAACGGCAACCTAATTTATTATCTTTCGACCGCTTTCGTCCACACCCAGACCGCCACAATGGGTGGCCAACTTAGTAAGATGATGGGCAAGATCTTCGGATCAAAGGAGATGCGCCTGTTGATGTTGGGTCTCGATGCCGCCGGAAAGACCACAATTCTCTACAAGTTGAAGCTCGGCCAAGACGTAACTACCATCCCAACTGTCGGGTTCAATGTCGAGACTGTCACATACAAGAACGTCAAATTCAATGTCTGGGACGTGGGCGGGCAGGACAAGATTCGACCCCTGTGGAGGCATTACTTCAGCGGTACGTGTTTCTGGTCCCAAACCGGGCTGGGCGGGAAATCTTGAGGTCAGACTGCAGAGACTGACGAGCAACCACGACACAGGAACCCAAGGTCTGATCTTCGTTATTGACTCATCCGACCGAGCACGGATGGAGGAGGCAAGACAGGAACTGCACCGCATCATCAACGACAGAGAAATGAAGGACAGTCTGCTGCTGGTCTTTGCCAACAAGCAAGACCTGGACAATGGTAAGCCAGGATCGGGCGCCTCTTCCCCAACACCTAGCACGAACGTAAACATGCTGACTATGATGTTCCTACGCAGCCATGAAACCACAAGAGGTGACCGAAGCCCTCGAACTGAATAAGCTCAAGGACAAGATATGGTTCGTCGTACCTAGCTGCGCGACAACTGGCGAGGGCCTTCTCGAGGGCCTGGCCTGGTTGTCCAACAACGTCAAGACTCCTGCCGCGCCGGCAAAGAAATAAGGCCATTGAGGAATGCGTGGGGACACGCGGAACGGCTATGAGCGTGCATACGCGCTGTTTTAATGCGTTTGGCGAATCAGGGCCACGATGGTGGTTGGCGGGCGCGGTAATCATAGGGCTACACACCAATCAGCCCGGAGAGAAAAAAAGAGAAAACCACATGTTGACCGATGTTGCTAAGGGTCCAGCTGGGTTTCGGAAGGCGGGAAACGGGGGAGGGGGCGTGGTTTCATAATGCACTCAGTCGGCTCGGCCCTAGATCTTTTCCTTTTTTTTCTGCCCTCTCTTCCTCTTCCTGTATCATGCTACTACGTTTGACGACTCCCTAACTTTCCTCCTCCTTTTGTACAGTCATGTAATTTTCGTCCTATTTGGCGCTCTTTCTTCATACATCTTTTTTCCCCCGCTCGGGCTTCCGGGAACAAATACCCAGAGAAGGGAGGGGTGGAGGGAGGGAGGAGCCTCCTTCACCACTCACCTGCATACACCACGTCAGAAGTCCCATTTTGTGGGGTCGTCGAGGGGACTCCCACCTGAGGCCCGAATGGGCTGAGCTGCGAGGCAGGACGTCTCCGGCCAGGTCGGGAGGGAAGCAGATCAAAGGGGGGAAGGGAGAGGGTGGGAAAATGGGAGCTCGATGTCACGACCGGACTATCCTATACACACCATATTAGAAGGAAAAAGCTCTCGGGGCCGAGAGGTGGCCCATAGAATAGTACCCAAGTAGTCCATTTGTGAAAAGCAAAAAAGAACTGGGCTGGCCCCCGTCCCCTCAACGACCAACTCACACTGGCTGCATTACTGACTGCAATTCATCCAGTAGGCCATATGACCGCCTCGGTCTGTACTGCGCATACTGCGCATACAAGCCACTCTCTTTGGATGTCTCGATCTCTATGGCTGTGCTGTCGTACTCGGTTCTATTCACAAAATTGTCCCAAAAACTCCCGCATATGATCGATGCCCTGTCCGTGGCTCGTACATTCTTTTCTACCCATGCCGCCCAAACACCATGCTCCCGAATAATGCATAAATCCCAAAAGGGTTCCCTTGAGACAGAACCTCAAATAAAACATGGATGCCAAAACAGACAAACACTTTCGTGTGTTCAAGACCGAAACACCTTTCGTCAGACGATATCACAGCCCGCGGGCAGGCTCCAATGACTAATAGAAAAACGTGCATCTCTCTTCATCGAGTCGCTTCTTCTTTCTGTCATCACCACCACCGACTCCCGTCGCCGCGGCCGGCCCGCGCCTCCTAGCCGTCCTGCTTGACCCTCTTGCCGGGGCGGACCAGCGAGTCGTCGGGCAGGCCGCTGCGCTTGGTGCCGGGCAGGCTGGAGGTGCGGATGTCGTTGTCGTCCTGGCTGACGCGGCGGTGCGGGTACTCGACCTTGAGGCCCTCGAAGCAGTTGGCGCTGACCTTGTCGGGCCCCGTGGCGAAGAAGGGGTGCTGCAGCGCCTGGGCGGCCGTCAGCCGCTTCTCCGGGTCGTACTCGAGCAGGCCCGCCAGCAGCTTGTAGCCCTCCTGGCCCAGCGACGCCAGCGAGCTGGGCCCGCCGTTGGGCGCCGGCGTGGACGTGCCCGTGCTCGTCGTGATGGTGCTGTTGTACCACTTGTCCAGCTGGCTGCCCGCCGGCTGCTGCTGCGACGAGTGGTGCCCGTGGTGGCCCCTGCTGCCGCCGCCGTGGTGCCCGTGGTGCGTCATGGGCGGCTGCAGCTGCGACAGCGACCCGTACTCGGGCATGTGCACCAGCAAGGGCCAGCGCTCCTTGGTCGGTAGGCCCATGATGTCCACGATCTTCTGCATCTGGTTGCGCTGGAAGGGCACCGTCTTCTTGGAGTCCATCTTGGCCTCCTCGCCCTTGAAGATGGGCCGCAGGCTCAGCAGCTCCGCGAAGATGCAGCCCAGCGCCCACATGTCGATGGCCGGCGTGTAGTGCCTGCTCCCCAGCAGCAGCTCCGGGGCGCGGTACCAGATCGTCACGACGACCTTATCGCCGCTGTAGAGGCTGTGGAGGGGCTTCTGGAACATCCGGGCCAGGCCGAGGTCACCGATCTTGACCTCGCCCGCGGACGTGACCATGATGTTGGCGGGCTTGAGGTCCCGGTGCAGCACCCAGTTGGCGTGCAGGTACTGGCAGCCGTTGAGAAGCTGGAACATGATGGACTTGATGGTGGCGGGCGGGATGGGGTGCCTCGGCTGCTGAGTGTGGTGGTGGATGATTTGCAGGAGGTCGTGCTCGGCGTACTCGAACACCATGAAGATGCACTTGTCCTCGAGGATGATCTCCTGCAGCTTGATGACGTTGGGGTGGGACAGCTCAGAGCACAGGGCCATCTCCCGGACGGCGGACTGCGAGATGCCCGTGTAGGTCACCACCTCGCCCTCCTTGTCCGGCTTGAACTTCTTGATGGCGAACTCGCCCTGCTGTCCTTGCCGGCCGACGGCCTTGTAGACGCGGCCATAGGTGCCACTGCTGATGAAGCCTATGACTTTGTACCGGTCAATGACACGGACTTTGGACTGGTAGCCAACTGGGCCGAAGCCGCGGTCAGATGGGTCTGCGAGACGGTCAGCCTTGGTTTCTTCCGAAGGGACTCGAAGACGACGGGGAATGAGCAGGAAGATCATGTGACATGAAGAGGGTGGAGAAAAAGTGAGATGAGATGAGGGCAGCCAGTCGTACATGAGGATGAGCCCTGCCGCGATAGGCCTGGCCTCCCTTGAAGACCTGACGACTGCCGAGCCAGGCCATACTGCCTTGCCGAGGCCGACGAGTTCATCATGTTAATGATGAAGAGGGGCCCGAGCAGGTCGAGGAGGGAGAGCGGCAGAGGGAGAAGAGGTGGCGGCGCGGGGCAGGAGGAGGAGGAGGAGGAGGAGGAGGGGAAGATGTCGGGCTTTGAGCAGCATTATTTGCTCAAAGGGGCCAAAAGGATGCGAGCGGCAAGCCTGACTAGACATGCAGTTGGCCCCAGCTGACATCCGACGGGGCCGGGGCCCTCCGCGACCAAGAACTGTCGGCCGAACGAGATCGGGCCCCGTTTCCGGGCTCCCCGAGGACGAAGATGGGGCCGAGATGAGATGTGGGGCCCGGGATAATTGCTCGAGGGGATGCTGTGTGCAGTAGACAGTACTTTGGGTTAGGGTAGGCTGGGCAGGAGGGCAGGAAGGCAGGTGGTGATGTCTGAGGGTGGAGGAGCAGAAGCGAGAGCGAGCGAGCGAGGGAGCGAGCGAACAAGGAGGTTGGCCTCAAGTCATGTGCATGAGACGGCCTTCGCAGATCATGCTCGAGAAAAGATCGGTGTGGGACGTAAGTGTGGATGAGAGCTCAGGAACGAGCATGATAGATCAACCGTGCAAGCGCAGGCGCAAGTGTAAGCCGCATTTCATATCGAAGCAATCAATAACGGTGGGCAAACGAGCGAGTCGCACAAGGGAACATCGCTCATCATCCCGTCCCGTTCGGGTGATTCGCCGCCACAACAAGATTCGGTGAATGAGGAGAACGCAACACCGTGCAATGGCCCACAAATACAAATTGATGCAGGCACGAGACACACAAGACCTAGACAGACAGACAGACGGGGACAGGCAGGCAGACACAGACAGTAGACAGTAGACACGGAAAGACACAGTGCTGTTGTTGATGATGGGAGCAGTGGCAGTGGCAGCAGCGGTAACCGCGGCGATGGTGGTGACCTCTTACCTTCAAAGGCAGCCTGGACACTCTTCTTAAGAATGCCCTTCGGGTACGTGTGCGTCCCTCCGGAGCCCTGCGACGCAACAGACGGTGGGTTCGTCATCCTCGACCGTTCAGCCCTTCTCCCTCTCTCTCCCGCGCTACACTCGGATGGGCCAGGGCGTTGGTGTTGAGGTTATGCTTCCTCTCTCCCGCCTAGGGCGTCGGATCAAGCCCTCGCTTGCGATTATGATTCTCATGCACGAGCTGATGCTTCGGGCAGAAAGGCAACAAGAGCACTGACGGCGTTTGCTGGTCTGAGCCGGGGTTGGACCGATACCGAGCGAGCGAGCGAAGGGGGGGCGTGTTGGCGGGTCTCCTTTGGCCGTTGCTTTCCGGACGAGCGAGGTTTCAAGGCTTGTTGTGTTGGCGACAGGTCTCGGCTAAGACTTATGGGGCTGGTTTCGGCCCGGGAAACTCAAGATAGAGAGACAGTGCTGGCGTTTCTGGTGTAGACTCTGGGCCTGGCCGTCATTGCAGCAGAGCGTAGCAGAGAAGATAGAGTAGAGTAAATGATCGGATAATGGAGCGCGCCCTGGTCGGTCGCAAGCTCCGTCGTCGCCCGCGCGTCGCTGTATTGTGCACGAGCGAAGCGATGAAACTCGGCTTACCCAAACGGGGTTTCTAAATTGCAGGTATGCAATGTGGCGGGGGGCTCCTAATGTGACGCTGGAAAAGTTGTCTGAGCCTAATTCGCGGTGATCTGGACTGTGGACGATGATATAGATCACAATCGACCCAAAGACAGCAAGTAGACTAGATATGGGGTCTACCTAGATAAACTGACAAGCTAGTGTAGTGGTCTATTCTGGGGCCCCCAGCACTTCGACAACAGAAGCCTCCCAACACTAACAGACCAGCAGCCAGAACCTCACATATCTCTGGTAGTCGTTCGTTCTCAGCCTCATGGACGAACCAGAATGCCTCACGCGCATTGCCGTCCACAATCTCCAGGCCGAGCCAACTCACTTATACAACAAAGGTACATGATACATCGCGGCTCTCACGGTACGTAGTCACTGACGCATTGATCAACTCGAAAATGATAAAATTTACTGCTCGTCTCTTTTCAGGCTCCATGGAATCCACAAGTCCTCTTTGCACCGAAATCAAAACCCCGAGCCCAAGCCACAGCCCAGGTGTTACCTCGGGCCCAGCTTCTCCAGCACCCTGGGGCCCTGCTCCTCCCACTCCTGCTTGGTGATCCACATATTCTCCTTGTCGGCCATGATGTTGGCCAGCACCGCGCCTCCCAGGAAGACCATGTGTCGCCGTCTTGGCGGGTCTTCTATCCTGACCTTGAACTTGCTCAGCCGCTCCGGGTTGCCGCCCAGCACCCGCGTCAGCCACAGCTGCTTGATCTCCTTCTCCAGCCGCGACGGCAGCCCCGGGTACATGCTGCTTCCTCCCGACAGGACGATGGCCTTGAACAGGCTCGAGCGCACGTCTACGTCCGCCGCCTGGATCGTGTTGAACAGGAACTCGGCCATGCCCGGCTGCTCGCAGTCGACCAGGTGGGGCTGGAACAGGCACTCTGGCGCCTCGAACCGCTCGCTGCCGACGCGGATGACACGACCGTCCGGCAGGGTGTAGCTCTCCACCAGGACCGTCGTGTCCTCGCTCAGGCGCTTGTCCAGCTCCAGGTCGTAGCTCACGTAGCACAGCTTCTCCTTGATCTGGCGGACAGTCTCGAAGTCCGCTGTCCGGTTGAGCGCGTAGCCCCTGCGCAGGAGAAGGGCGATAAGGTTGCGGGTGACGTCTCGGCCCGCGACGTCGAGCCGGCGTGTTAGATGGTTGAGGACGACGGATTCGTAGACGGGAACGATGTGGGTGACGCCGTCGCCTGAGTCGACCACGACACCGGAGCTGAGACCTGTGCGGTATAAGTGTCAGCATTTATTTTCCGTATATCTGCCTTGATACTTGGGACCCCCGTAGTTGAGTAGTTGACACATACCTTGTGCGTACAGGGCCAGGACGGCCTGGATGGCGACGTAGACACCACCGAAGCCGTAGCGGTCAAACATGACCTCGCACATCTGCTCGCGGTTCCTGAGGGGGTTCATGGGCGGTTCGGTCAGCAGGATCTTGCGGCCAGTGGTGTCGACCTTCATCTTCTCGGCGAAGGTGTAGTCCCACAGGTGCTGCATGTCGTCCCACTTCTTGACGATGCCGTTCTCCATGGGGTAGGATATCTGCAGCATGGTGCGGGCGGCGGCGGCCTCGTCGCCGCACATGATGTCCTTGATGACCATGTCGCTCTCGCCGGCGCCCTTCTCCTCGGTACGCAGGATCGGCCGGCCAACGATGGAGGGGTATTGGAACTCGGGGAAGTTTTGGGCGGCATAGCCGACCTTGAGGAAACCGGTACCGCCATCGAGGACTAGGTGGTGAGGAGAGCATTAGCTGTGTGCAGCGAGAAGCTGCAGCTAGGGCTGGGACTTGAAGAAGCCCAAGCCTGAACTCGAGAGCTGGTAGCTGGGGTTTGGGGGCTGATGGGGGAAGGCATACCGATGGGAGGAGGGTTGGCCATCTCGACGGTGACGGTGAGGCTCGACGCCGAGTCAAATCAAGGTTTCTGGGTGCCTGAGCAGGTCGAACTGAGCGATCGAGTGGTGTGTGGGCGTCCAAGATGGGGTGTTGGCGTTGGTCGGTGTGTTGGGAGCTCACGATAGTTGGTGTAGCTGGCAATGACGGTAGGCGGTCGCAGGAGTGGGGTGTGCCTTCAGGGGAGAGTCGTCTGCATGCCAATGCCCATGTCCATGTCACTCGCCTACTCAATCGGTTGATGGACCGTCGTCAGCGCCAGAACAGCATTAGTAGCAGGCAGCTCAGCCTGGAAAGGGCGGCTCAGGGGATTGGGGTCTGGTGGCTGCAGCACCTCTCCAGTGGCGCAAGCCTGCAGGGGTAAGAGCAGGGGGCAGAGCCAGCATCGAACCCCACCTTCCACATCGAGTGCACTCCTAGACTACATAGTAAAGGTTCACTCAGTCTGCAGTATGTAGAGCTTCTCGACAATTTCACTTCGTCACTGTCCGCAAACCCCTCTTTTGAATTGTTCCTAGTCAAGATACTCCTCTATCTCACCTTCTCTACATTGATCACCTGCAAAAAAAAAAAAAAAATGACGACTCGGTTGGTGAGGAGGAACATCCGCCTCCTGGTCATCAATCCCAACTCCTCCCAGGACATGACCCATGGCATGGAAACAGCAATCAAGACCATGGACCTGCCAGATGTATGAAAATGAGCATTTACTATTAATGAGATGACTGTGCCGGGTTGCGAGACTCAAGATGGGACAACGCGATGGCGGGTCAAAACAGTGAGGTAATCTATAGGCTCTAGGTACGGTTGCTGGCTGTGTAGCATGGCTCCCGGAGAGCTGTTGTTGAGTCCATGTCGAGTTGTCCCATCTGTCGCTATCGCAATCTACATACCATCTTGTCTCAAGCTACCGAAATAAGTAGGCTGATGGTGTTTCCCCGCCTCGCAGTCACTGGAAATCACGATGTACACCGCGCCCAAAGAGAGCCCAGCAAGCATCGACAACGCAGACCACATCAAAGCCAGCACCCAAGTCGTCTGGGCCAACCTCGAGGCCACTGGTATCCTCGAGGACTACGACGGCGTCCTGGTCGCCTGCTACAGCAAGCATGACCTGGTCCAGAAGATCCAGACCGCCCTCCCACGCCTCCCCGTGACCGGCATCTTCGAGGCCAGCCTGCTCGCGTCGCTCCCGCTCGTGCGGCCCGGCCGCGGCTGGGGCATCGTCACGACCGGCAAGTTCTGGGAGGCCCACCTCGCCGACGCCATCGGGTCCTTCCTCGGCACGGGTTCGGACGGGTTCCTCGGCGTGCAGTCCACCGGGCTGGTGGCCGGCGACTTCCACGGCGACGTGCCCCCCGATGTCATCCGGGACAAGCTCAAGGCGGCCACCAAGCGTCTGCTGGCCGAGGGTGACCCTGACTGTATCCTGATGGGTTGTGGCGGTATGGCTGGTCTGGAGGAGGTGATCCGCACGGCTGTGCGGGAGGAGCAGGGCGAACGGACAGCTAAGGATGTCTATGTAGTTGATGGAGTGAGGGCGGGCGTTGGTGTCCTTGAACAGATGGTGCGGAACAAGAGGATGTTTCAAGTTGCTTAGGTCGGAGGAGCCGATGTGTATATAGTGCTTCGTGGGGTTTCCATCGTTTCGGCACCTGCATGCCTGCTATATGGCCTCATCCTTAAGCGCAGCATCTTTAGCCCTCGGTAGTATTACTGCAGCAGCACGAGGAAAATTCGTTGGGCGACACACATCAGAAAATATTCAGTAATTCATGCTGTATCATTAAATCGTAGTCACTGAGGTGGGATCAAGTCCAAGGGAATCCTCCTTACGTAGGTCACCATCAACCACGCGATATGAGCGCCTCACTAATCCAACCGTCTGGTCCTTCCCCATACCTCATCAGCGTCCTTCTTGCCCTTTGTCTCGGGCACTTTGGTAATGATGAATAGTGCGAAGAGCGCGGCAAAGCCCGCAAAAATAAAATAGACCCATCCGCCGCGACCGCCCAGCCAGTTGTTCAGCGCCGTGTTGACGATGGGGAAGAACTGCGCCACAAGGAAGGTAGCCGAGTAGTTAGTAGCCAGACACCAGCTCTGTGTCGCGCCGACGGCCTCCTGGCCCACCAGCTCCGACGCGAGCATGAACGGCACGGGGCCCAGGCCGACGGCGAAGAAGGCAACGAAGAAGGCAACCGCGAGGGCGGACACAATCTTGAAGCCCGTGAGGATCGAGATAGCGAGGACGAGCGAGGAGGCCCCCTGGCCGACGATGGAGACGAGCAGGCATGTCTTGCGGCCCCACTTGTCAGGGAGAGGCGAGCACGCTGCGGTCATGACCAGGTTGACAGTTGAGACGAGGATCGTGAGAACGATGGAGCTCAAGGGCAGCAAGCCGTTGAGAAGCGCCACCGAGTACATCACGATCGAGTTGATTCCGCACAGTTGCTGAGCAAACATGATCCCCATGACCACGATCATAGCAGGCCGATAAAGAGGATCCTTCAGCGCCTGCATAACTCCAATGTGCTGGGCCTCTTCCTTGTCAGGGACAAGCGAGGCACCTCCCTCCGGAGGCTGAAGCAGGCCCGTTTCCTCGCCAGTAACGTTCTGACCGGAACCGGCCCCCCAGAGCGCTACCTCGTCATCGATGTCGACGTTTCGTCCCCTGATACGCTGCAAGATTTTCCTGCCAGCCACGACGTCGCCCTTCACGGTCGCCGTCCAGGCAGGGCTTTCGGGGACCAGGAAGGTGAGTAAGATCTGGGCGAGAGCAATGATGCCGCTGATTCCCAGGATCCACCGCCACGCGGCACCGTGGCTCAGGAAGTAACCCAGCACCTGGGCGGTCAGGATTCCCGTATTGCAACTGATCTGGGTGAAGGCGCCGAAGAAACCCCTCTCGGCCGGCGGTGCAACCTCAGAGATGTACAGAGGGACGATGACGGTGCTCGCGCCGGAGCCGAGCCCGGAGACAAAGCGTCCGAGTGCGATGACCCAGGCTGCGGTGGCCAGGGCCTCAATGGTCGCGCCAATGACGAATGTGATGGCCGTCATCTGTATGGACAGCCAACGGCCCTTCTTGGAAGTTATGGGCCCGGACGCGAGCGCACCGATCAGGCCGCCGATGGTGAAGATGGAGGACACTATTGCAAATGTCGGCTCGGTCATGGGTATGCCCTTGCATCCGTCCTTGTTCTTGAAGGCGTAGCTCGATAGCCCCGCGGCGACGCGGGCGAGGGTGCCGGACGGCGCGGCATTGTCGTCCTCACAGGTGATGACATGTTGTGGGGCGTTCAACTCGGACTAGATAGGCAGACAAGAGTTGTTAGCTGAAGAACGACTTGAGGTCGAATGTCAAGACTGTAGGGACTAGAGTCACCGCGGGAGGGGGACCGTACCAAGTGATAGCCGAATTGAAATGGACCGAAAGTCGCAACGAAGATCAGCAGAATGAGGTACGGTGACACATCGTGAGCAAACTGCCCCAGGGTCCCGGAGCTCGGCATAGCCGTCGAGAGGGGGAAGGCTTAAGCAGAGATAGAAGGAAGTGCAGGTGCACAGAATTCAATGTTCAATGTTCGAAGCTATCTAGCCAAGGTACACCGAGGGGTGTCGACGGCGTCTTGCAGGTTCGCAGGACAGTAAATGATGGAGGAGGTATCGGCTATTGATTCTCCAGCAAACAAAATGCTGAAGACACTAAGCTACATGTCTAGAACAATGGCAAGGTCGGATGTGGTTGAGGAGCGCATGGTGCGTGTCGAAGCCAAAGTGTTGCCATGTCGTTCGAGTGCCACTAAGCAACTGACGCGTGCTTGACGTCTCCCAGACAAGCCCCCCGGACGACTGGCCCCGGCTTGGCGGGTCGCAATGGCCTGCGAACAGTGCAGGACCATAACGTGAGCCTTCTTTGATGTCGCCCTTAACAGCATAAACCCGCCTTCGAATTACACATTTGTTTCTCAGTACCCATATAGAAGCATGAGCTTGTTCAAAATTGCTCATTTGCCATTTTGCTATTCAACACAGCGCTGCAGCCATGCTGATGGCATTTGGTCTCCCGCAATGTGCCTAACTTGTCCCGTCAAGCTCACTGTCCTCCAAGGATTCTCTTCAGGATGACCTCCAAGGACTCCGTATCCCCAGTCTTCACTCCAATAGCCTCGTTGTCAGTCTTATCGTAGAGAGTGCCTCCCTCGGCCCAGATGCGCCTCAGCGTGAGGACCGTAGCCTTGGCATTACCCTCCTCCCAAAGCTTCTCCTCCTCCTCGATGAGCTCGCTGAGAGGGATGTGGTTGACCTTCCATTTGGCTCCCGTCTGTTTCTCGTATTCTGCAAGGACCTGGTTCGGTGTAACCTCGAATGAGTTGACCTTGAGTGCTTTCCCCAATGAAGCCTCGGGGTGTTGCAGGGCTGCGACTACCAGCTTGCCCACGCTATACGTCAGAGGTCACGGTGTCAGAGGGCATCAAGTAAATATCACCAGTGGGAGGGTGTTGTGAGACTTACTCAGGCATTGTGGTGAAGCCGATCTTGCCATCAGCCTCAGCCAGCCACGCCTCCTTCTTCGGCACGTCGAATCCAGGTGAGAGGTCCAAGCCTTGGGCACGGCCGACCCAGGACTCGAAGTAGGGCCCGGTCACAACATACGTAACCTGCAGGTTCTTGACCTCCTCCCGGATGAACTTGCGAACCTTGAGCTTCTGCTGGTGCGGCTTCTCGTCCTTGCTCTTTGGCCCGTACTCGATGTCCGTGCCGTACTCGGACGGGAAGAACCACTTCACCTTGTCCGACTTGTCCGCCCACCTGATCAGGTCGATCTGCTTGGCGATGGCACCGCGCCCAAAGGCACTGATGACCGTGTCGATGTTGTGGTCCTTGTATGCTGCGCTCACATCGGCCTCAGAGTCGACATCACCGGTGATGACGGTCACGTTGCCAGCCTTCTTCCACTTTTCCAGGAGCTCGCCCTTGCTGTTGACCGTGTTGGTAGATGTGAAGATGGTGATGTGGCCAAAGGCGGGCTGGGCGGCAATGACCTTCTCCGTGATAAAGGTGCCAATGAAGCCAGTGGCCCCGAAGATTAGGATGTTAGATGCTTTGACTGAAGCCATAGCGCAGTTGTCCTTGGACGATAGAGAAAGATGGCTTGGATGAGGAACACCTGAAGCAGTGCGTTTAGACAATGTTCGATACTGGTGATTATTCAACAGAGTGTTCAACACAGCTTCAGAAATGTCGTTGAAGGTTGGAAAATAGCCAGAGACCTTTCTGTATCGCAGTGTTTGACATGTAGTATGTCAAGCTTGAGTGTTGCGATATGAAGCCGGGATGATGCAAGCGTTGGGTTAGGCGGGCTGAAGAGAGGGGGAAAGGACTCACTGTTGCGATACGCAGGCAAATGCGGGCACTCAACTCTATCCGCCTCCGTTTTGACCAGTAAATACTTGGGCACTCACTAGGCAGCGAGTCGCACTTTGGACACGGTGAATCTTAATCTATCATCCTCTACACCCAAAAAGAATGGCATCAATAAGCCTCACAGTCCAACAATAAATCACGTAATGGGGGACTCCGGGCACCTGCGGCACTTCGGAACACGAGTGGAGCTCTTCGGCACCCCGAGCCCGCCCAATTTCTCACTTCTTCCGTCTTCCGGGTCCCGGGTTCAAGACCTTTACCTCAGCATATCCGGACTGTTCTAAAAGCCACAGACGCGTCTAGATAGGTGGAAATCCATGTGTTTCCCTGTACAGTATTTATCTCACATGCAAGTTGTCTCAACGTTAAATGAGGAAAGGAAGTCTATTGGGATAATTACAAAGCGAAAGGGGTTTTCCTTTCAAGTTGAAACAGCAACACTGTCTATCTACGTCGCCCTTAAAGGGCCACCAGGCGAGCCTGCCTCGCCCTCTTTGCCCCTTTCCATAACATCCACGGGCGAAGACGCTCTTGACCTTCTGAGAGTCTGCGTATCACTAGATTCAAGATCGACCTTTGCCTTCCAACCCATCCACCAGTGGCCAGCAAAGAGCTCTTCCATCCTCTCGAGGGGCACTCCTTTCGTTTCGGGCGCCCACAGCCCCAGCACAACCAGCCCGATGGCGCAGATGCACGCCCAGAACACATATGCGCCCCAGATATGGAGGCTCACAAACATATTTGGCGTGACCCTGACCACAGCAAATTGGAACAGCCAGTGCACCGCCATGTTGAACGCATAGCAGACGCTGCGGATGCGCGTGGGGAAGATCTCGGTGCCGTACAGGTACTGGACAGTACACAGGCCGATGGACCAGCCGACGGCGTAGATGAAGACGCTTGCAATGGCGACGTCCGAAGCAGGCTTGTTGATCGTCCCGTGGTAGACCCAGACCCCGGTGTAGACTGCCATGTATGCGTGGGTGATGAGCTGCATGGCCAGGCCCGTGATGAAGCATCGCCGGCGGCCGATGACATCGACCAGGCCCCACGTGAAGATCATCGTAAACACCAGCTTGACAATACCGTAAGCCCCAGAGGTGATGAGCGACCTGCTGTCGCCCGTGACGCCGGCGTATTCGAAGATCTGCGGGATGTAGTAGGTAATCCCGTTGCCACCGGACCACTGCGCTACAGTCTGCATGGCGATGGCCAGTAGGAAACGTTTGCGGTAAGATGGCGTCGTGAAGATCTCCTTGACGATTTCCCAGGTCTTGACCCCAGACAGCCTCTCCTTGGACTGGATTTGGTGTTGCAACTCATCAAACTCAGCCTGAAGCTCGTAGTCGTCACTACTCTTCTGACGGAGCCTGGCGAGGACCGCCAGTGCCTCATCCCCACGGCCCTTGGATGCGAGCCATCTAGGCGTATCAGAAATGAAAAGGGACGTGATGAGGGCTAGCCCAACGGGGATGAGGGGAATAGCAATCACAAGCCGGTACTGCGGACGATAGTCCGGCATAGTAATACTCGCGGCATAATTGATAAAGAAGCCTGTGAGAGAAAGGTTAGTTACGATGGATCCCAGCCACAAGAGGCGGAACATCACAAACCGAGAGACAGAAAAGTCAACAGGAACACCATAGAGACGCTGACGATCATGCCACGGCTCTTGGCAGGGGCTATCTCAGAGAGGTATAATGGGCCGACGACGGTTAGGCCGCCGGCGCCCAGTCCGCCCCATATGCGAGCGAACAACAGGAAGCCATAGATACCCGACGAGAATATCTGCATCACATAGCCGCTCATGTACAGCAGGGCGAGCAGCTGCCAGCACCTCAGCCGACCGATCCGGTCGGTGATGGCCGAGGCTATCAGGGAGCCGAAGGCGGCGCCCAGGACGCCAAACGAGGTGATATTGGCCTTTCTGCTGGCCAGGCCAGAGGGGTTATCCACCCACTTCCCAGCGCTGAGATAGAAGTCATCTTTGAAGGACCTGAGGCTGACGGCGGCGCTGAAGCCACCCTCGTCGTAGCCCTTGGGGATGGAGCCACATCCAATGACGACGATGGTGAGAATATAATACCAGTTAACGGGCCCTTTAAAGGCGGCAGGCGTGGACCTCGACGACGGCATATTGGGGCCGTGGGAGACAAGCGACGGCTACCGCGCCCCTGGGACAGAGTGGATCAGGGCTGAAGTGTGTCCCTTTCGACTCGTGCTGGATGGCCTTGTCCAGACCGCAGGAGTACCGTGTACTCGGCCGACCTCCGCCGACCTGAGTCCCTTGGGCCGGCTTACGACGGATTCTGCTGGCGTGCCCTAGAGCAGCCAAGCGCCCACGAGGTCACGGAGACAGACCGGGGGGGTATGGGCAAAAAGGGACGCGGGAAAAAAGCAGTTTGGAGTCACGCCAGGACGGAGTCGTCAGCGAGCCTAGCAGAGAGCGTCGAGGCCTTGCAGGGAGCTAACCCCGGATGGAGGATGGAACGACTGGGGGAAACGTGCAGCGACGTGCAGAGTGGATGTGGCGTGCGTGGACAGATGGAGGTGATGAACCCCAGGATTCGGGCGCGTGGTCTGGCGTTTCCCGGGTCCGCGTTTGAGTGAATGATGTTGGATGGCGTTGCTGTGCATGGCCACTGTAGGGAGAGAGAATTGCTCACAAAAACCCGTCATGTCGACCCACCCGGTTATCACATCGGTGTGGACCGGCAACGGGTGGGTACCACGAATGGCGGCCGGAAGTTGACCGAACCAAGCAGACGAGCCGATGCCATGCAGGACGGCCGAGTCCAGGCCGATCAGGGGTCATCGTTGACAGCTTGTCCCGGACGCGGGGAGCAGCCACAAGGCTCTACGCCAGACGAACGACAGCCCTGGGGAACTGCCGAACGTCGCCAGCGATGCACACCTGGCTATTCCTGTTTCCCGGGGAAAATGGGGCTCAGGGGTGAGGAGGGAAGGGGGGGTCAGGAGACAATGGCGGCTGAAGAGCATGATGACAGGCCCATATGTCCCTGAGGGTCTGAGGGCTTCATCATGATGCCCCAAGCGCACCAGTCGAGGAATGGGCTCCTCCCCGTCTTGTCCTAAGCTGCTGACCTTTGTTGGATTTTTCTCTTTCAGCTCACTCGGGCAGAGACCGAGCAGCCTGCCTCGACGAATGGATATATGGGATTTCTGGATGCTCGAGTCTGGGCCTGGAAGGACTCGCTGGAGGCTTGTGAATTCTGACGTCTCGCCTCCGTGGGCTTATCTGGGTCTCGCTGCCTGTCCGGGAAGCTGTTGGGCTCGGCGGGCGAATAGCAGAGACAATTACGTCTCGACACCCACGGCCTTTCGCCGAGTGCCCAGTCCTGGACATCGGTGCTCTGGCAGCCGGGCTGGAGGAGGACGCGGCTGGGCTGGGATGTCTCCGAAAGCTTGTTTCGCCTAGGGTCCAGCTTGGTTGTAGTGGCGCCTGTAGCGCATCCGATTTGCTCTTCCAGGCCCTCCAGGGCGCTGCTCACCCTTCTGACTCCATTGCGCACGGCACATGGGCACATGGCACGTCTCGTTTACTGGCTGACTGGGCCATCACCGATGCCGTGACGCATCATATAGTAATAAACGCTCCGCTCCTTACCTGGAGCCTTACGGATGCGACCCTGGTTTGTCTGCGGCCCTGCACCACCTCGTCCTAGAGTTCCAGACCCAGATCTTTTCGCTGGATTCCGGAACTGTCTTAAAGGTCTGGACTCGGAACTCTGGGCCTGCGGCTCCTCTCTTTCGTCAGATCTTTCCGGTCATTTCGTTCCTCATCGTGCTGCGGAGGTATATGTACTCGGTAGCTGGTGGTTGGTCCGAGACTGGTTTCTCCCACGAGCTCAGCCTTTGACACTCAGATCTTCAGTCTCCCTATAAATGATCAACTGAACCCAACCGAAAGTGGTGATCCAACTTTATCAGATCAAACATGGCCACGCTGCTCAGGCACCGTTTGCCAGCAGGCATACTTGATAAGAGGCCCGCGTCACCCAGATCCAGGCCCATCTCACCGTGTCCATCTCTGATCGACATAAACGATAAACCAACATCATTGCACAGGGAGGACTCGAGGTGCAGCTCACCGGATTATTTCCAGCTCCCTTCACGGATGCCGGTAGGGTCATGGGATTCCCATATGCATGTCGTCGACCCAAACCGTTACCCGTTGTCGTTGGCAGCCATATACAAACCAAGCCCATACACCGTCTCGCAGGCCGTCGACTTTGAAACCTCTATAGGAGCCTCACATCTTGTCATTGTCCAGCCCTCGATATATGGGTACGACAACACGTGTCTGCTCGATGCTCTTCGCGCGTTTGGCCCAACTCGAGCTAGGGGCGTAGTCGCATTTGACCCGGAGGTTACCCCGCCCTCGACGCTGCGGGAATGGCACAAGCTGGGCGTGAGAGGCGTTCGGCTCAACCTGCGCTCGACCGGCAACACCATGGACCATGCTGAGATGGAGGCCGTACTGCGAAGCTACGCCGACGCCGTTCGGCCTTTGAACTGGGTCATCCAGCTCTACATCCCACTGGAAATGGTCAAGATCCTGGAGCAGATAATGCCCACGCTGGGCGTCAGGATCTGCATCGACCACATGGGAGCACCGGATCTTTCCGCGCCGCCCAAGACGCCTCGGCTTGACCCGTATAGCCTCAACGGGTTCAGCTCTCTAGTCAGGCTGCTGCAGGGCGGCAACACCTACGTCAAGCTGTCGGCGCCGTACCGGCTCAGTAAAGGCCGAGACTACATTAGGGACGTTGATACCGTCGCGAGGGAGCTGATCCGTGTTGCTGGGCGGACAAGAGCCGTGTTCGCATCGGACTGGCCTCACACAAGGTTTGAGGGGCTTGATATCCGGCCCTGGATCGAGCATGTCCTGTCCTGGTGCGGCGGCAGCCAGCACCTGGCCGAGAGAATCTTTAGGGATAATGCAAAGGAGCTATGGGCGTAGATTTGGGAATGGACCCTTTCTTGAAAATGGGCTTGGAATTATGGCTGGGCCATCTACACATGATGACTTTTGACGACAGACATGAGCGAGACGGGTTCGCGGCTGGCTTTTACCTTGCAAGGGATTTGGTATTCGGCCAGGATTTCGAGCACTGGAGTATATGAGGGATATATGATACCATACGAACTAAAATAATGTGGAATGAATACAAAATGACTTTTTGCCTCAAGACGACACTGAAGATGAAAAACAAGTAGAGGCATATATTCGAAATAGTCAGGATAGCAGACGAGCATCATCAATTGATCCCGAACTCAAGAATTGATCCCAACTTCAAGAGAGGACTCTGTTCAAAGGGCCGTGAAAGTCCATTGCTTGGTCAGTCACGACTTGAATAGGAGTCTACAGATACAGTCTAATTGACACAGGGTCTGTGGGCTGTTGTGTATCAACTGGACAAAGTACCTACCTCGACATGAGGGCCTCTCACCACAATCATCCTTCTGAAAGCGAGAACTCATCCTTGAGCCTCCAGAAGGGACGCTGTCAGACCATGACTGCATACTGAAGGATGCGATATCCATACGTGGAATCCTATATGCAAGCGAGGCCCAATTCTTCCGACTAGATGTGGTTTCTCCTGCAGATCAGCTGGCAAAATCGACGAATGCTGATCATGCTGATCATATCTCTCCTTCCAAATGCCGACTGAGGCAAGGCAGTCGCGAGACAAACAGTCACTGCTGGCTGACACCGAGTGACTTTGGAAGACTATATATACTCACCGTATCGCCCCATCGTCAACAACTCAGATGGTCCGGTGGTGTAGTTGGTTCATCACGTCAGTCTAACATCATTTCCAAGTGAATTGAGAGTACACTGAAGGTCCCCGGTTCGAGCCCGGGCCAGATCATCGTTTTCTTTTGATGGTTTGTGGTTCATGATGGATCACCGGCCGCTTGGTATACTTTTGACCCGTAGCTTCTGTGTATTCGCGCGCGCTTCAGTCTCCGCAATTTGTAATATAGCCAGTTGGGTTCAGAATTAGCTGATGCGTATATTCTGCTTCTTTTTAATTTGAGCAGCAATTTGTGGGTGATGTGGTTCACATGCTTAAGAGCGTGGTTTTCTTGGCGGTGAGACATTGGGTGGGGACCCCACCAGTTCAGTCTATCAGTGCAGGCGGGTTAGGGGTTGGGAATAGACAGACTCCAGTACCCAAGTATCCCATCTCAGGAGCAATTCCACTTACACGGCACAGCTGCTCGCTTTCTTCTCCTCCGTCACCCACGTGCGCGACTCCGAGACCATGGATGTGCGATGACGCCGGCGTCGATCATTTACTGTGCCGTGCAGTTTTCACCGCGCATTTCGGCCATCTTCCGCGCGGGGTCCAGTGTCTGTGGCGGATATGTTTCGATTCAAGCATATTGATCGCCCTCGGATCTTGGCCGAGGTTGACAGGTTGACGAAGAGGCAGAGGAGGGTACGCCCACCCCCCCCCCTCCCAGAGATCCGTGTTGCCGTGCCTGCTTTCCCACTCAGAGGGTCGGTCCAGCAAACATGATTTGCGAAACCCAGGACTCGCAATAACAAGGTTTCCCAGAGGCGGCCAGATGATCACTCAATGTGGAGCCGCCTCGTCCCTCAACCCGGGGGCTAACCGGCTCTCCTTCCTTCCCGGGATAAAGTTGGCCGAATCTTAGACAAGAGAAGCTTAGGACGCGCGAGGGTGGGATTACCTGTAGGCGAGATGGACCAGCGATCCCCTTGCTCCTCCCGCCCGGCTGGGAGGGCTCAAAGGGCCCCATTATTATCTCCATGCTTTCCATGGGACACCCCATATCTCCCGACTCTGGGGTAATTGCCTCAGATGGGTGGGAACGATCGACTGACGCCATCTACGTCTCGATTCATTGCCTCCCCCCCCTCTATCGAAGCATTCACCGCGCTGGCCTCGGCTGGCCCTTGATGATCCCAGATCGTCCTATTAATGACTCCCACGACTCGCACGTGTCTTGTGACGATCAGTCGCGGCTCCGCCGAGGTTATCAGTTAACACATGACCTGGGTCGGATCTTCGACTCAAAGTGGACAATGTCCTTCCATTACAATGCTATGTACTCTTGTGTATCTTCAGCCTCCAACCTCGATTCTGGCTCATGAGCCGTCGAGATGTCGGCTCCGCACATTTGTCTTCAAGAACAAGAACCTCAACGCCAGAACAATGCAGCGCAATAACTTTTGTTTATGACTTCTCTGCCTCGGTGTCAGGTTCCTCCACCGATAGCTTCCTCCACCAATGGCTCAAAATCTAACCTGAAAGGAAGACGGGTCTCCACTATCAGGCCATAGAGGAGCTTTACCGATGCTCGAAGTATTCTCGCGGGTGTTCCTGGGTGCTCATGGGATTTCCAAAAGACGCCGTGATTGGCTGCAGCGAAGACACTGCCTGGAAGACCTGATCTGAAATTCCATGGTGCTGAAGATGTTGGTTGATCTTTTCGGGCTGGGTGGTCTGAGGGAATTGGAACAGGGCCTGCTGCAGGCCAGGCGGTGTGCGGCTGGGTGAGCCGAAGCCCGTCATGTGGCTATCAGTGTTGCCCATCATGATCTCATGATGGCTCATGCGGTGGCCGTATCCACCGAAGGAATCTTGACGGCCTCGGAACTCGGACGACATCGACGATGCCTGTTGGTGTTGCGCGAATCCCGGCCGGGCCGGGTTCTGCTGCGCTTGTCCTTGGAAGCCGGGCGACGCACCACCACCAGGGGTCTGGATTCCCAAGGCGGCCAATTCGCGCAGGATAAGCTCGACTCCACTACCGACGATCGGGTTGATATCCTTCAATTTCGACAGGGCACGGATACAAAAGTCCAGCCTCCTCAGGGCAGGTTGCTGCTGCTGTAGCTGCTCCTCCGTCAACATTCCTGATGACGCGCCGGTGTTCTGCGCATTAGCGGCGGCTTGAACTTGTAGAAGGAATATCGACGCCGCAATGTACACGCAGTAGCTCAATGAGAGCACGGATCGATAGATGCCGAAGGACTTGCAGAAAAGGTCGAATATGGCGATGATGGACGTCGCCGAGGAGACGCACTCGAGCAGGTGCTTCGCGCGGTTGTTGTTGGGTGTGCACTCACGGGAGAGCATCGGTCGGTGCAGCAGGATATTAAACGTATGGTAAAGGCAACTGCTCGCCGTTGCCACCAGTCAGCGCGTCCCTTGAGCGAATGCATGAAGCAGAGGGAAAACATACTTGAGAGTGACGATGTGGCTTGGTGGTGCCAACGGGGGCAGCATGCTCGCGTCGATCTTCAAGAAATGCGGCAGATCCTCCCACCACTTCTTCAAGGCTGCCTCCTGCCTCACCAAACACTCCTGGATCTCGGACTCGGTGTTCAGCCCCAGGGGGTCGTACATATGGATCAGGATCTCGTTGAAGATGACCGTCAATCGACACATCTGCACGAAGCAGGATGTTGAGTGCGCTGCGATAGGTGGGTATTTCACGCCGTCTGGATAGGTGATGCCGAACGGTGTCCACATCTCGTTCTCGTTGGAATCATCGACTGCGTTGACCTGTCAGTATTACATACAGATCGGCTTGGAGAGGGCGGACCACGTACGGATCATCTGTGGCGGCGACACATCCGAGTGCTGTAGGCTCGGTGATCTGCCGAGGTAGAGACTGACGATCTTGTCCCAGAAGTAGCAGCTCCAGAACAGCCGCCGACGGATCTCGACATCCTCATCGCTGAATGGGATATTGCCTGTATATCGCTGGCTGTCGACACAGATACCCAGATGATCGATCATACGGAATGCCATGCCGCTGTACATCCATGCCTGCGAGGTGTTGCCGGCGCTACATTCCTGAGCACTTAACAGCAAGAGCGTCTGGACGGTTGGAATGGTGGCCACACCGCGGGAAATTTCCTCGAGGACCATCGCTCGCGCATGACGGCTGAACACTTCACCGCCATCATAGTCGTTCTCGAGACGTTCGCGGGTGTCCTTATCCCAACGGCCCCACCGGATCGAATGCGAGAGTATGGCATTTAGTAGGGTGTGTGAGTAGTATGGGCCAAGGAGCTGCATGTCACGGGTGAAGGTGGGACGATAGACAAAATTCCACAGGGGCTGGATCCAGCACCAGTGCGTGCTGAGTAAGTATTGGAACGGTTCCTGGGAACAGATTGGTCAGTTACGACTGACTCCTGTGAGAAGACGGGATGAAATTGGGAGACGAACTGGGATCTCTGAGAGGTCTTCCAGCGCCCGCTGCTGCCAGGCGTTGTTGACCAGTCGTTCTCTCTTGCCATAGAGCGGATCCTCCGAATTGGACGGGCTCGGGGCGTCACTGCTCTGGCCGCGGCCATACTCGCTGGGCAGGTGGAAGAAGCTGGTGGCGCCATGATACGTGATGACGCCCTTCTCGTCCAGCTTAAGGCCCTTGAACGTCCCCGTCAAGCCCTCGGACTCATGGCCAGTGAGGGAGCTGTCGTGCGAGGATGAGAGCTGTCCCTCAGATAGCCCACGCTGAGGCTGGGGCGGTGCGTGAGCCTGGGCTTGCGCCTTTGATAACTGTTCTTCCAGGTCCTTGATACGCTCCTCCAGGCGCTGGGTATAAGACAGCGTTGGGTTTCTAAACGAGTCAGCACGCAGCTCCGCACTGGGCAGGGTCAGGTGTAGGTGAGAGTGCCAGGGTGGATTGTGAGCATGAGATACACAAGCATCTTCGCACTCTCGAGGTGAGTGGTGAAAGGTCATAAGGGGTGGGGTGGACGAGAGGACGAAGAGGACGGAAGGGGATCCCACAACTTGTAGACGCAAGCATCGTTTCTTGCCAGACACCTGCTGCAGACAGGCTGTTCGCCTCCACACTTGACCTTGCGGCGGCGGCAGGGCTCGCAGGAGAATGCGCTCTTCTTGGTCGCCCTGGCGGAGCTCGGGGCTGCGGTCGTGGCGGCGGCGTCCTTGTGGCTGGAGGTGCCGTTGCCGTTGGCGCTGTTTTTGGTGGAGCTCGAGGCAGGTCCGGATGCTGATGACATTATCGCTGCAAGGGTTTTTAAGGTTTGTGTCGACACTGCCGGCTGCTGAGAGGAACAGTGAGACGGCAGAGCCTCATCGTAGGATCCGAATAAGGATCACCAGGAGAGAATTGGCCAGATCGGGAATGAGGCGAGGAGCACTACTGCGGTGGAGCTGACCCGAACCAGAATCACCGGGTCCCGTTGTCTCGCACGTTCTTGGCCTCTAGAGGGGTGTTGAGCAAGAGTCTCCTTTTTCTTTCTGGTTTTGTTCGCCTTTGGTTATTTCCGCCACTGGGCCGGGACGGGGCGACACAAGCGGAGCCGCAGGCAGACAAGACACAGGACGAAATGAAACGGAGTCGGGGGCATGCAAAAATTTGTATCACTCAATTCTGTCAAAAGCAAAACACAACGGTCGTTGTGGCGCCGGTGGTAGGGCAGCAGCACGGCGTGGATGGGGCCTCTGTCGACCCTCTCCTGAAATAGGTCCGCTGGTGCCGCTTCACTGTTGAGGTGCGGGTAAGTATCGTCATTCCCCACTTGCGTTCAGGTCCAAAGTGGAAATCCGACGGGTTTTCGCTTGGCCCAAGGCCCGTCGTGTCGAGATCCGAATAAAAGGCTGCCAGATTGGCTCAGAGCATCCAGAACCTCAGCATATCCGAGCCCACCAACAAGCCTATTCCATGCAACGACAACTTGTGTTGTCCTGCAGCAGACCAGATGATGTGCGTCAGGTTCATCCACCGTCAGGGTCTAGCCTGGCCATGCGCCGCTTGAACTCAAAAAAAATCTTTGCAGGAGATCTAAAACACTGGATGGGTGACGGAGCTGAGATGATGCCCGTCCCGGCCGCACTGATCCTGCCCAGCCTGTCCTGCCTCTCCTGTAGGGCTGCTGATGATCTCCTCGTCGCGATTCAGGGGGACGAGTGTGACGTAACGCCGTCGTCGGAACCCCCCGAGCAATCCCGAGTCGGTACCGATGTGCTATCGGGTCTGGACCACGCCTCAGGGGCAGCCGTGGAGGTTTTGGCGTGCCTGAGTGGTCCAACTACTTCTCCTGGGTGTCCAGTATCTCGTACGGCCTCGTATATCAGTGGATGTGCAGGTGGCGGGAGAGTGGCTGTTGGCCACAATAATCACACGACGAGACCGGAGAGCCAAGATCAGGAGAATTAGCTGACAAACAAGCCGAGGGTCTAGATATTTCTCCGCATGGCACAACCCTGTACCTCGACAGCCGGACGGATCCGAAGCCGGACCGCGACGGGGCCTCGGGCATGAACGAGCACAAACTGGACGCTGAGATAATGACAGCAGCAGCCGGCCGGCATCAGATCTGCGACGCTGCTCCGGCCGTCATTACTCACACGGCTTTCGATACACGTATAGATCGGGTACAGAATGGTCAGTATTGCATCACTCCCGGCTGCATGCAGACAGGGCTCCGATGCTCTATGCAGAACGAAGAGGGTTCGGATCGTCCCGGCAAGTCCGCCGACCACCTGCCCTCCCTTTGGTGAGAAGTACCAGCCGACGACATCTCCGCAGTTAATATCCCATCGACATCCTCCAGTAATATGAGGTGGATTGCGGCGGATGATTGTAAGCTGCCGATCAAAAGTCATATAGCCGAGTTACTAGGTGCGACGTCGTGTCATTGCAAATGCCCTTCAACTACCGACGACATTTTGTGGGCGTGGCCAGGCCGATCCTGATTCGCTACTTTCGTCCCATGCTTTGCCTGTACATTTCTTGACTCGAATGCAACTCTGCTTGCTGCTTCGATAGCGGCTTAATATACAATCACGATAGAATCGTCCCATTTTCCTCGATATGAAGGCGCCCTGTTCTCTGGCCTTGGCCGCATTCCTCTCTTTGTATATTGGAATCCTGTGATGTGGGCAGCATCGAATCACAACCGTGGCTGTGCGGTTGGGATACTGTTCAAGACAACGAGCTGGACGACTGTCTCGCAGGCTTTTGGAAACACGTCCACGGTCCGGCCTGAAGCGCTCGTGGGAGCGAATACGACTTTCTCCACAACACCCTTGCCTGCAGGCACGATGCCATTCTGCCAATCTACCTCTGCTATTGGCATCAGTAAGTCGTGACTCATTGGCCAGGCCCACAATGTAGTTATATATGCTATAGACCTAGGGTAACAATATGTTGAGAGGCTATGAGACGGGGCATTAAGGAGGGATTCGCCCGCAATTGCTGATGCTCACACAGTCCGCACAACCTAAGGAGGACTAGTGCTTGCTATGCTAACGCACTTGATGCTCGCTTACAACTACATTGGGTCCATATTCCACATAGGTGAGGCATAGCCGGAGTAACCCCGAGTCGGACCGGTCCCATGCCGAAGATCTCATGATGCTCATTCCGTGACTGCTTGATTACTATCGGGGCATCATTCTGGGGCTCTGCTGGACAAACTGCGATACTTTTAATAAGCTGGTGTGTATTGGGAGACGTGTATCCGAGAGGATGCAATACCCGGATGCCACGGCTGCGTGGGTATATGCTGAGCCACACATATGGAAGCAACTTCCGGACATATGCATGCTATTCCCACCTTTGTGAAGATTTGCTTCCGTCGTAATCGTGGACCACCTCAATGCTTGGCTGAAAGCCCTTTATTAGACTCTAGCTTTTGAGCAAGGCTATTAGCAGGCTGTATCCTGTTTCGCGAAACTGTCCATAGACCAGACCTCCTTAGAACTTCAGTGCGGACCTGAAAATTTCAGTGCCGTGAAATGATTGACATGAACTGATTACCATGGATGAACACCTCGAGCCTAAAGCAGGGATTTGCATGACGACTGCTCTGTAGGAGTGGATTTCTAAGAAACAAATCCCTTGGATCAGCAAGTAGTTCGATCCCAGCTGATGAATACATCAATAACACATAGTTTTCTTGTGTCCACCTCCTGACACCTGAGAAAATATCCATGACTGCTGACACATGGCTCACAGTCCCGCGCCGCGCAGTGCTGTGTAGGTTGTGTACTTGCTCAGTTACATTCATCACGCAGTCAACACTGACTACGTTGCTGGCCGGCTGAATTAGCTGCGTAAAATGCGCTTCCAGTCTCAGTACTGGCGTAATGGAAACCACTCAACCACATTTCAAGGACTCCATCAACCCTCTCACACATCGCCACGGTTGGGCAGCGGACATACTGGAGAGGCAACTATCCCTCCTGCCCTGTCAACCATCCTCCAGGCTGCCGAAAGTTCCTGTCAGGCTTGAACTCTCGGGTCCACCTCGACAGTGTCCCCCATGTGTTGGTGGCAGCAGGGGACGTGAACTCAGGCGTCTAGGAGGGACCCAACGCCTCCACAGCAAGGGACCCGAGTTATCACTTAGATCTTAAAAATGGATGTGTCGTCATTTGTTCAGCATTCAATTCCTTTTCGAGTGCGAGGCTGGGCGAGCGTCACTTAGAACACAGCACTGGATCATGACTGTCCAAATCAACAACCAACGGGGTTCTGGTCGCCGAGAATGTGTCACGCAAAGTTGGCCCGGAGTGAAGAGTCGGTGTTGTCTGAGACTTCTTCAAGCCTTTGAGACCAAAGGCAAGAGCCAACAGCACGCTGGTAGTGCAATATGCCTCATTGTTGCCCTTTTGTGCGAGAATTACTCGCCATTATCGTACGACTTCACCACAAAGAAACAGGAGCAGGCGTGAATGCGACCTCAGAGGCCAGAGATTGGACGACTCTGAACGCGTCTGCTCGACAACACGCCATCAGCTCGTTGACGCCGGAGTTGCATTGCGGGAGAAAGAACCTTCGCAATCCCATCTGGCTACCTAGAGCACCATCTGACTATGTCACGGAGTAGATAATCCTCGTGATTGGCCATGATATTGAGGCACTCTGCTGCGGCTGGTGCAGCTGCAGGACGCTACCCTTGCCCCTCTAGACCGGGCTGAGTTGAGTTTGGCCTGTGAGAAAGTCAAACACTACAGATGATGGACTCAGCGATAACCAGCTTTGGAGTGATTTGAAGGCTACAAGCGGCCAGATGAGCATCGTTCAGGACTGGTTGATCCCTTGGGAGCAATTTGTGGGCAGTGCAGGGTGGGACTGGACGCGTCGCGTGTCGCCGACAACGAAGAAGACTTGAGACGTGCGTGTTCTCTTGTGCCGTTCTCTCAATTCTTCCCCTTGTGCCGTGTGACAGGACGTTATCGTCCAACGTGGACTTAAACAGCCCGGGTTGGGTGGCTGCCGGAGACGCGAAGGGCTTCAGAACGGCTCGGCTTATTCACGTCGTGCCTTGGAGCCTGCAGTGAACCTCACACCCCTTAGACTAAGATTGGCGGATGAGATTCTGAGAAGCGGTGCTTATGTAATGATGGGCTCCACTGCCAGCCAAGGTTCCTTTTCCTTGCCGGGCTCCCCATTTCTGTCCCGACGCGGGGCGAGACGCGCACAACTTGCGGACAACGCGTCTACTACAAGTTTCGCGACTTCGTCAATTAAACCTCACCAACGGTCGCATCGCATGTGCTAGACCCTTGCACCTGGATCCTTACCTCACTCGCTTCACCATCACCAACCATATTCACCCTCTTTGTGATTGTTTTCGACCCAGAGCATGCAGAAACCAGGGCAGAATTGTTTGCCGCCCTTCACTTCTCTTTGACTTGCATGACGCTCCTCCCAAGTGACTTTCACATTGTCAGTCACACAGTCAGGTAGCGCTCGCTCGAGGACACCCTGCTGCCCGACTCTGGAGCCATAAATTGGGCCAACAACCTCGACCTCCATTGTCACCATCGCCCTTTACGGCCATACCGGAACCACTGCGACCTCCAACGGTGACAGTGAGCGCGACTCAAGCCACCCACCTCCCTTTCCCCCCTTGAGTGGGAGCACAGTCCCAATCGTTCTTGCAAGCTTCCAAAATGGCTGCTGCGAACGGTGTTGGCGATGGCATCTTCTCTGCCACATACAATGGAGTCAGTACAATCTCCTTCGCCCCATCAATGGCTATCTTCCTTGCGCTTTACTTCACGTCCCCCTCCCTTCCATCCCCCCCTTCTTTGCTCTTTACTTCACGTCCCTTTCATCTCTCAGACATTTCGTGGCCTGTTCCATCCCTACCCAGGAAGCCCTAACTAACCTGTCCCAACTTCACAGAACCCCGTCTGGGAGTTCCAGTTCTTAGGCCCAGATGCAAAGAGAGAGCATGTGATGCGACGCCAGTCCGACAACTGGGTCAATGCCACACATATCCTGAAAGCTGCCGGTTTCGACAAGCCCGCGAGAACTAGAATCCTCGAGCGCGATGTACAGAAGGGAAACCACGAGAAGGTTCAGGGAGGCTATGGTAAATTCCAAGGTAAGAAGAATCTCAGTGCTCATCCGCATTTCGTCATGTCCTGCAATCTTAAGAGCCTCGCTGACATTTGCGTCCTCTCGCTGTAGGAACCTATCTGCCTCTGACAGATGCACGAGAGCTGGCGCGACAACACAACGTCCTCGATCGCATTGGTCCCATCTTTGACTTCGTCCCCGGTGCTGTTACCCCACCTCCTGCTCCTCGACATGTCAGCAAACCAAAACAGCCTAAGAAGAGTGCGGTGATTGCCCAACCTGCTGCTATCAAGAAGCGGAAGCGCAATGGTGGGACCGACCAAACTTTCCCTTCCTGTGCTCGGGTACTGACCATATTTAGATCATTTTGCGGATGACTTCGATCGATCTTCCGTTGCTTTCCGGGATGATACACCCGACGACCAGACGGTAGCTTCCGGCAGTTATATGGCCGAGGATGATGCAGACAGGATGATTGTGCACAGGGTATGCATTCTCACGATGCTCTCATCTCATCCCTCCCAAGGAGGACTTGGAAGGCTACATGCTAATCTGAAAACAGCACACAATGTATGGCGAGGCACTCCTTGACTACTACGCCCTAGACATGCGCGACTCGTCTGCTCCGCGCCCGGAGCCCCCTACGAACTTCAGGCCCGACTTCCCCATCGACAAGCACCAAAATACCGCCCTACACTGGGCCTCGGCAATGGGTGATATTGACGGAGTCAAGCACATGAAGCGTTTCGGTCCGTCACTTGCTGCAAGGAATATGCGAGGCGAAACCCCCTTGATGCATGCAGTCAACTTCACAAACGCCTTCGACAAGCAGACATTCCCAGCCATTATGGAAGAGCTTCGAGAGAGCATTGGAGAGCGCGACCTCTCGGGCCGGACAGTTCTGCACCATGCCGTTTCGCACGCTGTCTCGGTCAAGTATCGGAGACCTGCCAGGTACTACGTCGAAACCATCCTGGGAAAGCTACAGGACACACACGATTCCACGTTTGTCGAGCAGCTCGTGAACTCCCAGGACGTCAATGGTGACACAGCTATCCACCTTGCTGCCGAAAACAAGAATACCAAGATTATTCGCTCGTTGCTTGGCCGTGGCGCATCCACCTCGATCCGCAACAACAAGGGCATGCATGCTGAGGAAATGATCCGAGAGCTAAACGAAGGCATTCGGTCACGCTCCGCCATGCCTCCGCCATCGTCTTCGCCGTTCGCCCCTCCACCTCGACGCCCGAGCGTCAGCGATGCGCTGCAAGACATGTGGAAGAATGCCGAATTTCGGTCCGAGGCCGCCAAAGCCGTGCAGAAGCGAATCGCCCCCAGCATACTGCAAAAGAGTAGAGATCTTGCGCAGATCTTCGAGAATCAATGGCAGGAGAAGGACGAGGCCGAGCAAGAGGTGCGCCAGATCCTGGAAAACACCCAAGAGGAGGCCATGGCTCAGATGGAGGAACTGCGCCGTCTTGAGTCAATGCTCGAGCCGGATGAGCTTGGTGCGAAGACGACAGCCGAGGCGGCGCAGTTGCGCACTCAACTCGCATCTCTGCTCAAGTATCAGAATCGCATTACAGTCCAAGGCAGGGTCCACACCGAGCTTAGCATGCAGGTCAATGGTGACAGCCAGGGGGCCAGCAGCCAGGCGAGTGGCCATGACGATCAGGACGAGCGCCGACAACTGGCACAAGAGCTTCTCGGCAGGATTAGCGACCTGCGCAAGCTCGAGGAGGACCTGGTGGCGGCGACAGGATTGCAGGGCATGGGCCAAGCCATCGAGAACTATCGATATCTGCTCCAGCTTTGCCTCGGCCATCAGGCGCCGGGCCTTGACGACAACCTGGACAACATGATCCGGGAAATTCAGGATGAGGTTGATTATACCAACAGCTCACGGGCGTTGCGTGTGACGGGCAATGGCGATGCACACGCAGTGGAACTTTCTGAAGGGGAGTAGAGTGCCTCCTCTGGGACTTTGGGGGCTGACTATGGCACGAGAGTGGGGCGTTGATTTCCAGGGACAGCCGGTAGTGTAAATTATTTCAAGTGAGGTATTCTCCTTGCTTTATGGCATAGGAGTTCGACGGTTCGGCGGTCTGGATTCATCGGCGGTCAAGATGAGGAGTTATGGCGGCGTTTCGACGGCCTTGTGAGATACCAAAATTATCAGTTTAGGGCGTCCGTAGCATCATCAGTAGGAGAATAGACGGACAGCGGACTATGGCAAGAGTGGCCAAATCGGCACTGCCTTGATACGAACGTGTTATGTATTGTAGGCGTGTGACCAATATCAGACACATGAAACATTAAGGCAGCATTTCGGTTATTCGGTCCTGCAACCCTGGGCCTTGTCAACTGCAGAATGCGGCGCCTACTGTCGGGTTGGCCAGAGACCACTTTGCGTCAGTCGAACTTGCAAAGAGGGCGAAAACAAAACTAGCAAAGCATTGTAGAGGTCTCTGTGTTCGGTGAGCTTTGAACCAATGTACACGTTCACGGTTTGTCTGAGCTTAGTATGGTGTTCATACTCATCCTCTGTTGGCCATCATTCTGCTAATGTGCCCAAATGAGAGCATATTCACAATAAATTAGGATATACACACACATAATGGCGTGTTTTGTGTTGTGATTGAGAACCGCTGCACTCGGTTAGGTTGATGACTTATTGTGCATCATTAAGAACTTGACCTCGGTCAAAAAGTCCGATTCCAGAAGGCTTGCCAGACAGGTACTGAAGAAGTCCGCGAGTGTCTCAGGTCCGGCATGAACAGACAGCTGCCTACCTCAGTATGATGTTATGAAGGCTCGTTGTGGACCTTGGTGTTTGGTTATTGACTAAGAGGGCATGCGCAACTTAGAAAATATAGGATCTCAGAACATACCTTAGGTATACACATGTTGCATTGTCTTCCAGACCCTGGTCAACACACTTGGGCATCTAATTATCTATCTAGGTGGCTAGAACAGTTCCCTATAAAACATTCTACAGGATTGCAAGGCTTCCCTAGTAGCAATCAATTCAGACCACATGTAGAGTTTCAAGACCCCTTTGTCTTGAGGGGCGACCTACTTTCGCAAGCTTCACCATGTCTCAGCGGTCATTCATGCCATGCGTATCTGGAGAGAAACAAGACATTGATAGCTTATACAATTTCTTTTGTCGCATGTTCAACACTCCAATTCCATTCAATCACGTTGAAAGACACATGTGGTCCTGATCCAAACTTGTGAACAAGCCAAACACCAATGCCTGCCCTCTGGGTATTCAATGTACCGTGTATGTGACCTTGACCAAGCACCAAAACAGACAGAAACCAAATTGTGAAGTCGTGAGGATCATTTAAATCATCACCATCGTCATCGTTGTCGTCGTTTTCTTAATCATCACAATCATCATCAACATCACCGTCTTCATAACCAGCGCTTCCTTTTTTGACGCGAAGGACACCCCTGCCACCTTTCCACCTGCTCGAATGACGCAGAGCTTGTATGCGGTAATGGTTGATGAGAATGAAAAAAACAAAATGAACAGAATGATTATCAGTAAGGCAAAAAAGTTGGAAGCAGTACAGTATGGGAGGAGGAAGAGAACAAACTAAGTATAGAAAACGCCGCCTCCCTTCCTTCCTTTTAGATCGGTATCTATACGTGAGCCTAACAAAAGAAAAAAAAATATTAAAGATATGAGACCTTAGAACCACAAAAGAATGCATGTGCCATTGCAGATAAAACGATCACCTCCCTAACGTATTCCTATTCTCGAGTCACCGCTTGTCCTCGGGCCGCACCCTCGCACCGTAGAAGCCACCGCCCCCGGCCGCAGCACAAGCCAGGCACACCCCGCCTCCACCATACACGCGGGTATGCCTCGTCCAGCTGGCACTAGAATGATTGAATGCGTCCGGGCCTTCATCGGGGGCTTCGCCGTGGGCACCGTACGTGCTGCTGTCCTCATGGCCGTGGTCGTGGTCGTGCTCCGCGTAGACTATTCTGACTCCTCCATCCACTGCGCCTGCCCCGGGAAACATGATCGAGGCCGGGTCGAAGGGGTAGTCGGTCAGCGGGGGAGGGGGGAGAAGAGGAGACGTTGGTGGATATGAAGAAGGGGAAAATGAGGTGTTCGACATGGTGCTTTGGCTGTGGTATGCGCCTACTGGCCCGGTTGAACTTGGTCCATAGGTATCTGCTGGTATGGGGATAGTTTTGGTGAAACCTCTTCGTCTGGAGGAGCCAACGGAAGGTGAATTAAGACGTGATGAGCCAACTCGGTTGTCTGACCCAGTGTCCTCATTGCTCGGATCTGTCCTTGCCGTGATGTAGCTCGGGATTTGGCTCTGATAATAATCAAAGCCCGGAGTATCGATGGCGACAGCCTCTAACTCGGCAGGATTCGATTGCGCGTATCCTGCAAAAGGCATGCGGGTTTCAAAGTATGTCTGGCGGCCGCGGTGGAACGAACCGGTGGCCAGCTCTGTGGGTGTCATGGATTGAGACTGTGGTTGGCTAGTGGGCCCCAGTTCGAGATGCTGTTGTACCGGTTGCCCTCTGCCCATGACCGAAAGGGCGTTGAAACCTCCGTCGGGATCGTACATCACCCCCAAATCATCTGCCATACCATAAGGACGGCCGAAGAAAGGAGTTGTAGAGCGACTCGTGGTCATGACACCCCCATACCCCCATTGCCTCGAGGCGAGGTCATCGTCCATGCTATCCTTTTCTGTCTCGGCGAGACCGGGGAACTCATCGCCAACATCGTCCAATGGCGGGAGCGAATGAAACGATGATGATGTTCTGACATGGTCGCTCTCCTCAGCAGCAGCGGGGAAGAAAGGGTCAGGATGAGGCAGGCCACTTGACTCCTGCTCGGCGCCATAGCTCGACTCATTGCTGACTCCACGTGACCCTTTAATTTCAGTGTGAGTTGTCCGCTCCTCTTCTTCCATGCTCCTAACGCTGCTTCCTTCGACAGATCCACCCAATCCCACTGGAGTTGTGCCACTTGCTTCCCCTCTGCTTATGGTCCAACTAGCCTGCTTTTCAAAGTGGCCCTGTCCCTGTCTGGCTTGCTCCCAACTGTCTATAAGCTCCGCTTTAGAGTCAGAGGAGATCCAGGAGGCAAATCCTCGTGGCGGATAGGGATTTCTGCTGATATAGTGCCCAGAACGCCGCGCTGAGAAGCGAGGCAGCACGAGCTTCTGGAATAGGTACGAGGCTGCGATTACCGCCGTGAAGGCGCTGATGAGTAGGCTGGATCTGGTATATAGTGACTGGTCTCCATGAAGATGACCGCTGTGCTGGGAGGAATCCGAGTCGCTGCCGGCTGATGTGAGGACAGGCATAGCTCCTGCAGCTTACTTATCGAGGCCCAAGCAAGGGTAAAGAAATATGATTGTACCTTGCCCGGCCGAAACAGTGGCCCACGAGATCGGCAGCCTCGGGTATTCCTTCTTTGAAAGTAGTATGAAGGAGTGTACAAGACAGATGGATGGGACTTGTGTGTCACGCATATGCTATCGGCAGTGCGAGCAGAGACAGCCGTTGAGGTGAGACGAGCCGCTGCAGTCCAGACGCACTGAGTGTCCGAAGAAGATCCGTAGTAGGCCAGAGAAGCGGGAGGAATGAGAAAAAGGTGGGTAATACATGAATGTGATCCTTTTTGAACACCGTAGAAGTTGGTAGAAAACGAGCAGACTGTTCAGGCAGTCCAGTGGATAGTAAAGTAGAAGTGACAGGAAGCCAAGGACAGGTGGGAGGGCATGAAGGAGGAACGAGCCCCAGACATATGGCGACATAAAGAAAAAAGGTGGAAAGCACCAACCTTGATATATCGCAGAGGAAGTGGATCGGCGATATTTGCAGAGTCGAGCTCGTGTCAACGGGACGGGGTCCCTTGGAACGGCGAGGTATCTGAGGGAAGAGTCTCACGTCGCGAGCATGGATCGAAAAAGCGGGCCGCCTTCCAGTCAGCCCGTAAGTAGCAGAGCTCACTTGAGACAGTGCCAATAGCATGGTACCGTCTGACGCGCGGTGAGAGAAGGTCATGAGGATGGACCGCACTGGCTCCCATGAACATCTGCCGGAGTGTGAGAGGAGGTTGGTGAGAACGGTGGTCAACGAGCAGCAAGCCATCTGCTCTTGTGGCGGCAAGGCAAAGGGACCAGGGGCCACGAGCGCCAGAATACTACCTGGGTACATTGTAAACGCTTCGATGCAGGTCGGTTGGGGTCAAGGCAGGTAGACGCCGTCCGACCCCAGATCATGGAGGTGATCGTCATCATGTACCGGGAAAGGAACATGCAGCAGCCTACAGTATGCACGCGAAGGAAGCTTGAGAGGTTCGCACCCCATAATAAGGACCCCCCTACAGGTGGACCCAGTGTCAGCGTGCTCTAACCCCTGCCCCTGCAACCACCGCACCGCAGGGCTGCAGATTAGTTAGTTGCGTCGCGCCGTTGCTCGGACCTCGAGTGATGAAAGAGACGGCGTGGAACCGTGGAGTTCCAAGATAATTAGGACGCTTGATCCACCGTCAGCAAACTTGTCAAGGATGGAAGGAGTTCAGCCTGCATTATCACGGCGTTAGACCGAGCTTGAGTTGTATGGAGGCGATACATCTGTAGGCAGAGACATTCTCGAGTCGGGACGCGCCACGGACACGAGCGCCTCTGCTGTGCCATGAACATACAGCGCCGCTCTTGGACGAAAGGGTGATTCCGTGTAAAGATAGTCTTGATGTTTCAGCTGCCTTTGACCCGCATGACTGAGTCTGATAGTCGGGCGGGGATAGGGCCACTGTTGGCTGAGAAGAATAGGGGGCCAATTCTCATGTTCTGAGTCGGTCTTGAAATCCGGCCAAGTTGGCTAACGCCGGATAGAGATTTGGCCCAACATCTCCCCTCCCGTTGGACACTCATTTGCGCCCAATGCTTGTATCAAATCTCCATCTTCTCAGGATTACATTGTCTCGTTCGTCTTCAGTTGGTCACCAGGCCGGGCCTAACTAGCCCTAGCGGGTCTTTTCTTGGCTGAGGTGAGCCGTGACATCGAGCCGGGTCTCGCCATTTTGGCCCGGGAGTTCGCGGCTACCAAGATTTTGTCGTGGCTTGACCGTTGGGACTGCCTCCTTGCCCGAGATGGAAGTCCGAAAAGCGGGAAAAAACCCCAAGCGTGTTGTTGGTTCTGTCTAGGAATTGAGCAGAGGCGTGTTTGCACGTGTAAACATGTAGATTACATATGTACGTGTGTATATATGCATGTACCGCGTGCCTGTGCCTGCAGGCCCCGAAGCAGACTCGGACGGTCACGAGTGAAGCAGCGGAGCGGTTGGCTGCGCGTTGGTTACATTCAGATGCATGTGCAACCGCACGATCTCCTCTTTTCTTACTTGCCGAGGTGGTCAGTGGATATGGTTTACCGGCCGGCGTGTGAGAATCGAACCTTGGTCGTGTGTTAGCTGCCAATGGTTGGGAGCACAGAGACAAAAGTACGTATCCCATGTCGATGGAAGGTCAACTAACCCTGGAAGATTGGATATATCCGGGATGAGATGCCTATACCTTGGCGAAAATCGGCAGGATTCAGCCCTACCAGACCAACCCCTGGAGCCGGAACATCTCGCCTTCTATTTCATCTCAGAGATCAGATCATCAGCGGCCTCGAGACAAACTTCAACTACCGAATTCAGAGAAGGGAGGTTGCTATCAACGATTTGGTACCTAGAAATCGTCTTCACCGCCTGCTGGCAGCGAGCTGCGTGAGCTGAAAAAGAGTCGCCAGCACGAGCATGGTCGTTGCCCCAACTCGGTGGCACAGTAGTCTCTTGCCACTGAAGAATCGATAGATTCATCATTTCAGCTGACAAGATTTTGCAAGACTTGCCCCCTCTATGCGCCTATTTCTTATCCGGTAATGCTCACCTGTCAGTTATACTATGTACGCATCGACGAGTACCAATACATAGACACATCTGAGACAGACGGCCGTCCCAGCAGGTTGGGTCAGTCCTTATTGGAGGTCTCGTTAAGCGAGCCTCGATCTCCCGCAGCCAATCTGTGGGCGTGGTGCAGCGACAGCACTTTGCACCCCTGACAGGCTCCAGCCACCTGCTTTTCGGGCAAGAGGAGGTGGATTTAAGGCCGGGCTGCCCCTGTACCGCCTCAGCCTTACGGGACTGACGACGCAAAGTATGCCCAAGTCCGGGTGGCAGGTTTTCTTTTGCGAGATGTTCGCTGGATTATTCGGCCGCTACCGTTGAATTTTTCTCTTTCTCATCAGATGCACCGGCTGAATCGCCTTGCAGATGGATGCGCAATACCTGCAGTACGTAGATAGCTTTGCCAAGTAACTCTCTCCAACTGTACATTCTTTTCTGGCCCGCCCATGCAACCCAAGATGGCGACGTGATGAATCGCACTCGCCCCTGGTGACGGACTTAATCTAGGTCCAGCATCCAAACGCGAAATGTTATCCAGACCGCTTCTTTACTTCGTTACTTCGCTGATCCCCACCTGACTAATGCTTTCTTCAGGTTAAAAGGTTGCCGCCCAGCAAGGATCCGTTGGCAGAGAGGCCTGACAGAATGCTTCACAGCCCCCAAGAGCGTCTCAGCCCCAGCTTTCGTCAGCACTCAGCTTCTCAATTCAAATGAATCCAAGATTCCATAGCATGCCTTCCGGAACTAGCCCCGTGCGCCCAGACCGTATTGGCCTCCCGTCATTTTTAAGTTTGTGCTGCTAGGAGCGCCTATCAAAAAGGATTCCGCCGCGTCTGTCGGCGCCTCTCGTGTTCCACAGAGCAGATCAGCTCACCTGAGCGCCCGGCTGTTTGCAGCCGGCCCCCAGACTTGAACCTTGCTTTTCAGACATCGTCAGTCTGGGGGCGCACGCTCAGCAAAAACTTGCTTCTGCGCATTCAGAGTGTTTTAGCTCCATCGCTCTCTTCCTATTTATGGAGGCCACCAAGTCGCTCAACACAGAAACACATCTAGGTGTGCATTCAGCCACGTGGACCAACACTTGGCAGCGTCACAATTTTGCCCCTATTGCCATCAGACAGACCAGTTGGGAACAAACCGCATGCAAATCTCTTGATATCTTCAACAGTACTGCTTCCTCTGATTCGACTGGTCGGAATACGAACTTCGGGGGCACGTCCCTCAGCCTATCACCTTGGGCGTGGGATCGAATCCTTCGGATCGATGGCACATGATAGTGACTGTAAGATGGGCGGCCATGACCGCACTTGTTGCTGCCCTGGCGGGTACGCTTGCTTGTCCAGACCCCAAAGCAACCCTATCCTCCGGCCCAGGGCCAACAGAGTGGCTTACAGCATAAACAAAAAGGACCCAATCTTTGTATTCGACAATGCATTCTACGAACATGTTACTTCCGCTTTGCTTTCTACGCAAGATGATGTAGTTGGTCGGCATGGCGGCTCAGAAACTGAACAGCAGTGCACGAGACACTCTCCCTTCAACCAGCGACGAATAAGAATGATGAGTGATGATCCGTGATGCATAGGCCCAAGGGGTAAAATGACCTTCAGCTTGACTCGATTTTCCGGCAGTCCATCAGCATTCCGTATCATGGACAGATCGATTGTCCAACCAAGCCTGACAGTCAACGGCAGACTTCGCTATCCTCGGACTTCGACTCAAGGGCTATTGATTTTTAACATCCGAAAGGTATCATTGTGCTTGACCAAAGGACGTTCTGCATGGCGAGACTAGTAAGACGCCCAGCACGGAACGCATACTCAAGTCGGTCATAAATTGAAAATGGAGTTTTGTTGGTCATGGTACTTGTGCCATTTCTACTCACAACAGTGGAGGAGATAACTCTGTTTAAGATTGGCATGCGTCGCTAATCGGATCACTACAATACATGGTACACTCACATAGCCAGGCGCTCATCAATCTCTGATGCTCACAGGAATTGTTGCGGCTTAAAGGAAATCCTGCTTATGACCATTGAAGCGCCAGCAGCCTTTATTTCAACTCAGATGCCAATCAAGGAGCTAAAGAACTAATAGCTGCTTATGTATAGGGCCAAACACGACAAGATCTCACGAGGTGGCTGTTGTTCTTTATGCATTGAGCCTCAACTCAGATATAGTCATGGCTCTACATTCAGGACCCACTCTGAGCAATGTTCACACCAGTCTTTCGTGGAGACCCATGATCACAAGCCCGATTACTCATGCTCTACCTCTGACAGTACGTCCTGTCACAATATCAATCAATTAAGGCCATGCGTATGACTCCATATGCTGACATGAGATAAGCGAATAGTCTAGCAAATATACCGCAGGAACCGAGAAACTCAAACTCCTGGTATGAGTTCAGAATGAGCAACTGCTCACTGACGCGTAAGCTTTGCGAAGTCGTGTTGCGATGAGTGCTGATTCAAATTGGCATCAAATCCCGATCCAAAGAGCGAAAGACATAAGCTCAGAACAATTGCCAGTCAGCAAATAGCTGGTATTGGGTCTAAACATTTGGGCTAATTTGTCACATGCCAGGATGGATGAGACAGCGGCGAAAATGGCCTATGTGGAAGAGCCGCAATCCTTTGTATCCTTACCTTTACTCCACCAACCTTTGTGCGAAAAGACAAGACCATAAGACACTCCATTAAATCCGTGGCAACATCGAAAGTAGAGCATTTGAAATCAATAGAGGAGCTGGAAGGAATGAAAGGAATGGCAAGGATTAGGGACGAGAAGGAATGAGCTTGGATCTGCGGGCGGCGATGGGCCATCCCAAAAGCCTCAGCCCAAATTTTTCAACCAACACATACATGAAATGTGACTAAACGAATTTGCCAGCCATTGCTTGTCTCAGCCCTAGTAGTTATCCAATACATTTCAAGACTAAAGTCTTGTGTCAACAGCCTGAACATTCGCTTTGATGTTTCGAAGCACATTGAAGACTAACCGGCTGAATGCACTCTATTGATATTTCGTACAACTGTCCAATTACCAAAAGCAGTAAATATATCACTTTCAAAAGTCCGGGACCGTCATCAAGTTTTGTTGTCGCTGCAATTGAAGAGCCTAGCCCACCTCGGAAATCTTTCTGGGCATGAATCCCTCCCAGGCACGACCGCTTCGGTCCCGAAAAGCCACCGTGCGTGGCCGACCAGGCCGGTGGCAAACATTGACAGTGTTAAAACTTCCCTGAATTGAAAGCAACAAAATTTTGGTCAGGGCCCAGACTGATTCTTGCAAGGATCACAAATGTGATGCATTGCTTCCCAAGAAATGTGGAAAAACGTACAAGGTAAGCTATGTAGAATCCTGTGCGTGTTCGCTGAACAGCCAACAGACACTGAATCAATTCTATGCCACCAAGAGACTAGACTCTTTGGATCTAACTTCGGGCAGACTACTGAATTTTGAAAATGAAGGACCGATAATGGCGGAGATTGAAGTGCAAGGCAGCTGTGAGACGGGCGTCCTCGAAATGCACAGGCCAAGCTCTTCCTCAGCACTGTTGAATGTACATACCAATAAATACTGGTCTAAAAACAGGAATTGTAGAGAAATATGGCCTCCAATATCGATACATGCATCTCAATTCAGGCATGGGGATCGTTGGCTCATTTGATACATACGAATACATTTTCGAAGGAAGAAGGTAGCCGAGGCTTCTATTTCATGGGAAGGAGGGGGCAAGGAAAATGCGAAGATTAGGAGGATCAAATTACAAACACGATTTGCGACAGAAAATATCAGAGAAATAATAAAGCAGAGTTCGTGCAAAGGAGACACTACAGTGAGTACCCGTCACAAGTAATGAGCGCAGGCAAACTTGATTGAAAAAGGGCGCCCAGAGTTTCGGAGAAGCCTATGCAGTCTGGCATTGAAAAGTTTGCCAGAAAGGAAAAGAAGAGGAAGTGAGGGGATAAATGATTATACAGTGAATTGTATGAGAACGTACTCAGCATATCAATAATGCAAGTCCTGGTGTTATGGTCAATATTCACAGGATGATCTTTTGGCTAGATCTAGTGTTGTCTATATTTTCCGGTAGGAAAGTTTGCATAAAATTTATGTAAAATCTGTTGAGCGTCAATCAATTGAAAAAACTGAGACCTAGCAGCCTTACTTTTGAGTGGTTTGTGATATGCATCGCGGGCTACTGCACAGTCCATCCAGAGACAGACCTATATGGCCGAGTGGTTCATAGCAACTCCAAGGTCAGTACTTAATGAGTCGCGATTTCTTTGACTTTTGGACCACCAAAAGCAAACTCAACGCTGACTTCGGCGACAATCTGTTCCCTACAGATTGATTAACGTGTCTAGAAAATAGGTACCTGCCTCTGCCACTGGATTTTGAATAAGCACATGTTGCGTTAGGTTTCTTTTAATTATGCTCAAAATTTGATACTATCGGATTTCGAAGATACACGAGCTGTGTGATGTCGATTTCGTGGAACCACGAAAATCTATGACATACCGGACGGATTTCAAGATATTTAAAAGACCTAACCTGGGAGGGTTGGCACTTTAGGCTTACGAGCGTCATGTATTATCAGAAACTAGGATGTTCAACTATCCCTCATAAGTCATTATTATGTGCCATGGTATTCCGATGTCTACTCAGGAGCTTGGCTGGATATTGTCAAGATCAGGCCAGCATTGCTCTACAATGTCCGCTTTTGCTGATAGAGCCTTCTTGGCGAAGGCTCCTCAATGGTATCCTTACCTTTGCTGCTTAACTCCCATCGTCTGCTAGTTAGAGACCTGCACAAAGTCTCCTTTGATGCAGTGATCTTCTGTAAGCTACAGCAGCCTAGTGAGGTACATGGGCACTGAAGCTCGGTATGAGCCAGCTGGTTTCTGGTCATCCTGGGGTCGAAGTGGAGTGAGAACACGACCCCCGATGAGCAGGAATTACAACGTACTCGGGTAAACATCCGACAATCTCAAGGTGTAGATTCTGCGGTAGGACAACACACAGCTCGGGTCTCGAAAATTGAAAAAAAGGGAAAAAGGGCATTCGATTTGAGAAAAAGACACCTTCTATCGTGAATCGTTATCATTGAGGCTGAATCATCCAGCAGCCATCAAGGCCGCAGCTACCAGCGTGACGGTAACAACTCAACAGAGCCATTGAACCCTTTCATATCCTCTCATCACATCAAACTCTTCCAGCCCTTGAGTGGGTCGGGGTTAACTTCGTCAAGTCGACTTGGCTTTGCTGCAGTTCCAGCTCTTCCCACTTCTTCTCTATCTTCCGGGACTCGTGGAAGAGGCCCAGCATCGGAAGCGACCCCGCGATGATACCTATTCCGCATTCTACTACTGTCCAGAGAACGATCTTGCCTGTGTTGAATAGGTAGTTGTCATCCGAGCTGTACGCATCGGCATAAATTGTGCGAATCAGGGATGCCATAGAGGCACTGTTTGAAAAATGAAATGGTCAGCTGGGAACCAAAGTACAAAGGCAAGCAACAGTCAGGACTCACACTACACCAAGACCCAAAGCCGCCACTGTCAGAACCTTCGACCTGAGGCGCATCTGAGGGGTCCACAGAAGAAGCGTCGAGATGGTGGCCATTGCAAGATCAGACAGTACGTCAAAGGCATAGGCCGTCTTAGAGAGGGCAACAAAGACGTCCGAGTCGATGCATGTGCCGTTGCCTGTCCAGTTTGACTCGATGGGCCTGCATTTGGCCAGCAGCGTGATGAAGCCGGCGATGCTCAGAATGCTCACGACCACGATGAGGCCCCAGATGGAAAAGATGTACCGCTTTGCCTTGGCGATGCCCTTGAGAGTGGTGAGAATGCTGGTCTTGATGAAGACTAGGTTGATGGCATAGAAGATCTGCCACAGGAAGAGGTACTAGAGCAACGTTTAGCATGTACGCCTGACAAAACCTTGTGGGATTGCCACTCTACCTTTCTGCCCTCTGCGTCCAACTCAGGGTTGAGTTTTGAATCTGGTGACCCAATTCCGACGAACGTCCCATGCATCACCATGCTGTTATGTACCAAGTTGACGACCAGCGCCGTGCACATCAGGTAGTCGTCACTGCCAAATTGTTTCTTTCTCAGTCGGATCCAGGCACGCAGACCAACAGTGTTCGTTGAGAGGACGGTAAAAGCGAGCGTGACGCCAAAGATGGCCGCCGCGAATTTCTCGGGCTCCAGCACATCTGCCAGGTATTCAGAAGCGATGGCGGCCATGGCGAAAGGTTTGTGGAAAGAGAGGTAAATGAGAGTGTGAATGGAAGGTTTAAAGAAAGTTGGCGTGCTGGGTGCTCAATCCATGAGTTCTATCTAGTGCCTGCCGTCAAAGAGAAGGGGGCCTCAGACTCGGATGAAAGAGAGACAACCGTTGAGGAGTTTTGGCGACTACTGGTCCTACAAGCCGCCTTCAGTCACTTAAGAAGGGATGAACTATTGGCCCCCTGTGCGCAGCCGGGGCAATGAAGCATGAACCAAGGGGATATGATAGGGGAGTGTGAATCCACTCGCGGGTGCAACGCGCACATCACATCGATATTCTTGGGAAAGCAGTGATATCGACCTCCATGCGGGGGGTGGGAAAATGCACCCCTGCCACCGGCTCCCTCAGCCCTTTTCGATTTAACCACCCTGTGGTCTCAGCCATGGTGCCGCGATGGCTGCGCTGCCCCCTTGACAATGAAGGGAGAACGGCCCCTTTCACGGTTCATGCGTTGCGCGGAGGGCGAAGCTCCTGAAGACAGGGGTGTGCCGAGTGGATCTCCCATCTATCTGTGTTTCGAAACAGGGTGTTTTATGCCAGGATCACCCAGAGGCAGGCTCCAGATCCCAAGTAGATTGCTCGCTACTCTGTCTTGGAGATCTAAACATGCAGATCATATCTGGTCCCTGACCCGCCAGGAAACAATGACAATGATATTGTGTGACTCTGGTGCTTGCTTACTTGGAGCGTTGGGCGGAATCATGTGAAGCTGGTGGATCAACGAATGGCTTACACCTTCAGTCATCCCGGTCGTCTTCGTTAGAACTCGAGAATGTCTTTCTTCAGCCGTCAGAGGCAAGATGACAGCCCGACAAAGGCTTTGCTTGAATAAAGACATAAAATTACATGCTGACTTGTACTTCAGTGAATTTCCTCGGTCTTTATCTCCCGCTTTTCTTTTGTTCTTGCGGAGCTGTGGCTGATTCTCTCAATCGGTCAGCCAAATCGTCTGTCCAACAGTGATTGGCAGCGGGGTGCTGCAGCCCAGACAGTGTGTAAGCTTGACTCCAGCCAGGCCCAGCTCGACTCGACTTCGACTCGACTTGCGGTTAGCGCCCCACTTTATCGAGCCGGGGCTGGAACAACTCTCGGGAGCTAGTCGCAAAAGGGACAGGGACCTCTGGAAAATTTGTAGTTGAGGTGCAGCTCTTTTGAGTTTGGAGAGAGGGTCTGATGTGTTGTGACAGGCGAGGATACTTCAATTCCAACAAAACGACATAGCACATCTTTGTCTCTCGCATGGTTAGAGCATTGATACACTAGCAGCCTCCCGCGCCCTCTTCTTCCCACCGCAAAACACGACCCAAAGCCGCGACAATGGCAACCGAGGAGGAGGTCAAGATCAAGTCCAAGGACTCGAAAAAGGACAAGAAGGACAAGAAGCGCAGCGAGTCCGACGGTGTCCACAAGTCCAAGAAGGACAAGAAGGAAAAGAAGGCAGACAAGGAGAAGCTCAAGGCCAAGGTCGCCGAGGCCCTCGACAACCAGCTGCAAGCAGATGTCGCCGCCTCCGTAAAGGCCGACGACGACGACGATGACCACCCTGGCTCCGACGTGGACGACATCAAGAACCCTGAGGTCAAGACGCAACTGGTGTACTTTGCCGTTCCATTGGCAGATGTGAAGGGGCATAAGAAGATTTACAAGACCATCAAGAAAGGTATGTTCTCTTTTGTTTACTTCCTCCTACACAACCACCCACGCCTCCCCGGGCCCTATCGCAGTCCCTAGAACCACCATCGTGGACCACCGCTGACTTTGTCTCACCACTCAAACAGCCAGGAAAGCCGGCGCCCTGCAGCGCGGCGTCAAGGAGGTGAACAAGGCGCTGCGCAAGACGCCGATCAAGGCGCCCGCCAACGCCGACCAGGTCCCCGGGATCTGCATCATCGCGGGCGACATCTCGCCCGACGAGGTCATCATGCACCTGCCCATCTACTGCGAGGAGCACAACGTGCCCTACCTGTTCGTCAAGTCGCGCCTCGAGCTCGGCAGCGCCGCCAAGACCAAGCGCCCCACCTCGGTCGTCTTCATCCAGGAGAAGGGCAAGGAGGGCAAGGCCGGCAAGGCCGGCGCCGCCGAGGACGACGATGAGGACGACGGCGCTAGCTACGCCGACGCCTACAAGGAGCTTCTCAAGCTGGCGCAGAAGGAGGCGGCGAAGCAGCTGAAGGACGTGCTGTCGGGCTAGGATGGGGGGAATTCGGGACCCGTGGAAGGGGGCTATCGGGGGCCCATCTGTGACAAAAAGGCGGGGTGTTTCTCTCGGGCCTGTGTGTCTCTCGGCCACCACCTAAAACAAAAATGGGATACCAGGCGTAAATCTGAGGCGGCGTTCATAGGCGTACGGGTTTACATTGTACTCAAGTGGCCGGGTGTGGCGGGGGATTTTGCGCTGTCTAGCATTTTCGAATCAAGCAGCATTATCAATGCGCTGACAAGACCCCATCCTGAATCACGACGACCGTTGTGATGACCAGACGGAAAGACAGAAGGACGTGCTGTCGCCACGCACGCAAGATATCGGCGACAACTTCACGAGCAAGATAGGAGAGATATTGAGGCTGGTGTGGTATCAAGCCTTGCGCAAGATCTAATCGCTAGCGCACAGGTGCCTTTCCGATTGGACGTGGTTGTGGAAATTATCGAGATGCGTAAGAAGTCACTTGAGCGTTACGAAATGGTGCTGATTTGGAGTGAATTATTCAGCTCGTCGTCACGAGGGAATACCTAAATTCCTCGAAAGACTATCTACGACCTTGTCTTGCTAGACGTCGACGTTCATACCAAAATCAAATCGTACAGTGCCGAAACTCCTATGCCTCGCGCCTCACCAGGTGGTACACCGACCCGATGATAATCTCATTAGTCCCTTACTCGAAGGGGTTTGTCCGGGTGCCCCACCATGTCAGGAAGGTTGCCAGTCCAACGGTCTCGAAGGCCTTGGCGACGACGGAGATACCGACGGTCTCGAGAGCACGCTTCTCCTGGAAAACTTGGGCGATGAACTGCGAGTGGCACAATGTTAGCAAAGTGTCCTGTCTTGGACGAAACTGGTAGCTACGAGGGAGCTCACGGTAGGGGCAGAGGTGGCCAGGAAGATGAGGCCGCCGAGGTAGGCAGCGCCCTTGTAGGACAGGGTGCCGGTTGCGTTGAGCAGGGCACCAACACCGTAACTCTGCAGGGCAGATCCGACAGCCTGTGTCGATGGTCAGCAGCTTTCTTCGGTCAAGGCAATAAGAGGGGACTGTGCTCACGGTTGTGCCCCAGGCGACAGCGACGGAGGTGGCCTCCTTGGACTGGATGAACTGCTCGCTCGAGTTGGCGCGCTTAGCACTCTGGTAGGCTTGGCCGAACAGAGGGCTCAGGACTTCGTGATGATGGTCAGTTTCTTGTAGCTTGACAGCGGTGAGGACTGCTCATGCTTACCGGCTGTCTCAACGGTCTGGTTGAAGACGGCACCCAGGGCGATGGCCGAGGGCTTGACAGGGGGGAGGTCTGCATCAAGGTTCTATGTTAGCGAGCTGCGCGACTGATGATGAGTGAGTTTTGCGGGACTCTGAAGCTCCAGGAGAGGCTCGCCCGCATCCATTGGCTTGGGGAGAGCTCGAGAGCTGGGCGTTGGGGCCTGTCTGGCATGGACACTCACAGTGCAGAGACATGATGGATTGGTGGGATTGTGGTGTTTGGTTGTTCTGTAAGGGAGTAGGTTTGATGAATGGTATGTCAGGACTGAGGTTCACGATGTTTTGGAGTACGTAGCATGAGAGGACAGAGACTGGGAGGTGGGCACATTGGCTTTTAAACCAGCAGGTCTCAAAGGTAAACGCCTATGATGCCGTTTGTCTTACGTTCAACAATCGTCACTGGTCCCCCAGCAGGGACTAGTACCTATGTAATGAGGCAATAACAACCAGCCAGCCAGCCAGCCAGGACCTGCGCGCCCAGCCAGGACTAGCTTCGAACGTCGCGACTTACCTCCCCTCTGATTTCGTCACTGCTGCCAGGTCCAGGCCAACGAAGATCTCCCAGGAGATTCTTCTCCAACCCGGCCCAGCCCAGCCAATGCCCATGCCCATGCCCATGCCTAGGCTCAGGCCCGGAGCTTGAGCTGGAACTGGCACTGGAACGGGAACTGGAAGAGCCCACATGCATCCCGATTTGGTTGATGATGATGGAGGACAACCTGGTCTCTTTGGGTCCTCCCCTCCGTCATGCGAGCCTGGAACCGCCCACGTCACAACTAGGCCTCCGTTGAGCCACCTCCGCCGTCCCAAAGGGTCCCAAAGGGAAAGGGAGCTTCCAAGGGGGGCGGGGGGCGATCTAGGTGCCCGGGATTTGTGAAGATGGGCGTACGGGGGACGTGGACGGTCGCAGGCCAATTTCCCCAGACACTCCCTCTGTCCCATGGCATCGCATCGCATCGCATCGGCACTATGCAGCGCCCTAAGCAGAGGAGCTTGGGTCAGCTGCGCAATGATGTCACTTATTTTGGAGTAGCTTTCTAGCTTTTTGCGCCTGGGGGGCAAGGGTCAGTGCGCCAATGTGCGTCCCGCAGCGGCTACTCACACTTGCTTGCTGCCGTGCTCATGCTTAGTACTGCACGAGTAGGTGCAATTATGACAGCGAGGCAAGCCACAAATCTTGGAAACGCCTCAATTGACAGGGGCCGAGAGTGGGAGATGCCGGGGCGCAGAGTTACAGCTTACACGTGCTCGGGGGCGAATGGATGGTTTACTGTACTCGCCAGGATGAGTTCTTGCCATGCTGATGCATGTCCAGGTACAAAGCCGGATTGCAAGATAATGGGTGATCTTACTTACCTGGAGTCCTGCGACTTCATTTCTCCCTTCTTTACCCATTTCTTCTTCAGTTCATCTAAGTCGCGTATTTATGGGGCAGTCCGTTCAAGCAGAGTGCACGCTCGTTAGTGCACGAGACTCGGGAAGTCGCCACGATATCAGCGGCCCAGAACGAACGAAAAATGCCACTCGCTTTCTACTTGCTTTTTGCACAATTCTACACATAGACTCACGCTCGCAGAGCGAGCCCGGCATGGACAGTACGTGTCGGCTTCACCTTGCCTCAGCTGCACGGGGTTGTCCCATCCAAAAAGGTTGAGTTATCCCCCCTCGCCTCCGAACACAGTCCTGTCTCTCCGGCCTCACTTGACCGAGGTGGGATATGACGCCTATACCACCATATGTTGGCCGTCTTCTCCCCCTCTTAGCGCTAGTAGAGCACGCACGTCTGAGACGTACTGGAGTCCTTCAAAGAACGGTATGAGATGTTGCAGGTCGTTGTCTGTGGGGTCATTGATCCAGCCTTGTATCGGGATGGCATTATCTACACGGTTGTCAGTCAGTTGCTGCCAGATCATCGAAGCTCAGGCGGGGAGTTGACGACTGACCTTGGTGGAACATGTAGCTGAGCGGGCTGTTGTCCAGTATCATGACCTTGCTCAGATCGGGCTCGACAGCACTCAGGTCCTTGATGAAGGCGCCGTGCCTGAATGTGCAGTGCTGCCGGTAGTACCGTGCCGTGAAGAACTTCCTCTCCGATTCCAGCCAGTCGATCACCGGGTCGGCGTATTCCTGCACCGATGCCGTGAACACCACGAGGTTGAACCATTTGCAGACCTGATTTGCTGCGTTAGTATCCTCTCCAACAGCACTTGCCGTCGCAAGCAATGGACGCCGGAACAGTACTCACCCGTCGCAGAAAATCGTCGCAATGCGGTCGCTTGTGAACGTAATACAGTATAGGATGTTGAGGCCCAATGCTGGCCTGCCCGCCGACCCCAACGTAAGTCGTGTTCAGCTTGACCTCCACCATATGCCCAGTACTCATCCTGCCCCCCTTGGACATGCTGTGGATCAAGGTCTCGTCCAGGTCAAGGATCAGGGTCTTCTGCGGCGTTTGCGCATTGGCTTCCACATTGATATACGATGGTTGACGTCGGGGAATGAGTGGTCTCGGAGGTGCCGGGGTCTTGGGATATTTCGTCAGCGCACCGACGGGAGACGTGGGCGACTTCAGGTGCGCTGATATGTCCTTTTGCTGCTGGCCACCCGTTGTACCTCGGCGAGAGCTGGTCGACTGCCCTTTTCTGTGTTTACGTTGCCTTAGAGATTCCTCGTTGTGCAGTTTGATCCGGATCGACCGCCTCGAAGGGCTGATCTCTTCAGAATCTTGCAAGGACTTGGGCCGTGAGTGCCTGCTACTAAATTCCCTGTCCATTTCAGACTCGGACTCGCTGGAGAGGCCCGACGTCGAGGAGCCGGACGATGGTATAGGGCGTGTTGTCATGGCGTTTCCTCGGCCTATATTGATAGTTTCGCCACGCGTCAGGCTGTCCCTATCCTCCAGCGCAGCTTTCTCTTGCATTGCCGAGGCCATTTTCCGTGGATTCCCGTGATATGCGCCGAAGAGCCTTTTGATTTGTAGCCAGGGGGCGAAATGTCCGTGTTCGTCGTAGAGGCAGGCGATGAGATAGACACCGGGTGCAGCCAGAGTAGACAGAACCCAGCGCAGTGAATCTATGACGGCGCTGAATATCCGTCTGGGGACTAGGTGCCAGGGCGACTGCCTGAGTCCGGAGTCCTTGGGGTCGCTTCCTGCCAACAGAGGTGTGTGTTCGTCGGCCGGGGCGCCAGCGGAATCGTAATGGTCGGGGTCCGCGGAATGAGGACGTTTCTCGTCGAAGCCCCCGGGCGAAGCGTGTTGCTCCTCCTCCTCCTCGGAGGTGACGGTGATGCCCATTGAGCCAAGGGAGTTAGACCGTGAAGGGGCAGGGGACGAGGAGGGAGAGACGCGGGAGGAGACGAAATTGAGGGAGTTCATGGTTGCCTCGTCGCCGGCCGAGCCATTAAGAACGGATGGGGCGGCGTTTGCGTCTGCGTCGGCGTCTCGAGTGTCTGGAGCTTCTCGCGGGTCGGCCGGTGGGTAGGGATGGAGTGTGGGAGGTGGAACGGGACGGTCGCAAAAGTCTAGGTGTTGCTGCTGTTGTGGGGGACTGGGCCAGGGACTGATGTGGGATGGGGCGAGCACAGCTGTCTCGGTCTCGGTCTGCGCTCCGTGTGTAGACAGCAGACAGGACAATCTGGCCGAGGACAGCAGTCGACTGCCGTCAGAGGGCGGCTCTGGGGTCGCAGCAGCCGGGAGCGAGTTTGTTGGGCAGAAAGAAAGGGCAGGGTAGGGAGTGGATGGGCGTACGAGTGAGTGATTGAGTGTTTGAACGACGATGCTCGGGTGGATTGAAGCAGAATGGCCTGTCAATCAGTCAGCCTGCCCTCTGTTCGGCCTGCCTCTTGTCTGTCTTACCACTGCGACCTCCGTAGCGTGGCGTGGCGGATAGGTGGAGCGGGCGGGTTGACAAGTGAATGCGACCCAGAGGAGACAGGGGGGAGGGGGCCGGGTGGCGGGCGCAGCCCAAGGCCCGTGATGTGTTGGGATTGGGGAAGGGGGGGGGGGGGGACTGGGGGACGGAGGAGAGCTACCTTAGTCTCCTCTCCTTGCTGCCACCTACTAAGGTACCTAGGTAGGTAGGTCGGCACCCAAGTCCAACCGAGGCTGTTATGCAGTACAAAGCGAGCACCAAGAAGAAGCATCATACACAGTCGAGCAGTGGATTGACGGTGGGTGGGTTCACATGTATTGATAGTCATGCAAGTATTCTCTCCAAAAGGCTGGCCTCCACTCCATAAGAGACTGGAATATATCTACTGTATAAGAGCAGCAAGAAGTTCCTGTTCAGATCCTGCTCAGGTTGCTGGGCATGCTCTCATATGTAGACTACTTAGTCTAATTACTGCACGTACGAACATGCAACGGTTTGTCAAAATGTAGATTTGCCTTGCAAGGTGTTGTATAGGTACTGCGCAGAGCAATAGAAGACACCCCCCACCTGGACAATGAGCAGGTGCCCAATATTCCAGATCAATGAGCACAGTACCTGATCCGTGTGTAAGCGTACGTGCCGTCTGCCCCTTGTGACAGCGAGTCCCACCACCGCCAGATCAACCCCACGTCAACGGTTTGAGGAGCTGTCAGGGCCACTACTGTACCTACATGGGCTACAAGTACCTACCGCTACCGCCTTACGCCATCCACCCGCGGGCTTGCATGTGGGAGGGACATGGGCCGGCTGCCCGCCCAGTCGGTCAGGCAGGCTTATCAGTCCCTGATAGCCACAGCACTCTAAACGTCCCCATGACCACTTGCTTGTAAGTGCAAGCAGGTCTAAGTGCGTGCACCTTGCACCTTGATGACCTCGTCAATTCTTCCCTCACCCGACACTATACCTACTGCCGACATCCTTTCCGTCCTCGTTCCTCCTACAGACCGTGGCACCCTAGATCTCTCCTGGATCCTATTCTATCATATTCTCTTCGAACACGCCATGGTGCTCCCAAGACACTGAAGCTGTGCTATCACACCCCCGCCAGACACGTCCCAGGAGACTCCGTCGACATGAACTCCCCCGCCATCCGCTTCCACCGCTGCCCTCCCAACGCCCTCCACGGCCTCGAGCTCCACCCCGCCTCGTGCGTCTCGCGGCTCTCCTGTCGCCGTTGAGCATTTCGGTAGATCTGCTCAACATAGGACCCCTCCACTCCATTCCGTCCTCCGACCCCTCGCCTGCCTGGCGTAGATACATACGTACACAGAGACTCCGACCGGCAAGGATACGGCGCCTTCAACATGGCCGCCTTCTTCCAGTCTTTCCGTAGCTCCGCTATGCCCAAGCGGCTGTTGCGCTATGCCATGGCTAGGCTGGACATCTTCGAGGACGACGCTCTTGACCTAGACAACCTCGATGCCGCCCTCGGCCTCAGGAATACCTTCGAGTTCAAAGACGTTGGCCTCAAGGTCGAGGTACGGCTACCTGCAGCTGGTTCCCCGCCCTGCAAATGACAACTCGCCTGTAGTTGTGGATGCTGATATGTTTTGCTGTGATAGAAAATAAGAAGGCATCTTAGCCTCCCCCCTGAGTATCGAATCAAAACGGCAAAGGTCTCCCGCCTGCAAATCACCATCCCGCTCGATCTGTATTCTAGCTCCATCCAGGTCACCGCGTCCGGTGTTCGTATAGGCCTGATAGTTTCAACACGCGATCAAGCGGTTGGAAGGCCCAAGAAAAGCGATAAGCAGAAGTCAGGCTCGGACGTGGTCCCCACGGCTGCCGATTTGGCACAGTCTTTTCTGGAAACCCAGCCATCAAAGGAGAAGAAGGCTTTGGAGGAAGCCCTGGCCTCCGAGAGAACAGATCTTGGGGCATCCGTGGCATCCAGTGAAGATAGCAATGAGGAAGATCCAGCATATGGTACCGGGCAAGGGCTGTCCCTACCGGTCTTCCTGACAGACTTCTTGCAAGGCGTCCTCGACCGCATGCTGGTCAATATAAGGGATGTTGCCCTTCAGCTCGAAGCCGATATCCCGGTGGACCAGAAAAGTAACGAGACTGAACCAGTCACGCTACAAGTCACTCTTGACGAGCTCGAGGTCGAAGGCGTCACGGCGCAAGCCCGACAAGATGGAACCGGCACGCGCATCGTACCTAAGGACGGCAAGCGTCACATATTACTCAACACTATCCGCGCCTCCCTCATCTCGGAGGCAGACTTGTTATCCAACCTTGCGAGGTCGCCGTCCATGACTTCTGCGGCGTCGAGATCTCCGGTGGTGACCGCCAAGAGTCCGTCATCGAATGTGGTGTCTTCCCAGGCCGAAAGCTCTCGCGAGGGCCTGATCGCTGACGCCAGCGACGATCTCTCCCAGAGCGAACGATTGCTACAGGACAGCGAGGAGGCTTTTAACATTCCTTATGAGCTGGATGACTCCAGCAGTACAGGAGACCAAGAGCAGGAACCTGCATCGTCTTTATCAACGCCGAGGGCCTCTGTCTATCATGACTTTAGTGGACAGCACGAGGATATTTCAGGTACTGCACCAGTGGACACAGAAGAGCCATCTCTGTGGTCATCAGCATTGAGAGGCTCAGCAGACAATGAGGATAGGCATGTTGCGGATATATCCCTCCAACAATCCATCTCATCTGATTCTGCAAGTGATGGTTCTGGAGCTCAACCTACGGACGATCTCGCCCAATCACAATTGTTTAGCCACGAAGAGGCAGAGAGTATGTACATGAGCGCCTTCTCACAGGGAGAATCTCAACAGCCAAGGAGTGGCTCGATGCCAGGTGCATGGGACTCAAATCTCTCGACCCCTGAAGATTCACCGGGATCGGAGAGAAATGTACCTTTACAGACGACTAGTAATCCGACTCAACATGAGGAAGAGGCTAGGCAACAGGACCCGACAATAACTGACAGCAAGGAGCCGTCTACACCGATGCGCTCATCCCTGCAGGAAGAATATTTGCAGGGCGAGAAGGATCCCTTCGTGGGACTTGAGTCAGCTGCTGAGCCCAGCAATGCTGCCATATCAGACGATTCTGAAATTCAGGGCCCGAACAACATTCTCCGAGAGATTGTATCTCTTCCGTCGATTTCCATATACTTGCCGACCAAACATAAGCATATCCAAGTATCGAGCTCAGACGGGACGTCACAACTGGCAAACTCGGCTTTTCAAAATGTTCCAGGGGCTTTCTCTGTCTATTCGAACACAGGACCGACATCGTTGCATCTTGAACCTGAGCCGGAGCCCACGAAGACAGAGGAGGATGATGGATCAATTGAGATCCACTTGACGCCTCTCGACATTCGTTTCGATGCTTCCGTCGGCTTTCTTCTCGTAATGCTGGCCCGTCGGCTACTAGAGACTCTCAAAGCATCACAGAAGCCGTCTGGAAGCCCCGAGGACGCGGTCGCACGGACAAGGGACTCGTCGATGCCTGACATCAAGCTTTCAGTGCAGAAGATATCGATATTGTTTCTCGAGAAGGTAATTGGCATTCACGCAACGATGGCAAAGGCGCCGGGCCCTTCGATACCGGGTTTCGAGGGCGAGACGCTCTTGAAAACTGAACTGGAGCATCTGCAGGCCACTTTCTCCCAATCTGACTCTGTGGCGGAGACCCAGATTAGTCTTGCGAAATTTCGGTTCGGGTATCAAGACAGCGATATACTGTCATTCGACCAGGAAGCACAGATGCGAGCATCAGTCAGAGATGTGTTTCCGGAAGCCGGGGCAGAGATCTCGATCAAGATATCAGCCTCCAAGGAGAGCAACCGATTTGAGATAAACACACTTCCGCTTCGTGTGAACTTGGACCTGCAGCGGTTGGATGAGACTTTCAGCTGGTTTGGTGGGCTAAGTGGCTTCCTCCAGATGAGCTCTTCAATGACTTCAAGTGGCTCGCCTGGGAAACCAAAGGCCAAATCTGGCAAGCCAAGAGGAGTTCGCTTTGATATCCCATCCCAGCCCGAGAGAACGGCAGCGGCCTCCGAAAGCAAAATCGATGTCCGAATAGGCGGTTTGCAAGTCGACATGGAAGGTAAGAAGTGTGGCGTTCGCGCTCGGACGACAGCTGTCAAGATGGTGAGCCGGGACGGCATTATCGGGGTTGGAATAAGCAAAATCCATGTGTCAGGGCCGTATGGAGAACGAATTCATGGCGGTGCGCCTGTCAATATCACCCTATCTAACGCGCGTATCGACTACCTCCTTTTCCCTCGGGAAGATGACTTGGATCGACTCCTCGCTCTGATTACCCCGTCAAAAGGCCAATTCGACGACAATGAGGATGAAATAATGGTTGATACGCTTCTGCGGCAGCGAAGGAAAGGATCTGTTCTGAAATTGACTTTGGACGACGTACAGGCACAGATCACCAGAGTGCATCAGCTCGACTCAATCCCTTCCTTGGGGGAGGATCTTGCTCGACTTGGAACCGTTGCCAAATATTTACCTGAGGATGACCGACCTGGCCTGCTGACACTTGGTCTCATCCATAACCTGGATGCTTCGGTGGATGTTGGTGGCAGGTTCGGGAAAGTGAATGCGCACCTAGCTGACCTTGAGCTGGCCCATATCGCCTTCCCGTCGCTAGCTGCCTTTGGAGTCCAAACTATTAAAGTCGACAGAAACAGTATCGAAGAGCTTGTTGGTTCAACTATCGACTTGAAGACTGGCCTCCTCGCACAATCACCGGTCCTCATGGTGCGAGTAATAGGTGATGAAATGGAACCTGTCATCAAGGTCAGGATGCGGAACATCAACTTTGAATACCGCGTTCCCACAATAATGGACGCACTGGGTTTGTCCTCGGAAACCACTCCCCAAGAGTTTGACGCAATGCTGGCGGCCTCTGTGGCCAATCTTGGAGAGCAGGCACATACCGCACTGGTTGGGAACCCGCCGTCGCCATCGCCACATTCGCCTCAGGGCGGAACCACCAAGCCGACCGTCGTCAATGTTGCTTTCCGTGACTGCCTACTTGGACTGAACCCCTTGGCTCTAACATCAAAGTTGAATTTAGTCCTTCAGGATGCCCATGTGGAGGTTGCTTTACCTGCCGGCGAGGATGTGAACGCAGTTGGAAATCTGAAGAAAGCGGCAATTCTGCTTATTGATGATGTCTCTTTGCTCGAAAACCCACAGAAACCAGGCCCCTCGAGGCACCGCGGATCAGATGTTCAAAGACAGACAGATATGGTGTCGACCATGTGCTCTAAAGGCTTCGTGAATATCTGTCAGATCTCTTCGGCGAGGGCTACGGTTGAAGCTACGGCAGGGCCCACCGGGGAGATGCATGTCGACATAGAGCTCCGAGATGATCTGTTGGTTCTTGAGACTTGCGCAGATTCTACCCATACTCTGATTGCGCTTTCCGGTGCCTTGAAACCCCCGACTCCACCGAGCCGGGAGGTTAAATTCAAGACCGAGATCATTCCTATGCAAGACATGTTAGCATCCATCACAGCCGATGCCTTCGGCAGGGCGGAAGGCGACTATAACTTCGACGATGACTTCGCTATTGCCCAAGAAATTGGTGGCGGGGACGACATGTCGGAAGGAGAAATTGTAGGCTCGAGTCCTTTGGAAATCGAGCCAAAATACTTCGCCGATCAGCCTGCTGTTGCTGAAAGCATCTTCGACGCTACATCATCATCTTTGATATCAGCCCCCACGATCACTCAGGACAGGGCTGAAGATCCCATCCCCTCGCAGCCTGACTCACTCGAGGATTTTGGCTCAAACTCAGAGATTGAAATCGAAGAAAACTACTTTGGACAGGATCCTACAGCACCTGGAGACGCTCACCACTGGAACTCGGCCAAGAACAGGTACGATGAAGCGAAGAAAGCTAGGGTGCCGAAGAGCCCGCTGAATGTGAGGGTGCGAGACGTCCACGTCATATGGAATCTCTTTGATGGCTACGACTGGCAGCATACTCGAGAGGCCATTACGAAGACGGTGGAAGAAGTCGAGACCAAGGCATACGAACGCCGCTCCCGAGCCGGCCGAAGATCCCTGGACGAAGCGGATTTCGACGACCAGGACGTTGTCGGAGACTGCCTATTCAATTCCATCTACGTTAGCATTCCTGCAAATCATGACCCTCGTGAGTTGGTTGGAGGTATCAATCATCAATTGGACGACGCAGAGTCGATAGCAACCACCTCGGTCACTACGACCACAACTCGAACGGTTACTGGCCAATTCCGGTCCAGGGCAAAGAAGTTGCGCCTCAACAGGAGCAGGCGCCACAAGATCACATTTGAGTTGCAGGGCGTCAATATTGACCTCATCAAGTTACCGCCAGGATCGGGCGAAACAGACACCTCCATTGATGTTCGTGTTCAGAATCTGGTTGTTTTCGACCATGTCCCAACCTCCACTTGGAAAAAGTTTGCCACGTATGATCTAGACGCTGGCGAGCGCGAGCTCGGTGCCAACATGGTGCATCTCGAAGTACTTCTTGTCAAACCGGTTCCCGAGCTAGCGGCTGTCGAATTCGTCCTCAAGGCCAACGTCCTACCACTTCGATTGCATGTCGACCAGGATGCACTCGAATTCATTGAGCGTTTCTTTCAGTTCAAAGACGAATCGCAGATGCCATCTGACCCTTCTCCGAGTGATGAAGCATTTATCCAACGCGCCGAGATCAATGCCATACCCGTCACGTTGGACTTCAAACCCAAGAGGGTGGACTATGCGGGCCTTCGGGGCGGGCGCACGTCGGAGTTCATGAATTTCGTGATCCTTGAGAGGGCCCGCATGACGCTGCGGCACACCATCGTCTATGGCACCACAGGATGGGAGCGGCTGGGAAATACCCTCAATGACATATGGACGCCAGACGTGAAACGCACGCAGCTCGCCAGTGTGCTCGCTGGTGTTGCTCCGGTCCGCCACCTGGTCAATGTCGGAAGCGGCTTCCGTGATCTCATCGAGATACCCATAAAGGAATACAAGAAGGATGGACGGATCGTGCGCAGCATCGGCAAAGGCGCGGCGGCTTTTGCCCGCACGACAGGGACCGAGATTGTCAAATTGGGCGCAAAGATGGCGGTTGGCACCCAGTATGTTCTCCAAGGCGCAGAGGATATGTTGAGCAAAACATCGGGCGAAGGAGGCTCGACTGTTGGTGAGACAGCAGCGCTCCAGACGGGGTGGGAGGAAGAAGACATGGAACCAGAGGAGAAGAAGCAGATCTCTCTGTATGCAGATCAACCCACAGGCGTCGTCCAGGGCCTGCGACACGCCTACAGCAGCCTTGCCCGGGATCTCAACGTGGCCAGGGACGCGGTTATTGCTGTCCCAGGCGAAGTGCTTGAGAGGGGAGCCGCGAGAACTGTCATGAGCAGAGCGCCGACCATCATCTTCCGGCCGGCCATCGGAGCCACTCGGGCGGTTGGGCAGGCGCTCATGGGGGCGACCAATGCTTTAGATCCGGAAAACCTTAGAAGGGCAGAAGACGTAGGTGTAGCCTCTTTGCTCACTCTCATTGTATCATGCTAACAGGCTTCACAGAAATACAAGCCCGGCCCCGGACGATAGTGGATACCGAGGTCTCAAGGTATCTTGATGAGAAACATATAACGCAAGCAATCACGTCGAGGGCATATGTCGTCGACCAAAACAGTGCCTGATGGTCTTCAGTTTCATTCACATGTTGCCGACAAACCACTCAGTATGGCACCGATGGGTTTGGTCTTCCTCGTCCACTCAGTTTCTGTTTTCCTTGCTCACCTCCGATATCCCATTGAAATTTCTTTGTTTTTTTATGTTTTACGCTTGGAGCAAGGAGCAGGAGGGAATCAATTGCATACGATGGGCGTTGGGATATAGAATCAGACTGTCATATCAATCATTGCATGGAGTCACGGACTGGGAGGTTTGAGGGATTTTCTCGTCCTTGGACACTTTCGGTAGCATAACAACAGCTGCTTCGTACTCTTGCTGAATGAAAGCGAACAATACGGATGTCGATGTAGACAAATTCAGTTAGATACGCTCGCATCGTGCTTTTTTGCTCCTGTGAATAGTGGCTCCCAATTCCCCACGTTTCCCACGCGGTTAAGTGACTGGAGTTTCGAGAAATACAAAACTCAGAAGCCGTCATCCTTGACGCCTCTGCTCTTCTCATCCGCCCTCCTCTCCTTGTTGACATCGGCCCACCAGCGGTGCGTCTCGTCCTTGCTAGTGCTGTTCCCGTCGGCGTCCAGCTCGTCCCAGGGGTTGGGGGTGAGGATATAGTGGATGTTCTTGACCCTATCGTCACGCCAGATGGGGCGGTGCACACCCTCCCAGCGCAGGGTCTTGAGGGCGTTGTAGATATAGGGCAGGGCGACCCAGCGGCCGCGGTACAGCTCGCTCAGCAGGCTCTGGTCGGCGAACTCGAGGTCGCCGGCGTTGCCGTCCATGAAGTCGACGATCTGCTGGAAGACCTCGGCGCTGGGGTTGACGACCTGCAGGCCGCCGTTCATGAAGCCCAGGGGCCCCACGGCCGGGTCGGCGCCCTCGGTCTGCGCGGCGGCCGGGTCCGCGTGCTGCGACGTGAAGGCGCAGTTCTCGGGCACCCAGTCCTTGGGGTAGTGGGCCTTCTTGAGCGGGTTGCAGACGCAGGCGTGGCCGGCGGCGAAGACGCGCTTCGAGTCGGGCCCGCCCCGCGCGGCGGCGGCGCCGTCGTCCAGCGCCATGGTCATCAGCTCGTCCATGTTCTGCAGCACCAGCATGTCGCTGTCGAGCTGGACCACGCGGTCGTACTGGGTCAGGCCGAAGGGCGTCAGCTTGCTCCAGCAGTCGTAGAAGCGCGGGTCGTTGCTGTAGTCGCGGGTCGACTTTGTCGGCAGCAGGTACTTGATCTTCTGGTGCGGGATGCCGCGGGCGTCCAAGGCCGCCAGCCCCTCTGCCGGGAAGGTGTCTGTGTAGAGGGCCACCAGCGGGTATGCTGACTTTTGCTTCTTGAGCGAGTAGTCCAGCGTGAGCAGGCCTGAGAGGTAGTTTGTGTTTGTGATGAGGGTGGTCCAGACTGGGTACCATGGTGAGCGTGAGTCCTGAAAGTGAGTGCCTGTGCCTATCTACACGAGAACTACTTACCTCTGCTGGAGTCGACTGCTCTTTTACCGTCTGCCATCTTGATCTGTGAGGTGGATGAATGGGTGAGATGAGGTGAGGTGAGATGTGAGTGGCCCTGCCGCAGAGATGGGAATATGGAAGATTAGAAATGCTAGGCAAGACGGCGCGAGAGATGGCGGTGTTGAGAATGAGTATCCAGTCGGAGATACAGAATGCTCAGACGGACGACGACTTTTTCTACATGTGACTGGCAGCTGGTGACTCTGCTTTGAGATTACGAGATATATATATGTGCAGCTATCGACGACACGTGGGCAAGGGGGTGATTGACTCGCCGCATAGCGAGGCAGAAATGGTTGTGGCCGAGATAGTGCTACAATTACACACCAAGCAGACTAAGGGCTGTTGAGTCTAGTTCTCGGCTGGCTGGGGGCGGGGGTCGCAAAACATGGCATCAATCTATTAAAGGCCGAATAGATGACGCTATCAGTCAGTGAAACGGCGTGGATCCGGCGGGTGCCAAAGGGAACACTGGGCGGTGATAAAAGGCCGGTCTGCGATATCGAAGCCTGACGAGGCTTGTCATTCTGTCTTCTCGGTCCTTGCAGGACCACGGCCAGCATATCGATCGCATCATGGTGAGGATCCATTATGGAATTGCCGCAGTGGCACGCCGCAGTGGCAGCACCGAGACCGAGGCTGATCAGGTCAGATCAGATCTCATGAGATCTGCGTTACACAGCACGGGACATGCAGCTGGACCGGACCTTGATCGCCAATATCCAGTTTGCCCAGACAGAGGGACGCGAATCGGTTTCGTGACCCTCCTCTAAAGTGGATTCTGCGTTTTGAGGCACCCAGGGTCTCCTCGACGGCGTCGTCCCGCATGTCTCCACCCTCTCCGTTTCACCTCTTCTGGTTGCGCTCAGGATATATTGGCATCGAAATGAGACGCGCACTGGCTGCCATGTCTCTAGCCTTCTGTGGCCTCCTGGGAGTAACACCATATAGACAAAGGAAAAATTCAGCTCGCATGGAGGGGTCGAATGCAGGCCCAGCTGCCCAGGTAGCAGATGGAGGGGTCTCACATGCCAGGGGCTCTCTTATCTTATCGAGAACTTGGTCTTGATGACTCAGCATGGCAGAGCTACCTCTGGCCAGTTCCACTTCCAATTCCATGCTTGAGAGCTTCCGCGGTTTAGAACTCCAGATCCATGTTCTCGACCTTGACCACCACCGCGACTTCGCCCGCTCAGATGCCTCTCGTCGACCCCGTTACCATGTCTTCGACCGTCACAAAGACAACAAAGGCTCAATCAGTCTCTGGAAAATCCAATGAGCCCCCACAACTGCATCCCGTCCACCTCGAATCCACCACCGCATCCCAAGCCGCCCGCCATGTCTTGCCCGTTGCTACGGCGAGCCTCTTCCTCGCCAGCTTTAAGCGCCTTGTCGCTGACCCCGTCCCGACAATGACGGCTTCGCTACCTGTCATAGCACTTCTGCAGGTTCTCTACGCCTTCCTGTGCCTCCCCGCTGCTGGGTCCGGCTCCCCCAAGAACAGGAAGCCCAAGCCCGGTGAGAAGAAGAAGGCCGGCGACGGGTCCGGCCCCAACTTCATCATTGTACGCAAACATGCCCATAGCATCAGCTTTCCCTCACTCAAAGGCTGACCGTGTTAACATGATCTCCCAGGCTGCCCTTCTATCCCTCCTGCTCTCGTTGATCCTGACGCCGCTGCTCCACGTCACCATGATTCTGTTCGGGGCGCCCCTGCTCACCCACGTCTCCCACACCTTCCTCTGCGCCGCCCACCTGTCCCTGCTGACTGCATTCCCTCTGTTCTACTGCCACGGCGTGGACGCGAGCACATGGGCTGCCGTCGCTGGGTTCAAGGCCCCGTTCGATGAGACCTTTGGCGGGCTGCTGGGCGGGTTCCTCGGCGCCTGGCTGGGCGCCGTGCCTATCCCCCTGGACTGGGACCGCGAGTGGCAGAAGTGGCCTGTGACCATCCTGTCTGGCATCTACGCTGGCTACGTGCTCGGACGCGTGCTAGGTGGCACAGTGCTGTTTGGGAGGCGCTTTTGAGCATGGGGTCTTTGTTCTAAACTCAGAAGTATTATAGCGATTTAAAGGCTATGTTCCTCTGCCATGCTGGTCGTCTGAGCGATGCCAGGCTATGTAAGTTGGGGTGTACGATACTGTCTTGATAGCTTGGCGAAGAGCATCAAAATGATACCCACTAGAATGTATAAAATATTGAATCACTTAGGTCCTAGCGCCAAACATCATCTCTGATGTCTCCCTTCAGGGTCCCGTCTGCTCTTCAATAGACTTAGAATTTTAATCAGCCCAGCCCTTTGTCCGCAATTATAATTTGTGGTTTCACTTCCTGGTTCTGAACTTGAGTACATTCTAGAGCCTCCAGTCGTGTCGAGTTTTTGAGGAAACGATCGCAAGGGAAATGGTAAATCCCACCCCTGATCCCAATACTGAGCACCCATATACCGCACCAGACTCGCCCATGAAGACTTAAATTTTGCCATTTATGCAAAACAACTACCAACAACGCTAATGGGCCCCCGGAAGAAAACGGTTTTCTGCACTACTTGACGCGGCTATCTTGACACTCAGGCGCAACAGACTTTCTGCATTCCGAGCCAGTCCTCAGAGACAACTCGCGATCCCGAATTCGATCCTAGCAATATGCTGAGGTGGAGCGCAGCGGCCGCTCAGTCTCGTAGTCGTCGGGAATGACCTCGTATGAGTCATATAGGTTGCGGTTGTCTGCTGAGAGTGTCCGTCTTGCTGCCTCAAGTTCAACAGCCGTGGGAGGAGAAAGCCCACAAATGACGGCTTCGGGTGCGGGCTTCTCACTGCCGTTTCTCCTCACAGATGCATTGTGTTGCCGACTAGGCCCGCTAACACATTCACGCCTCCAATGGCTCCTCAGATCCACAAGGCTGGCCAGCGACGTGCCGAAGCTGCGAAGGAATCCCAGCTTCATTTTACGTATGGCGGGAAGTGTCGGTGCGGACCCGAGTATGATAACAAGACACTGTTCGAGGCTAGCCCATAGCGTTCCCGGGGCAGTTCGGTAGAGGTTGCTTTGGTGTACAGTGACGATACGCATGATACAGGCGGCCATGCTGAAGAGAGAGCCGGCCATGAGGACACAGAGGCCGAGGCGGCGTTGCAAGGGCATCTTCAGCTTCCAGATGATCAGTATTGGAAACAGCACGAAGGTCAAATCGGTCAGGGCGAAGACAGCTACAAATTGAACTCGCAGTCAATCATCCTATTCTTCCCTCCTAACTTCGTCCAAGAGACTATTTGTGCAGACAGGAGGGGAACAAGACATAGGGATACCACTCACATCCTGATAGGTAGACCATGGACTCTGCAACAATTGGATCCCACCTCCGTGCTGGAACAAGCGGGTTCCAAAGGCCTTCGACTGGGCTTGCCTGTGCCCAGGTAATGACAATGGACAACGTACCTAAGACCGCGACAAGCGAGGTAGTCGAGACCAACCACCTCTTCAGCCAGGCCTTGGTACCAAATAAGCTGATAAGAAGCATAGTAATCGAAACCCGAGCGGCAACAGAGGCGCATACACCAGGCACAGTGGAGATATAGATCCATTTAATTATGTCCATCCACGACGTGGTCGTACCCATAACGAGATATTGGTCATGCTTGTCCAGGCCCCGACGGTAACCCTCTGTCATACATGCTTGGCTGGCGATTTGGAGCACCTATTGGTTATCATCAGACACTCGTCCTAGATCTGTCGTTCCTGTCCATCAGGTAACATCTGGAAATATGCGGCACAATGAAAAGAAATACCAATGCAATGGACATGACCCAGTCATGAGCCTTCAAGCCCTGCATGTGTGCGACCTCCATGCGAACATAGAAGCGTAAACAAATGACAATTATGGATAGTGCCGTGAATGCCCATGTTGCGGCCAGAATGGCAGGCCCATTGTCGAGAGAGTCGTTGGACATTTTCACTCATTCAAACTGCATAGTCTGCCCTGTTGGAGGATGTTGTAAAGGCAAGTGCAGTGGTGTCGTCTTGGCGACTGAAGATGTCTAGGGTGTAGTCTAGGTGCTTCAAGAACTTATGCACATATGCACATCGCTCAATGCATTGTACAGGCTTACCGTGACACGGCCCACGGGAAGTTGAAGCTGCCCCAAGGTTTCACGGCAGGCCAAGACAATGTTTTCCCCTTTCAAAGTTACACTGAAGGATTGTTGCGGAAGACCTTGGAGAAGATACCACACACGCGTGGGATGACGCCGCGCTGCATGAAGTGTCCATGCCTTGAAAAGCTGAACTATTCCAACCATATGCATTAGAACCCATGCCCGTGGTCCAGATGCTGGAGTCAGCCTGCATATGTCTCCTGCAGTCGTCAGCCCAATTCAGGTATATTGTCGAAATAGACAAAGGGTGTTTCTCGGTTGCATGGAAAGTTGCTGACGTTTCAGCCTGCTTTTTCTGTAATTAATCAAGGATATTATTTGGGGGCCAACTTTGCGCCAGCCAAAAAGTGAGGGCGTCTGGTGCTGAAAAGTCGCAACGGCCCCCAGAACCCTGCGGACCAGAGGCACAGAGTGGGTGACCTTGTGCCCAGGTGGTATGAGATTACCATGAGTAACCTCAATGTCCGATCGCTACTAAGCCGGTAAAGGGCTGTCTTCACATTGATCCAATTTCACAACTTAACAGGCAATTGAGATATTTTGAGAGGCAACTCCACTGCCTCGAGCCCACCATTTCATGCCGTGGCTGACCTCCGAAGCGGCAGCAACTAGTCCCACAACATGTTTCTGCAAACGATCCCGTTCAACCTCAAATGGGCGGAATTTGAGTCTGAATAGTTCCATACGTACTTAATACCATCCTTCGAATGTGGCTCAGCGGCTTGCGCGGGCATTTCTGGCCTTGTCAAGCTGCGGCAAATGACCGCTCTATCCATGGCCCCACGATGCGAACTGGCAGCAAAGCAGTCGAGTCGATTCCCAGCCTCATGCCGGAGTAAATCCAGACAGGACTGGCCCAGACGAAGAAGGCAAATACCCAAAGACATCCCAGGATATGGCGAAGGCGCGCAGGCAGTAAAGCGACAATTACAGGCCTAATGGCATCCTCCAGCATTATGAAGGCAGCGTGCAGGAGGAAAAAGACCAAAGCTCCGTTTTCAACGTCTGGCACACCCATTAGCCGATCCGCGTGGTGGTGTATCATGCCAGAAATGAGAAATGCAATCATCAGACGCGTGTAGCGAGAGAATGCCGAGTGGCGCGAGACGAAAGGGAGAGTATTGTCGACGATCAGCTTGGCGTGGCCTGTCAGAAAACAGCGGAACATCTGGTGCCAGGAAACACTGCAAGTGATCATGTCAGTCTTGCACAGCCGGAGCCTACAGCCAGCTGCCAATTGCCAAGTGGAACTTACCCCCAGAAGCGACGAATGGTGTATGCTTCCGAAAACGATCCGTAGAGGGGAGGACAGTCGGCGGGAGTGCTCAGTCCCAACAGCACAGCAACAATGGCACCCACGTTGTTCATGAAAAGGTTGAGAATGCCAGTTGTGAGCCAGTATCCGACGACCGTGCCAGAACGAAAGATGACGTCGCTGGTACTCAAGTTCCGCAACGAGAAAAGAGCGGCCTTGTCTGCTCGCACCATGGCTTGTTCTGGAGGCGGCATTGAGACTACGGCATCGACGAATAGATAGGCCAAGAGTGTAGTTGCAGCGCGCTTGAGAACGAACCCAGTCCTAGTTTGCACCCGAAGACCGATCGAGGACGGGACATTCTTCACCTGCCAGGGGGTACCAACTCGTCGAACATTCCACAAGAGGGCCATTGCCGCTCTACTGTCCGACAATGTACCCGAGTTTGACCCACGGAGATGGATAAGTTGCCCGGCGTGGACGCGGGTAACTATGATCAGGTCTGAGGCGCTGAGGAACTGGACCCAAAGCAGCGAGGCCGCTGTTGCCGCCCAGTGTGGCCTCTCGTTCTCCAGACACATGGGGACAACCACACTCTCCATCCACATGGTGGTTGCGCACAATACGACCAGCCCGGCGGTCCGTTTGCTGGTTGACTGCGCTGCCGTGCTGAGAACCATGAGAGTGAATAGGGCGAGGAAAGCTACCTCGGCGCAGAAAAAGCCCAGCGCAGAGCGATATTCGCTATCTGGCAATTTGGCTGTCATTGTGCAAGTTCTTCAAACTTGTCTCGACGGTAGACTGGTGATTCCGTCACTATAAGGATGGGCAAGGTTGTATGAGCAGACGGCAAACGAGGTAATGAGAAGTGAGTCTTCAGCCAAGCGAAGCCTCCAGGGACGAGGATCGTGTACCAACCAAGTGCCTAGGCGATTTCTATAAATGTAAGTTCGGCCTAAGGTTGCACCAGGAAAAGCTCGACTTGGGAGGTGGGCCGCAACCAACTCATATCACAATGCAACTCAGAACTTCCAACCGCTAGTCTGCACGCGACATGTGGACCTCACCCTGCGCATCCGCCAACGCCAACGGTGGCACGTAACCAAAACAGTAGGACGAGGCCGTTGGTGGCCGAAAGACCCACTCTGCTCAACCTGGACATGCCAGTGCTGCTAGCGGGATGTTTGACGTCCTTCTCGGTTATTTCAAAGAAGCGCCAGCTGAGCCATTCGACTTGTTCATTTCTGACCTAGTAATGAACTTTAACCACCATGCGATTAAATCGTAACATTTTCATGTTTGTGGCCGTCTGCAATAGGCAGAAGATCTACTACTGCTATCAGATTGAATTGAATAAAGCCTTCAAAATAAACATTTGGACATATCCCATTGCCATTGCGTTGCACACTGTATATACGAACACAGCAATTTCCATCCTCGCTCCTTTCTACTGTCACACTATGACGCCGGAGACTAGGTCAAAAGCCAGTAATCGGCTGCGCACCTGCACTCGTCAGCCGAAAGGACATCCTCCTCCAAAGTTCTATCAAGAGGCTGATATCACAGCCGTCCAGCGTGATGCGGATGGAAGGCCTTCAACGAAAGGTTCCAGCTAGGCCACGATTTCGGTAGTGAAATGTACATGCTGGATATGTTTGTCGTCAATGTGGCGCGTCCGTCACTCACCAAAAGACCTAGACGTGTTGTTTGAGCCTGCTCGAGCAACGATCCAGCTTGCGGTCGACTCACTGCTCGTCTTGGACACGGAGAATTGGCAGACAATTGATCTGTTAGACACGATGTGCATGATAATTAACCAGGCTGGCTGTCGATCTGTCCTTGGAGTCTCTCTGTGTACTAACTTACGATACCAAGACACGGACTTGGTGTTTGAAAAGCAGCGCTGTGTGAGCAACTGTGCAAATCGTGATACACAAAAGGACCAAGGCTGGGTGGATGCTCTCTCTTTTTTTGCTGAAGCAACAAAACGTGCATGAAATATCAAGAAAAGCCAAAGAAACACCAGAAGCTAACTGAGCGTGAAACTATCATCACGTCCCAGCCGCCTACCCTCTATAGATCTCTATTCCTCAACTACTCAGCAATCCTGTCTCAAACAAAATTGTCGTGTTAATTGAAGACAGACCAATTGGAATGCCTGTAGCCTACCATATCCAGTACTACTTAGAAAAGTATGCAGCTATATTCTTTTCCACTGCAGACACATGTAGGCTGCAGTGGACCCACAAATATTGTCACCCACCTCGTTGTACACAGGCAGACGTGGTGTGTGACACAGTTTCAGGTCTGGCCTCATCCTATATGTACTAGAATCAGCCCCATTGTAGTACGTGCATGCATGTTATTTCCGAGTATATGTTGTCCCTCGCGAGTTGACCGAGCTTGGCAACTAAAAACGTCCCAATTTAGATATCCCTTGCTTGGCCAATTTTCCATAGAATACCCCCATTCTCTTATTGATTCATGGGCCCATCCTTTCGCACAATTGCGTTGTCCACGGTATTTGCCTACCAACCAAAGCATTTCGACAAGTCTCGTCTCTGGTCTACTATTTTTGGCAACACTGACCGCTCTGATGGCTCTTACTATTCCGACGGGATGGACCCAGAGCTCGGGGTGCTTAGCCACGGGGAACCCATGGCGGTGGGCTATCACCACTGGGTCTGGGGTTCGATACTTTGACGTGCTAGGCAGCCCGGCCGAGAGAAGCGCTTGCTACCCCTCAGGCTATCAACCGACTTCAGGCCTTGTGTATGCGGCAGACGGGTGTCCAGATGGATTCACTTCGGCGTGCCCAAAAGCTTCTAATGGCTTTGCCTGGACCATCTGTTGTCCAACGTGAGTGTCACGTTACCCCCAAAGTTCGGTCACTCGAACTCCTTGAATAGTCCTGTCCTGAGTCGCTTGTGCCGATATAAACTAACACAAGATGGAATTTGGCCAAGTGCATATATTTTTAACTGCGATTTGACAACGGAAGCAGACATCGCAACCATGTTTTGTGCATCGGAGTCTCCAACCCCGATCTCCGGGTCCATGCTGTACACAGCAACAGTCACGGGCTTTGGAAAGGGTTTGCGGAGCGTCGAAACGTATTTGGTAAGATCATATGATTATTCAATAAGTCCGCCAACAATATCCTATTTCTCAACCACGGGCACATTCGTCACAAGCGGGTATCAAACGACTGGGATTCTGTGGGCTATGGCTGTCATGGTAACGTCTATGGTAGGTCTTCTTTCTCACACCCTAGTGTTATCTTCGTCTTCCTCAGATTTTCGTGGTTGCAACAACCTGTTCTAAGACCGTTGGGTAGAGCGCAAGCAGTGGGCAAATAACTGCCACTAGCCTAGTGACCAGCAGCCAGACCGGGACAACTTCGGCAGCATCTTCGAGCACCGACCTTTCCGCAGGAGCGGCAGCAGGAATCGGCGTCGGGGCTGGGGCTGTAGTGGTGTTGTTGGCGTGTGGGGCCTGGTTGTTTTATCGACGTAAAATGATAAGTGGGCGGGCATTGGGCCCAGAGAACGGGAGCCGTGGTACTGGTGCTGCTGTGCAACAGCTCAAGCCGCCGGAGAGTGGAAGAGTCAGGGCGGTGCCGTTGGATGGACCGCTTTTTGAACAGTATAATGGTGCTGAAAGGGTGCATGAATTGGAACCACTGCCTCCCAGACCGAATGAATCGTGGTAGATATGGGAAATGCAAATGATTAAGGATACCGACCTGTGAGAAGGTCCAGGTTCACTGGTACGTCAAGGCGGCATCCAAGAGGCAGACGACAGGAGTGGAGAATAACTTATTTGAGACTAATACAGCCAACGGAGAAAGCTCCGTGGCAACAAAATTAGGTCTGGAATATTAATCAGAACCCTGACAATTTTATTGCTTCACTGGCTTCTTTCTCCGTGAAGACTTTATATTCAAAAACAATCTCCCAGGAGGCTGGGACTTTGTTGATGAGACAGCCGCCTGGACGTTCAATGTGTCATCTTGCATGGCGACGGTGCCGGTTCTTGCCAAGAGAAAACTTAGCGACGTTGTCGTGCGGCATTGACAATAGATCCGGCGTGGACCAACCATCTTGAATGATAGTTTCGTGGACTCAGTTTTAGAATTTGAGCTGTTTGGGGACTCTGGCAGCGTCGAAATTTTGGAAGTATTTTTATTTACTGTGTAATGATTTAAATTCTCTTCTGGTGCAACCCAGTGCGGTAAATGACTCGGACACAACCCTGTGGAGAGTACTTCAGTTTCCTAAGATCCCTAGTTATATGCATGCCTTGACCAGCAATTATCCTCCAATAACAATATTTGTCCATGCCGCCGAGACTCACACAATCAATGTGTTGTTCCCATTATAAAGCCACTCGACAACGCAGCATGTCATCGAGAATATTGAGCCCGGGTATGGCTTGATCAGAGGACAGCAGTGTAGCTTTAGAGAGTCTTTAGGACTTTGAATGCTTGATCTGTTTATTACATGGGATGGTGGCGAGCAGTAAATACCCGGTGTTGTGTGTTTCTGAAATTTTCTTTTCCCACCTCTGCTTTGTATTCTCATCACAAGCTGGCGGCGACGTTGACTTTGGCATCAATGTAACACCCAATTTCCTCCCACATTCAGCGCGCAGAAGTTTGGGCATCAGCTGGCGGACAAATCGTAGCACATCAAGCAATTGCCAAGTCAACCTGTTCAGACCAATATACGATGCTCCAGGGGTTAATGAGACTTATATCAGAGGCTTTATACATGTGAACTTTGGTTTAGCAGTCTTAGGTTGAAGCATTTATATTAATAATGCTGTATTGAGGTGGTCTGGCGAGTGAGGTATCCTAATTCTAGGATGATATTCCTTGGTCGTTTACTTTTCGGTCGTATTTTTCCGGAACGAGCCGTCTGCAATGGCCACGGGTAACCCTGGAGGTTGCTCATAAATACGGAACGTTCTAAAGCGCGGGGTGGGACAGATCACATCCTTGTCATTTCAAGTACAGCACAAGCACCAGGAGAAGATGACGGTAATTGATTTAAGATAGATGTGAAGTTGAGAAAAGACAGGAGTGCCCTCAACGTTGACAAGCACCATGTTTCCCTGCGCTCCTCTCCTTTCATCGTCGCTCGCTCTGCAGTCGCTATCGTTGCCTCCAGTCGCTCGTTCAATATGCTCTCCAGCCATGCTATCGTCTTTGCGCTTTGCGCGTCCTTTGCGCAAGCAGATAAGATGGTACATCCGTCAGTAAAGCAACCAAACCAAGACACGAAGACTGACTTTTGCGACGACAGCTACGTTTCTCTTGCTCACAACTGGTGACCCAACGTCTCGATCCGTGAGTATTACAGCAGAAGCAGCTCATTGAATTTTCCAATCTTACAAATCTGAACAGAGTGGTCCAGCCGGGACAGAACCCATCTCAACATGTACATCAGGTACGCACAGATCATGACAGTAATTTCAACTTAGAACGTCATCTAATTCCGCTTGTACAGATTGTTGGGGGCGTAAGTACTTCCAAGCCTACAAGTATACTCAATCAGAAGACTGGAGCTTAGCAAAATAGAATGCTTTCAATGTCACTATGGACCCAGGTCTCGACATCTCAGCCACAGCAGATTGCACAACATGCACTTTCACTGAGGATATGTCCAACTATTGGACACCAACATTATACTTCCGGGCTCGAAATGGAACTTTCAAACGTGTTCCTCAGATGGCCAATCAGGGCTTCAATGGCGCCGTGAGTACATCTCTGCCTCATAGATTCCTGCGGGTTTCCAGTCTCATCCAGTTCCTCTTCTGACAATCGCCCAGAACGGCGGTATGACAGTCTACTATGTATCGCCTGATGATGCAAGCGTCAACATCACGGCTTTCGCTCCGGGATTTCGCATGGTCGTAGGGGACCCCACCAGCCGAGAACAGAGCTTCAACGGCGCGATGAACTCGTATCGTTGCTATACGGGGAAGAACTTCGAACCGAATCCGTTTGGCGTGTCCGATAATGACACATCCACGTTTCCAACCCAGTACTGCGCTGGTGGTGTGAGGGTCGCGATCTTCTTTCCCACGTAAGGACTACCTACCCACACATACATGATTAACCGGAAAGAATCCATGGGCTAATAGTGATTTTAGGTGCTGGGACGGCGTCAACCTCGACAGTGCCGATCACAAGTCTCACGTCGCATTTGGGTACAACGGATGTCCCGCCTCACATCCCGCCCGTCTCCCCCAAGTGTTCTTCGAAACAGTATGGGACACAGGCGTCTTTCCCCAGTCTGAGTGGCCGGAGGATGGCAGCCAGCCGTTTGTGTGGGCACAAGGGGACGCGACAGGATACGGTCACCACGCTGATTACCTATTCGGCTGGAAGGGTGACTCGCTGCAGCGGGCTGTGGATGCGAGATGCGACTTTACTGGGTGCACGGAACTGCAGACACAGAACTTTGCGACAGGAAACACGTGTGTCCAAGAGCCGATAGTAAAGGAGCAGATCGATGGCTGTAAGTATCACAATTTGTTGAACACTACAGTAAACTACAGGTGCTGACGGTAACACAGGGCTCGACACTTTGCCAGGGAACTTGACGGTCAACTAACCATAGAAACAAGCCGCTTTTGTACACAGAGATCAGGCAGTTGAGAAAAGTAGACCAGGAACCAGCTCTGTGCTGAGCGTGAATACAATTATAAGCATACCTGGCAATTGCTAGCTTCTGTATTATGATCGATAAAAGGGCGCAGTTCGTGACGACACTGTGGTATTGGGTTGATTCCAGAATGAAAGACGCCACTAGAGTCCTCGACAGGAAACTGCAAATTGTGGTGGCAAAACCCAAGAGACGGGGTTGTGAGGCGGGAGGCAATGCAATACTTTGACAATTTCAGATCCTTCAATGCACGTCTTCTGCACATATTCGCTGCAACTGCAGAAGCCGCTATATCAAGTGAATTGAATCGCCGGTCTAGGACAGGTAAGACGTTGCACCCGATGCAAGCATTTTGGCAGCAGCTTGGGGGGGGGGGGCTGCAACGACTGGGGATAAATACGACCCAAGAAGTGTGGTCTAGAAGTGGCTTGTCGTTTTCCGTAGAATTAGACATAAATTACCTACTTCACCCCAAGTAGGACTGGTTATAGGCTGGTTATAATATTATTACGACAGCGCGCCCGGCTGCTCGCTACCCGTGTGCCTACCCACCCAAGTAACCACCTTGATCATCATTGGAAGCTCTCCTTGAGAATATCCGGTTTCCTGTCGTTCAGATCCAAGATCATTTGCCCAAAGAGGCCGTTTGCCCATGAGAACCTAAGCGACGGTAGGGAAAAGAAATTGTCAGCAAGTGTCACTTTCTCTATCGCAACGATGCACTAAATGAAGGAAACGATGACGCGCGGAATTCAACTTTACTTACCACTGTCTGGTCCAATCGCTCTGGTTGAAGGAGTTGATGCTCTCGTGAACCAGACCGAGCCCATCCGTGCTCGAGACGATTTCTTTCAATGCGCTAACGATCTCGGCATCATTATCGGTAGTCAGGATCCTGACGATACTCGCCATCGGCCATGCCATACCCGGTCCTTGGTGTGGCCCCCCAACGGCATTAATCACCGGGCCTCGCATGAAGTATGGGTTTCCGTTGATACCAGAGTTGCTGTTCTCGTCCAAGATGATCGATCTGGTATTCTGATAAACTTCGTCGCTGGCATCGAGGAAGCCCAGAAAGGGCGCAGATAGGATAGAGGGTATATTAGCGTCATCCATAACCACTGCAGAGCCGAATCCATCGACTTCATAGGCGTAGACTTGTGTCCCTGTATTGGGGTCGGTGATAATGCCGTGGGACTGAATAGCCGATCTAATGGAATCTGCCATGTTGCTCATCTGCGCTGCCAGGTCGGCTCCCCCCTCGAGTTTGGCCATGATTTCAGCCGTGCTGCTCAGGTATCGGCTGAACATCATGTTGGCTGGTATGAACAGCTGGAAGATAGTGCTATCGTCGCTCGGCCTGAAGGCGCTTCTAACCAGCCCCGTGCCGTTGCCCACGGGCGACCCCAGTCCGTCGTTGGCAAGCGTCTCAGTGGCGCGCGTGGTGAGGCGGGTGAAGGTATAGGGGCTGTTTAGAACCTGCCCGTCGGCTCCGTACGTCGGGGTCAACATTTCCGTAGCGGTGTTCAGTACTGCCTTTACTGCGTCAACCCATTGAAATTTGCCAAAGAAGTCCAGATCGCCCGTGGAATTATAGTAATTAGTCGACACCTCTAAGAAGGAAGCGAGGGAATCCAGCTCGTATTTGCACTCGAATACGCTTGTGTTGCTGTATGCGGGCACAACAGTATCCTCTGATGCCGCGCTGTTCACCGACCCTTCTACCCCTGACTCAACCGGAGGCTGGAAGGAGTTGCAGTACGGGCTGGTTAGGAGGTACCTCGCCTGCAGATTAATGACGCCCCTATACAGGCTAGCAATGCTATCTGCGCTGTCGTCGGCCTTCAGCACAGGCAGGTAGCTCTGCATCTGGTTTGCTGAGTCACGCAACCACATAGCATTGATATCACCCGTAATGACGAAGGTGAGCTCCTCCTCGCTGTTATTAGCTGCGTACCCTTTCCACCTGATGGCCGTGTCGAGTGTATTAGGATAGCTGTTCTGAAATAGCCTATATAGGTCCGGGTCGGTGATCACGCCGGCCATGGACGTTATCACATCCTCGACGTCCGAGGAGTTGAACGTCCGGCAGGACGGGGACGGGCGCATATACGAGAGCTGGTACGTGCCGTTGGAGAAGGGCTCATGGCGCTTGGTCGAGTACTCCGAGTAGTCCGGGCATTCTTGGGACTGTGCCAGCCCCAAGAGGAGGGCGGCCTGGACGAAAGGGGTTGTCTGGAGCATGATGACGAGAGGGGTCACCGAGGCACCAGAATTCGCCCGAGCTGAGGAGGTTGAGGCTCGACAACCTGCTGAACGGAGATATATATGGTGCAGCAGCAACAACTCCAAGAGCAAGAGCAGGAGCAGTATCGGCTGTGGGCTACGGCGGCTCGTGCCATGATTTTGTACCTGAGGAGGTTCGGGAGCGACGAGAGTATGATTGCATTAGCTCATACCGCATGCTACGTGCAGGGAAGTAACGCGGTGACCTGCAGTGACTGCAAGGATCAAAGAAAAGGTTGATGATCAGGTCCGAGATGAGTAGCGGCCATGCGTGCCCATGCTCGCTGCGGGGGCGATGCTACGTTCCAACGGTTCATGGAGATCATCTGAACTCGCTAGGTTTTCGTCGTTTCCGCCCCACATCCTCCCCTCTAGTGTATATACTGCCGCCATTCGCTTCTAGTACGTCCAGTGACCTAGGCATCGGGTGGCTTGGTAGGTCGCAAAGGCCAGTAGAATTAAAGCAAGAGAAATCAACATTTGATGGCCTTGGTGAAAACGTCAGCAATCAACACGTGGGCATAATGCTTTGGAGCAGATACACTGCAGAAACCCCAACACAGGTTCGGATGAGATCCACTGCGGAGAACCTGGAGTTTACATACAGATTTGGGATAGGATGCGGAGAAGCTGCCCACGATGCCCACAGTCTGACTCGGGGTTATGAGATGAACAGTCGGTCTTGCTTGGAATCGGCTAATTAGCTTAAGATATCGGATGCCTTGGAGCTTCAAAAAAAAAAAAAAAAGGTGTTGTCTGATGAACACCCAAATCTTAATCTTGTTTGTTACCGACGCCAACAATGAAGCCAGCGAGATCGCTGAAAGCATTGAATGCATAGCTAACGATCAGCACCCTGTGTCTTCCTGTCAGCTACCAAACATTCAGCACCTGCATTGGGTATCAAGAGACCACCGCGCCAGGGAATATATTGCTGATTTTCCCAATGGCATCTGCTAGGCCTACGTGGTCGACTTGACCGAGAATACCGGCTGTTGAGGGAGGACACAATGGGCCAGGTTCGAGATACAGCTAGCAACATGCTCGAACGCCTTCGCAATCCCGGCAGTAAAGAACACCGACAATCACGAACCATCGCGAGAACCAGCATGTATTCAGATACCACCCTTCAAAAACTCTAACCTGGATGAAGACCAAGGGCTGAAATTAAAGGTCAGGTGCAGGCGGCCCGATAGCGAGGAAGATGGATGGCAAGGAGAGATGACTGTGGTGGAAGCAATGCTCCTAGGAGGCTTCAACCTGGGGGATTGGCCTGCACTCACGACGTGTCTGGCATGGTACAGTTCTTCGTAGTGGCTGAATCAGCTGTTCAAATCGAAATTTCTGCCGACAAGCAGACTTTTATCAGTCCGCCTGCTGCTCAAGCGAAACACGATCAAGGGACAGTAGACTTCAATCTTAAACAGCTCACGCTCTCATCGGTCGTCGACTTTCTCTACGTCAATTTGCACCTCGTCAACAATTCACGGACAGATATTGGTCGTGTTCTGCGATGATTTCGTGAGATCGGGCCTCTCCCATCTCGGCATTCGGTTGAGTTCCTTGGCGCTCTGCTGGCATCGTTCCAGTAAACTCTTGACGACTTTCAACAGTCGTCTCAGAAGCCAGACCTGCCATTTACGAACCTTATTGCCTCGTTACGAACCTTATTGCCTCACAGAGCGTGAGTAATAGAAGTGAGTTCGCGTTCTCGCAAAACATTCAGCACAGCAGGCTTCATGCCATCCAAAAATGGCTTGCTGGGCCCCATACTGCGATTCCTGGCTTTTCAGGAGCATCACGGTCAATCGAAGCACTCGAGTCCATGAGGCTGGCCGGTATGAGTCATTCTGGGCGTTCAAAACTTCACATCTTCTAATTGAAGGACATACGCGGCGCTATCATCGCAGACCTCAGTGTAAATTTTGCGTACTGAGTGAAACTCTCGTGCGAACTTCGTAGTCGTGACACCAATGTCGGCTTGTTGAAAACAGCGACGGCGACCGCCCTTGCGGACAATATAGCGCTGATTCTGGTTTCATCAAGCTTTTTCAGTGTTCGACTAACATCATACTTTGTTAAGATACGGGTGAGACTCTAGGCTCACATCCAGACAGTTATACTGCCCTCTACCGAACAGGCTATCCTTTTCGGTGATCACCTCCAGCTGCACTTATAGATACATAACAATTAGCTTCTGATTAGAAGCCTAAGAAATTTTTACACTTGCTTATAAGCTATTCTAGGCTTCCGGTGACCGTACTTAGGACTTAGAGGCTCATGTCTCCTTTCATTTCTGGACCGACAGGTCCAGCTGCAAAGCAGCTACTGAGGAAAGGGTTAATTCCAGACCATCGAACCAGATCATTCATACAAATCGCCGCTGGGCTCTTCATGTCAGTGTACCCATGCTGTTTGCGTGGATGGAGAGCCTGGGTGTCTAGACTTGCACTCGTAGGGCTCTTGGCTTTGATGTGGTGGGTGATTAAGCGAGGGGTTAAGAAGTTTCACAGAAGAGGCTATTATAGGAAAGTTGACACTGAGATACCACTGGATGACCTCGAGCCTTTGATGGGAGGAAATGACTCCGTGGACGAAGCTGAAGATGACTCAAGGCGGTCTCTTGTTTCATAATCAACATCTTCTCTCTTTCTTGCAACACTCTGTAACGTCTGATGCAGCTCGGATGCACCCATAGAAAGCCGGGTGTAGTGGGCTCAACCGCCCATGTCTCAGTGCACCTACAAGAGTCGCATCTCAAGTTATCAGATCTGCGCTTGACTTGCGTATAATCCCACACGGTCTTTGGGGGGACAAAAAGTCCTTAACAGGGTAGTCAAATGGTCCTGGGCAATTCCACAACCCTCCCCCTCCCTTTTTCTCTTATTGTTTGCTCTATCGTTGATTTCCGTCCTCAGGATGCTGTTTATGAGATGGGGGACTGGCTTTGCAACATGTGACGCTTCCAGGCTCGTGGCTACCAACAAGATTAACTGTAGTGCGCAAGATGGAGGTTCAACTGATCTTCTTTATTGAACCGAATTGGTTGCCTATTCACATCAGTTATGCGGACCGAGAATGAGACTTAGAATGTTACTAACCAGGATATCTACTGAAAAGGTGTACCGAAGTATGCATGGGTAAAACCCGCTCTAGCCTAATATGATAGCCGCTGGTTTATTTCTTTGTACCGAATTCACCGATTAACGTTGCATCGTCAAATAACCTCTTGGCAATCCCGCGACCGTCATGGACAGACTGCGGGCGGGCATGCCACGGGCGATCACAGCTTTGGTTTGGCACATACCACTCCTCACTCTTGCCACAAACAATGGGAACGCGGTTCTAACGATCCAGTACATCAAGTGGTCTCGAATCGTCAGAACTCAGCTTTTGTTGTGGGTACCAAGGCATTACCGGAGTAAAGAAACCATAAAGCTGTCTCTACAAATATGGTGAAATCCTCGAATTGCCTTGCGTCTGGCTGGTGCCACCATTTCCTCCTCACCTTGGTCTGTTCATCGGTCTTGTTCGCTCTTCCGACTCATGCCCAAGATGGTCCGCCAGCAGCATATCTCAGGGTTCCCACAGAGCGACAAGCCGCCTGGCATGAACTAGAATACTATACCTTCATCCACTTCGGGCCTAATACCTTCACAGATGAGGAGTGGGGAAGAAGCCAGAGCCCTCCAGACGTCTTCAACCCCGTCGGCCTGGACACAGACCAATGGGCCAAGACATTCGCCGACGCGGGCATGTCGGGCATGATCCTGACAGCAAAGCACCACGATGGCAGTAAGAAGCTTCCGGATACAAGTTTAATCCTTTCAAGAGCAAAAGTCTGCCATCTGTGATCTATTTGATTACTTGCGTCAAGGCCTTTGGTCAGACTGCGGATTCTGAGACGGACCATGGGCACATGGTGGCTTGATTATTCCTCCCAGTTTTCGTAATAGCTTCTGCTTTGTCGCTTTGATAGCTAACAACAGATACTGCAGTGGCGCTTTGGAATACGTCCACGACCACGTACAAGATCGACAACGGCGCGTGGGCCAAGAATCGCACCGCCCTGGGGCTCGAGACCAACGTGGTCCGTCTGGCCGCTGCCTCAGCGAAAAAGTACGGCATCAAGTTCGGCGTGTACCTGTCTCCGTGGGATATCCACCGCGATCCCGCGATGCCAAAGGCCGGCCTCGAGGGCACAATCTACGACGAGCCGCAGATCTTCGGCGATGCGACGGATGGCGACTACAACGCACTGTACGCTACGCAGCTCACCGAGCTCGTGACGATGACGCTCGATGACGGCTCACCGGTCGAGCTGTTCGAAATCTGGCTCGATGGCGCCAGCGGCTCGGACACGGTGCAGACATTCAACTGGACGTGGTTCCGCGACATCATCCGCGAGCACCAGCCGGACGCCATCATGTGGGGCCACCAGGGCGTCGACGCGCGCTGGGTCGGCAACGAGGACGGTGTGACGGTCGCCTCCAACTGGCACACCATCAGCCGCACGCAGGACGACGCGCGCTACGGCGAGGCGGAGCTGCAGACGGGCGTGCGGGACGGGCTGTACTGGACGCCCGCTGAGGCCGACGCCCGTATCCGCGATGGCTGGTTCTGGCACGCCAGCGAGACGCCCAAGACGGCTGAGGCGCTGATGGAAATGTACATGCAGTCTGTGGCCAGGAGCATCAACTTGCTACTTGATGTGCCGCCCGACACGGACGGCGTCATCCAGCAGGTGGATGTTGACTCGCTCGAGGCTTTTAAGGGACTGCGCAACGCCTTCTTCGACCGGGAGATCCTGACACCAGGGCTCAACGCAACCGCGAGCAGCATCCGAAACGGAGACGTGGCACTGTATGGACCGGCGAATGTGATCAACAGTGACACCGCTACGTACTGGGCCGTGAGTGCTAACGAGACCACGGGGTGGGTCGAGATCGATCTCGGTGGTGCGTACTCGGTAGACGCTTTCATAGTCCAAGAGCACATTGCTTTGGGTCAGCGCATTGGTGGTTATACCATTGAAGTTGCCGTGGACGGACAGTATAAGACGGTCGTCAATGGCACTTCGCTCGGATACAAACGGATCGATAGGTTGGGCGCAGCTGCACCGGCCACGCAGATTCGATTCAGTGTCACTCAGGCCAACGCCACACCTCTTCTCCAGAGCGTGCAGGTCTTGGGTGAAAAATCTACCTAGGTACATAATCAATTTATCGCATTCAACCTCATCAAAACCAGCCTTTCAATTTTCAAGTGCAACGAAGCCATGGCAACGACAAGGGGGCTCATGAAAACCCTGTGGCCGCAACTGCCCTAGCCTTACAGCCATCAACCTTGACTGCTTTCTGAGTTAAACAAGTAACATTTTCAAACGAGAAATCCTAGCTGGTAAAAATGCTGCGATGGCGGATTACGTATTATCGAGAAAACCTTTTAAGCTAACTTGAAGGCTGTTCTGGCCCTAGCGTAACAAATCCGGCAGGGTCATCTGAGTCAATTGGATGGTTTGTATTGGAAAAGGCGCCACAGCACTCAGCATCACGGCTTCTTCTGATGAAGTCACAACTTGCAGCAGAGAGCCACTCGGTTATTAGGCACCCGGATCTGAAGTCGCTACGAGGGCAGTAAAGTTGCGCGGCAATCGAACGCAAGAGCGAGGTGCTTTTGAAATTATCACTTTGCATTTCAGAGCCGGGCCTCTTCATATAGCTTCGAAGCCTGCAGCTTGTCTCTATATTCATGTCTCTATATTCATACATCCCTAGAATTTGTCTAAATCATGGTAGATACAAGTCTGTGTTGAAATCCCTTCTGCCTAATGGATATGATGCTAATCCCAGATATTTACCTGTCTTGTCTACTTGCCGGGGCATCCACGACCCCAACCAGTAGAAATGGAACAGCAATCGGCATTCTGTTCAAAGATAACATTAACATAAGTGCATTGCGTAAAACAGGTTCGCTGTTCTTATTAGGACTTACACATTTGGTCCGAGGAATGTTGTAATCAGTGGCACAGTATTTATGTAGCGGACAGTAGATGTTTCCCGGGCCATAGCCTAATTGTCTGAAGCAGGCGGCCTCAGATGAATAGCAGCAATCGAATTCACCGTCGCACTTTGAAACTTGTAAATCAGCTTTCCGCTTGCATAAGATGGAAAATGCGGCAACAGAAGAGTATTGAAAACTGGCTTACATCTGCATTTGGATCACCAACGCCAGGGGCCTTCTGTCTGCTGGCGAGTTCAGTCGGACTGGCAATTGCAACTCCCAGCATGAGTGAGACGATGCTGGCAAGGACGTAGGAGGACTTCATTGTTCTGAAAGTTTGATGAAGTGATTTCTAGCAGTGTAGATGGTGCGTTTTGGGCAGGAACGAGTGACTGGTTTCGAATAGTTTGTAGCGATGAGGAGTGTGAACAAGCGATGTGTTGTAGTATAGATCGAAGAGATTGCAGCCAGTGAATTATGGAGTGATTGCCAGCTTTATATACTGGTAGATACATAGGAGGTATAAGATTTGTCGGACTCACCGACTCTGTCTATTTCTGTATGCAATTTCCCTACCTATGCATTTCAGACCTATGCATTTCAGATGTTTGATAGATTAGAAACGACAAGCTTAGCACTGTTTCATCCAAGCTTTGGGTTCATCCATATGTTGAGGCACTACTAAGTCCCACAGCTACATGTCACGTTTTTGCTGCCGTGCGAGAAGTTCCACATCCCCTCATTCAATGTGAAATAAATAATTGCGTGCATGATCTTGACAAGATTGGTATATGGTTCACAATTGTCACCATGAACAGGTAGAATTGTGTCAAGAAAGTACGTATAACATTTTGTCAAAATACAGGACCCGCTCTGTGTTGACAAACAGCTAAGCTAGCCCTAGCCCTGCCTAGCTTGAATGTCTTAGCACTAAAGTTTAATAGAACTTCCAAGATCGTGCATGACTTGTTAGGTTGCTCGTTTAGGAGCGCCAAGGCGATCTAACTTGCTATTCTGGCAATTGAAATTGTGGCTATGTACTAAGGGACGAAGAATCAAGGGCACTAGTCGAAGAGCGATGGTATGCGCTCGAGCGTAATGAACGGTCGATTCATATATTCCGATGTTGTCATCGTGAAACTATCTCTTACCTTTAGTGTCCAAATTTTTAGTCGCTCAAGCTCTGCAACTGACTCGTTGGCTCTGCGGCTTTGCGCTCAGTTCGTTGCCCAGAACTCTACGCAAAACAATTCTCAAAATAGCAGCACCATGTTGTGGCTATATCCTGCGATCTAAGCGTATTTCAGCCTTGGATGCGATATTAGATGAGCAAAGAATACAAGGACACAATGAAACAGTCTCAACGTGTCGTGTCGAAAGAGAATTGTGCGACTGTGTTCAGGCGCAGACTGTAAGCAGACTAGATTTTGAACACAAGGCAGTTCTTCATGATTCTGTATGAGCGCGAGTAAACTATATAAACAAGAGGATTCCTATCCGACTTTCCAAATATATTCTCTTCCTTGCCATCAGCTCTTTACACATTAAACCTCCAGCTTTAAGATTTCATTCAAGAATTTCGACACACTTTTATTGCAAGACTCCGCCCAGCTCAGACTTTCACAATGCAGCCCACCAATGCTCTGCTTGCTCTCGCGTTCTTTGCCAGTGCCGCAAATGCTGCGGTAAGTTCTGCTCCTGCTTTTCACGGCTTTCAAGCCTTGAAAAAACAGCAAGATACAAACGAGCTTAGTGTTGACGTGACCTTCTTAGTGTATGATTGCTGGCAGCATTGACCCGAATTGCTGCTGGGGCGGAAAAGATAACGTCGATGCCTGCAATCGACAGGGAGCGTGTAATGTTGGTGGAGACACAGACAACTATTGTGCCAAGTTTGGCATCACACCAGCACAATGCGTAAGTCTACCTCTTCTTAACTTATGCTGGGCAAATATTGTCTTTTGAATCAATCGCTGACATTTGACTTATTGTCCTACTACAGGATGCTGATTGTTGCGATACACGGACAAAGAAGGGGAAGCCTTGCCCTAAGGGCAGGAATGCTTGTGATCGGAAGACAGGTTGCCCCAACCGTTTGTAAAGTCGATGTACTTTAAACGCCCTTTGATAGGATCATTGAATTGTAGATTCACAAAAATCACAGCTAGTCACCAGTTGGAATTGCTGAATTTATGATGTTTCTGCCTGTCCTTGGTTTCCCAAATCTCTCATTGTTGTCATCAACATCAACCGAGTACTATCCCGCTCGATACTCGTGCCCTTTTCGAGTTATGATAGCTTGTTGCCGTCTCAACCGCTTTCAACGACGCCGCTCAGCGTGAGCGAGAGGCTAAAGATGACGAGGCTATTGGCAAGAGAGCGAAACAATCATACGCTTCAAGTCGACTTTATATTGGAAAAAGCATTGAAGATATAATACCAAAAGTGATGATCATGAATTGGACAATTCATACGTAGCCATTCAAGATGTCAGAGTTACCAGTCTGAAATATCTACTGCAATAAGACCGACTTGCAACATCTATATCGCGTAAACGTGCTCGTCACATAGCTACGCCTCATCACCAAGAAAGCCCAAACCTCGGCTTTAACCCGTTCTTGCTTCATCTCTCAGGCAAAGGATGTCTGGCTAGAGACGCTGCTTCAGCAGATCTTGGCGGAGCAGGTGAAATGATCGGGCTTTTCTCAATTCCTTGCCTGAAATCGTGCTCTCACCAAGAATTGTGTACTCTGGCCGCTTTTTGCAGATAATTGTATATGATATAAGTCAATTTCCTGCTTAAGTTCACATGTTTACTTCAGAGATCCAAGAATCTAGCAGCGCCTTAGAATTGACATGAGTAACGTTCAGTCTTGATAAAGCCGGACAAATCCCATTATACTCCCAATTTGGCTCAACCTGTGGGCCAGATTCGAATGAGGATAGGAGCACTGTTATTTTGTGTGCTCTCAGAGATCCGTTACTGCTGCATAAAACATTATTGATTGGCGCCAAGGGCTCAAATGTATTGTCTGTTGACTTGAGATGTTGCAGCAAGCGCCCGGTTCCTTCGTCCGGCCTCGTTCTCAGGAGGTGCAAAAATTCTTTACAAGCCCTGAGATGCTTCTCTAAAATCTCAATTAGCCTTTTCATGAGGCCAAACTCTTTGTCTCCACCGCAGTTGATGTAGCTAAAGTGACTTTGATTCGCCAAGCATCGGCCACATGCTGGGCGCTGACCATCGCACGATTTTGATCTTTGGTCAGTATATTTGGAGACGCGTCAACTCTAGGGGTCAAAATCAGTAGAAAAGCCGCAGCAAGTTAAACTATCAATGTCCATATCTATAAATGTGGCTACTATGCCAATAGGGCCTCCCGCGTTTTGCCACATCCGCTTGCTCGTTGGTCTAATAGTACGTCGTCTCGGGCGAAGAAGCTCACATCCATTTTAGGTACAGCATCCCTGACTAGTAATTTCTGACCGGCACCTTTAGTGCGAGTAAGTAACTGTGCGTGCTGTGTTACCTTCAACGGGGTACTCGTTCACTAATGCGGAGCAAGCCAAATCATTGATTATAGTGTAGTACACAGCTATAAGTCGGTGAATCATGATGATTAGTGTGTATAATGTGTCAATGAAGCACAATAGCACTAGGTGGGCCAAGTGTGGGAATCAGATGAACCTTGCAGAAGAGCAACATTCTGGGCCGACCAAAAGGGCCGTTCGAGCGTTATACGCAGAAACCCGCAGTTGACGCGACCTTCTGCTCGCCTGGCGCGAGCCTTCTGATAGTTGGGCTGGATTTTCCCAATGCGTTGTGCATTCGCGGGGCTTTTTCCTTCCCTCTTCTCTCCTTAAGCTTAGCATACCCGTACATAGCGCCATTAAGACAGTTTCTAAAGTTGGAAGCCTCGGTGATCTGATTGAGTTGGGGACCGCCTATTTCCCTGTAGTTGAAATAACCTGCCTAATTGACTGAGGTTTGTAGCTCAAGGTCGGGTAGCGGCCCGATGTATCCTATCTATGCTTGTGTGCGCTGAGTTTAAATTCTATAAAGTAGTGCAATCTTAAAGCCTTTCTAAAGCTACATAGCAATACTTGGGAACCACACTCATTTCAAGTCTCGCATCCTTCGAAGCGAACTTGCCCTCCATCTTCTTGAATCGAAAGTTCCACAGGAGCAGCGCGATGACATTCCGAATTTGCATGTATGCCAGCTTTTGACCAAAGCACTTCCTCGGGCCAAGCCCGAATGCCAACGTGGGCCCTGCTCTGGGGTTGAAAGATAGCTGCCCGTTCTCGTTTTCTACGAGCCATCTGTCGGGCCTGAATGTCGCGATATCCTCAGGGCTCCACGATGGGACGTTGGACTTTTTGCGGCGCTCTTCGGTGTGCAGCCCCTCTGGGCAGGGAATCGCAGGCTGAGCGACACCTGGGCCTCCTGTGGGGATGAGGATCTCGGTGCCTTTAGGAATCGGCACGCCAAGCAGCGTCGTGTCACACATGGTATCTCGCTTGTCCTGGAAAAACGGCGGCCATATGCGAAGCGTCTCCTCGGCGAAAGCCTCGAGGTGAGGAAGGTGACTCTTGTTGATCTCATTGGTGTTTGGCTGCCGCTTCTCCTCAACCGCGGCGGAGAACGCGCCGTGGAGTTCCTCACGGATCGTCTCCTGCCACTGGGGGTAGTCTCCAAGGTACCTAGTCATCCCTGTATAACAGAGCCTTGTCAGTCTCTGTCGGCTCGCGGGAAACTTGAAATGCGCAGCCTCACAGCTGATACTTGTTGCACTGGTTTCATGACCGGCTGTATAGTAACCAAATATCTGAGCTAGTGTTAGCGAGGACGCCGAGTATAGCCAGTTTGGTGCCTTTAGACCGAATTGCGGTGGAACACTTACCTCGTCTATTATGCGCCCGTGAAAGTAGTCAGGTTTACTTCCGTGTTTCTCAGCATACTGTTTTTCCCTGAACAGTATCTGGTCCAGTGCTGACATCATCACAACTTCGCCTTTGCCCTCCATCCGAGCCAGAGCCTTCTGAATCTCGTTTGTAAACACTTTTCTTACAACTTTAAATGCATTTCTCAAAGCCGGATCTGTCAGCATCCGCAGCTTGTGCTGGATCGGGGCGTTGATAGACCGGGCCTGTTCGCCTTGGTACTCTGTCAGTCGATGAAAGGCCGCAAGTGTTGGCTGATCAGGCGCTCGTGGGATGTTGACGAAGCCGTCTTTTCTCTCCTTTACAATTAAATGTTTCAGTCCCTCAGTGAATTTCAACTGGTGACTGGTGGAACTCATGGTGTCTTCAATAGCAAAGGCAGCTCCGTTAACCATATCAGAAACGCAGTCGAAGATATCCTTGATCGCATCGAATGGTCGACCGTTGGCATGTTGCGCTTTAACTTCCCAAAGTGTCACCAGCATTGAAGCATAACGATATACCTGAGGCGCAGATACCTGCACGTAGAATTAGTGTTCGATTGAGAAATATTTCGACCTGACTTTATTTCTAGGGGTTTGTGTCTCTTGGAATTTGTTCTAGGTACATACCTCATTCAGAAACTTAGGTGTCATTAGGTCACGGATGAGCTCCTTGCTCCTCTTGTATTCTGGGGAACCTGATGGCTTGGTAATGTGGAATTCGGGAGACACCTGTCCAAACAACCACTTGAACCCTTTTCCGCGGTTGAACTCTTTGGTTCGTCGAACCATTAAGTCCTCGATTTCCATATAGTCGGAGATAATGACAGCGGGTGGTTGTAAGGGCTTGATCCAGACCTGGACCATCGGGGCGTTTTTCTCGGTGAGCTTCTTGAAAAACCAGGGAACAATGTTGCCATCATTATCCTTTGCAAATCTCAACATTTCGGGCACGTTACCCAAGAGGCTTTTAGATGCGGCCTCATCGTACGGAATGCCGGGGATTGGTTTGGGTAAGGCCCAGCGGTAGGCCAGGTACAGTAGTGTTCCAATTGTCACCAAGGCGGCGATCGGCACAGAGGCTGTTCGTGATGATCCGCTTGGCGTGGTTACCACCATACTGGCATGATTCAGCAGAAGTTCGGTTTGGTTGGACATGTCGCGATGCTTGTATCTAGAGAATGAGAATATCAATAGTTAACTGGCTAGGTATAGTGTTATAATGTCACTGATCTTGACTACACATATATATGCAAAATCTCAAGCCAGAGCCTGTATCAAGTCTTGCATTTCTCGAAGTCAAGTAGAGCGACAAGTCGGCGTCGGCTTCAAACTGCAGCCCGAGATTGCCGCAGGCAGGCTACCGACATAAATTAGGTCAGTGGCTACCACTGTTTGAGGGCCTGTCTTCGAATATTCTCAGGCGGGGCCAGCGGAAAGCAAAACACCTTACCCCACTCTACCCCCCTGTGCTGCGGCGCACAAGAGTACTTAGCTGGGATACCCCAGCGTTGCAAGCAGCTATTGGTAGAGATCCTAAAGCAGATTCCATCGTATTTATACGGCTGATTCCACCGTATTTATACGACAGGTTCGTGGTCGTTGAATGGTGTCATCCATAATTCAGACGGGCTCGCCGTCAACGCCAACGCCTAGTTTAGCCGGTGTGGCCGGGTTCAGGACATCCAGGGCACACTTGGCATGTCCAGCATGGCGATTGGTATCTGGACACCGCTCGTCAGGGATTGCAAATGTCGTAGTTTGACACATCATTTGGTCAGTAGAAGTATACAATGCATTCTCGCTATAGACTATCTTCTGTATGACAACCTCTTAGCTTTCGAAGAAGACTCTAAGGGTTTTGCTTATGAGAGATTTTCCATGTACATTATACTTCTGTCATTCTTCACATCACATTGATCTTCTTTTGAGATCCTGGTGAGGTTTATATAGGACCTGAATCCTACTGAATGTGAACATTTCGGAATGCGCAATGCCTCCAGCTCGTTATTCTCAACTGTCGGGTATGTGAGCGGCTTGTTCCTAGTGAGCCAGAAAAGTTTGTCGTCACAGTACGAGTGTTCATTTTAACACGGCATCGATTGACGCCTATTGTTCCGTTCCTTGACTAGGGCAATGTTTTTGAGGGAATGTGTGTGTGTGTGTGGGTATGTGGCTCCGTATGTCGTACTTCTTCTGTAACCCCCTCCCTCCCTCGCGTCGTCCGGCGCTTCGGCCTTCAGTTCGAGTGCCGGAGACTGAGAACGTCTCCGTACGGATCCTCAGAGGTCCTAACCGAAGGTTTGGTTTGCACAACTTTGCAGGCATCCCAAATGTCAATTCTCATTGCACTTTTCTCATTCATGAGCTTGGGTCAACCAAGTCTCACTTTGCGTAGAAGTCAAAAGTTGACATTTGGAATGTCTGCGTAGGAATAGGTCGGATGAACTGCCTGCTCTTCACTCGGGCTCGGGGCCAGGTTCTCAGTTTGATTGTCGAACCAATTTCAATACAGAGTGGTTACAGATGTGTGCATGTGCGGTGTGCACAAAATAGGGTGCATCCACGTCATTTAAACTTCGTCGGCCAAGATGGATTTAAAAGCATAAGTCCAGGATGTTCATGCCTCCTTAATGCCGATTTTAGTTAACGCCATAAGTATATTACATTTGTATATAATTTCAAGCGTATGCCTCACTTATAGGCTATCCGTGTTTTTTCATGACACCACCGAAACTCAGAGACAACCGACAACATGTCTTCTTCATCTTCGACCGTCCTTGTAACGGGCGCAAATGGATATCTCGGCTTGCATGTCGTTGAAAAACTGCTCAAGCATGGCCACACGGTTTGCGCGACAGTGCGTTCCAAGAGGGCTGCCGAAATAGTCAAAACAAATTTTCTGGAACAGTTCAAGTCTCATCAGCTTCGTACCGGCTTCATCGAAGATTTGACCAAGTCAGAGTGCTTCCGCGACATATTTGATGAGACCATTACCAGTGTCGTTCACGTGGCTAGTCCTTGCCCAATGGGCAAGAATATCCAGGACAATGTACGCGAAATGCTTGGCCCGGCCATTGCCGGTACTACAGCCGTACTAGAAGCGGCCAAGACATACGCATCTCCCTCGTTTCGCAGGGTCGTGCAAATATCTTCTTTCTCCGCCATGCTCGACATCTCCAAAGGCCCCCGTCCGGGGTACGTCTATACCGAAGCCGACTGGAACCCAGTGACATACGAAGAGGCTGTGACGGAGAAGAACCCGACGGTCCTGTACGTGGCATCCAAAGCGCTGTCTGAGAAAGCTGTCTGGGAGTGGAAGGCTGAGCATAGGCCACAATTTGACATCGTTTGCCTGTGTCCATCGACGGTTTTCGGTCCTCATATCGATACCATTGAATCTATCGCTGGCCTGCACTCGACGGCTTCCCTTCTCTGGAACCTGGTCGATGCCCCCGAAGTCCCACCACTTGACTTTGCTGGAGTCATTGACGTGCGCGATGTTGCTCTCATGGTTGTAGCCTCCATCGAGAAGCCCGAGGCCAGTGGCAAGAGGTTCCTACTGGCGGAGCATTTCGACTGGCAAAGCGCTGCTGACGTGGCCAGAGAAGGCCTGCCCCAAGAATCTCGCTCCAGAATTCCGGTAGGCAAGCCTGGCTCTGGTAAGGTCGAAGCTCTAAGAAATCTTTATACTGTCGATGGGTCTAAGGCAGTCGAGGTTCTTTGTGTCGGATATCGACCGCTGACTGAGACGGTGAATGACACTCTGAAACAGTTTCTTGAGGTTGAAGCGAGAGATAAGGCATCTTCAGCCTAAACAGATTAGATTATTGGTAGAATCGGAGTACCAAAACTTAATATAAAGAATTACTAGTGGGAAAGAGATAGAAAACAAACGTGGCTCGCCGATGTGTGGGATTTAGATGTTTAAAATATGATCAATATCGCGAAGTGGTCAGGCCGCCTTTCGAAGGAGACCAGCTAATGAGAGTCGTGGTATAGACGGGAAGGGTATTTGCAGGAACGACGATGGCATGATGTCGCAGAGACAGATTCAATCGCCCAAGTCCCCCCGGCGAAAATGCAACGGCAATGTCAGATAGCCGTCTGGTTGAAGCGGGTCAGCTGTTCCACGACCTCGTCAACTGTACCGCAAGGGTAAGTTAAACATGGCACACTATTTCCGGCCCATGAGGGCCAGGCCACCGCGAAACGGTGGTGGGTAGACATCAGCAGCCTCTATAACGGAACAGCGGACGACGAGATACAGGAACAATGATCTCCTCGAGAAGGAAGCGAGGCCGGGCGATAGGGAAGAGGCCCCTTCGCCGTGGGGCTTGGTTTATTCTGGGGGGGGGGGGGAGAAATGTCCAAGTGGGTCGGCCGGTCGGCCGGTCGGTCGGGATGGCGCCCCCAAGGTGTGAGGGTGGGGGCCAGGGTTTTGGAATCTGGAGTTTATATACATTATTGAGGGGACTTGCTTCCTCTACCGAGCGAAAGCATTGGACCATAGGTAGCAGAAAACTCGGGATCCCGTCCGCTCTTCATAGATACGCTGCATACGCCGCTAACCGCTGGGTTAGTAGTTGAGTCGGTGACGACCAGCGAATACCCGATACTATATGATTTTTTCTTCTTTTCTATCTTCAAGTTTCATACCGCTACTCCGTGGTCTCATCACAGCATTTCTTTTTTTATTGGATGGAGGCCCAAAGCATATTGGAAGGTGTACCCTCGAGACCAACTCGAGACCGACTCTGAATCATCGAACAGCTAGACGATCGTCCTGTTACCACGTATTCGCCAGGTGGGTCCGAGACCCAGAAGCGCCCCGTTGGCCCAGTCAGATGAATTTACTTTCACGTCAGGGGCTGCAGTTCTGCTCGGATCTCCTCCGGGTACCCGAGCCGCTTGTAGGCCCCGAAAACGCGCATGAGCCCTCTGATCATGACCAGGTAGAAGACGCTGAGCACGAGGTCGCGCGGCTTGGTCACCACGGCCTTGACCTTCCCTGCTCTGCCGGGGCCGGCCTGCTTCTCCTCCTTACGACGGCGGTCGCACACCTCAAGGTATAGCTTCGGGTCGTCTGTGATGACACAGTCCACCTTACTGCTTATACACCACTCCATCCACGATTCCTTGTTGACGGTCCATGCGTACAGGGGCCGCCCTTCGGCCCGGCAGCGCTCCCTGAACGACCGTCCACCGAGGCCGAAGAGCGATTCTTGGCGCATGTTGATGGCTACGTTGGGAATCTTCATGTATTCCCTGGCTAGTATGAGGGAAAGACCAATATAGGTGATGGCGAAGTCTGGGAGAAGCTCATGGCAGAGCCGGAGGTGCTCCGCCTGGGTGTGGCTGTCAGTACATGCTTTTCGCTTTATTGTGGCTGATTACTGTGGGGGCTTTGTGATGCTAGGCCTGCAGGAAGGAGGAAGAAAACGACCAGGGACTCACCCGCCAGCAACCAAGGACGATCCTCTTCTCCCACTTCCCTTGCGGCGCCTCGGCAATGGTCGCCGCGATCCTCGGAATCATCTCCCGCGGCGCATCATCGATCTTGATGTCTAATAGCACCCAGATCGACTCGTTCCCGGGCTCGGCCAGGTACTCGAGAAGGTCGATCAGCCGGCACATGTTCTGCCGGGGCTCCTTGAGCGTCTTCAGCGTGCTGAGGTACTCCCAGTCGCAGTCGCGGACTGCCTTGTCCACGCCGTAGCAACGCTTGAGGTCTTTGTCCTGGAAGGAAGTCAACAAGCTGGCTCGTATCCGCGGGTGCCCGCGTGAGTGGGTGAGCGGGTTGGCTACGGAGACGTACATGAGCTATCACCACTATTCCGTCCTTCGACAGATGGACGTCTGTCTCGATGGCATGGGCGCCGACCTCGACGGCACCGCGGAAGGCCCCCATCGTGTTCTCGGGGAAGCTGGCTTTATAGCCTCGGTGGGCCACGGCTTGTGGGAAGCCATTGTTGATCCCCGGCTGAGCTCTTGTCCATGTCGCTGTGATACAGAGGTATGTGTGAGCCAATACACTCTAAAACCTTTCAGGGAGACCGAGCAGTGTTACCTGGTGGGATTCCATATTTGTCTGTGTCTGTGTCTGTGTCTGTGTCTGTGTCTTGCACCTTGTCCATCACCCGTTGACGGAGGGCCGAGTTTGTGATGCCTACTTCACCCATTCTGTATTCGAGGTGATATATTTCTAGATTGGGATTTGCTGATAATGATATGGTCTCTAATATGGCTTCGTTGTGAAGTCGCTGATGATGCCAGAGTCGACGTCATGAGAAGGAGTAGGGGTTAGCAGCCATCATGATGGGGACTTCAATTGCTGGTGCTGTCAATTAGTCGTGCGACCCCGTCATGCATGCAAGGTCATTGAGTAATATGATATGTGTCGGTCTTACTCCGACTCGATGTGGCCGGTGGACTTGTGGGCTCCCGTTGTTCTTATGGACCAGACCCGCTCACTATCAAGGTAGTTGTGACGATCGACGGCGGCCCGCGACAAGGAAAGGCCGAGGAGGAGAAAGCATGTACTTAGTGGCCGAAAGGTCGAGGCCACAAGCGTCGGAGCGCCTTTTATTTGGCAAAGAGGTAGTAGGTGTGCATGTCCGCTGCTGACGGGCTTCGTAGCCCACCTGCCGACCTTCCCTGACCCGGAAGTGTCGGCGACGGGTTTCTATTCGGAGTTAACTAACAGTAAGCCCGCCGGCCGACTCTAGCACATCCGGCAAATGGGAAAGTCGCTCTTGATGGCGTGAGCACGTCAGCGGCTCTCCATTGGTAGCGGTGATACACGTCTTCTTGCGGCTCACGCACACTTGTTGCACTCCACACAAAGGTCATCATGCAATTTCGTAACTGTGCTTCGATACCTACAAAATCATGCAGCGGTTATGTACCCAACATCAAATAGTTCTGCACGAGCGACGATCCAAGTACAATGCCGAAAGACGCAGGCATCCATCCCACCTTATGTCGAAATCGCTTGACCTTTGCCTACCCAAGGCCCCTACCCAAAAAGCAATCCCATGGTAGAGTCAATCCGTCAAACAGTCCATTCCGAAAGGACCAAAATCTCTACCGATAATTCTGCAACACGGGGAGTACTCCTCCTTTCCAAAACGAAAGCCACACTTGACAAAACAAGAGACAATAAACTCAGGCTACCCTGCCGCCAAAATACAGAGTCAAAATTCACAGCCCAAAATTGCTACCCACTGGCATCCCCTCCATCATAAAACCTTCATCCCCAGCCCCAGGAATCATCGTCCCATGATTACCCTGGAAGTCGCGGAAGTCCAGAGATGACAGATCGTCACCCCCAGACACAGAGCTTAGACTCTCTTCGCTTAAGCTCCCACCCTGCGTGGTGCTGAAGTCACCCAGGTTGAATGTCGACAGGTCCAGTGAGTCGGGCGACCAGCTCCCCTCTACCGCTGAGTTCACGGGTGTCTCCAGCGATACCTGAGGACCCCCGTAGATGGCGTCGTAGAGATTGATTTGTCCACCATCGATTTGGCCAAGTAGGGCCTCCCATTCGGATGATGACACGCCTCCGGCAGCAGCTTTGGGTGGAACTTGAATGGGTGCGTAGTGCTGTTGGGTCGGGGTCCCACTAGACGAGGGGTGGTGATTCTGGGCCGGTGAGGACGAGCCAGGCTGGTTCGGTCCATTTCCTAATGAGAGGAAATCTAGATTCGTCTTTTGTCCCGATGACACTCTGGCTATCATGGCAGCCTGCGAGGTGGATAGACGTTGGTCACGGCGCTGCATGATCGAAGCTGGATTTGGCCTGACGCTGTCGAAGGACGTGCGAGAGGAGGACCGATGTAGGTCCGGCCGTCCCGTGCCGGGCACGGGGGTTAGGTTCGGCATGGTCATTCTTCGCAGCTTCTCCTGTTGCGACAGCAGATCGGTCTCGCTCATGCTTGCGCCTGAATGCCGACCAAGGGGATATTGTTGGGACTGGTGTCCATGCGACGACTTCTTCTTTGGTCTCGGGGCTGGCGATGTCCGCTGTTGTTGCGGCGGTGGCGCAGCCATACTCGTGTCCGGACTCTGCCTCGGCGGCGTTGGTAATGAGCTAATCGGTTCGTCGAGGCTGATAAGCACGCTCGCGATTCGCTTGAAATCGTGCGTACTAGGCGCCTTGATCCGCTCGACAATTTTGATGACGGCATTCACAAGCCGCTCATTGTCCTTTAGCATCTTACTGTCTTGCTTCAGATCCATCCCTTGGTACAACAGCGTCATGCCACAGATCAACAGAAGGTCGGCCTTGTTGAGGCAGAAAGAGAACGACATGCTCCTCTCTTCGAGCAACTGAGCAATTTGAATCATGTGCTTCGCTGATTCGCTCACAGATAGTCGGGCTGGTGCCGCCTTGTGACCGAGGCTGGAGCCAATGGCTGGTCTGTAGATAAGTGTTCGAATGTAGTAATACGTAAGAGACTAGTTGACGTCAGTATACTGAAGGTGGAAGATCGGGAAGGACTGAACGCATACCAACAACGGTGACCTGCTACCAGTGACATCTGTTGACGGCTTGTCTTGCCGGAAAGTGAGCTTCAAGTGCTGGGGCAGGTTTTCGGACCAGTTGTCGAGCTCTGCTTCAAGCGCGGACATTTGCTGCAAGGAGAGGTCGTACGAAGTTGCGGCTGGATAGAGCTTCTCGAGCACCTTGGCCATGATGCGAGCAGCTCGGAAGAGGGCCAAAGCAGACGAGAGCTTCGTGTATTCTCCAGGGAGCGTCGGCTGGAAGCCTTTCTCGGTGACGTATTCGTCGTCGGTGTCGGAGGGGTATTCCGCGTGGGCGTCCTCTTCCTTGATAAGCTTAGGAAGCCCCAGAATTGCAGCAGAGAAGCAGTCCAACGTGTAGAGTGTCCAGAAGACCTTTTTGCGGGTCTCAATCGTGAGGGCTCCGAACGAGAACCGCTTTTGACTCTGGTGAAGACCGAGGCGGTGAGACAGGCCGACCGCGATTCCCTTGTAGTGCTGGAGGCGCTTATAGTCTGCCCTTACTGTGCAGTATATCAAGGCAAGCACCAGGCATTGCAGGGTGTTCATGGTGTTCTCCATGAGAACTGCCTCGACTGACCGTTGCCATTGTTGCTCACAAGAAGCGATCTGGACCAAATCCGGCCTGTCGCTAGAGAGAGCAGCGATGCTGAAGACAAGGTGCAATTGTGCAAGCTTGTGGTTGTTCTTGACCTTTTCAGGGTCCGACACAAATTCTTCATAGATGCGTAGGAACGTCGGTTTGTGTATGACGGGGAACAACGGCGCCCACTCCTGGAAATAGACATTGACACATCGGTCAGTGAAGAGACGTGGCGGAACTCTCATCGGCACGGCTGAGTCTTTGGACACTAGAGGGTAACAACCCTGTATATGCAAGAAGGCATCGGTGTTGAAGTCCGAGGATGGCTTTCCGGCTTCTTGCAATTTGCGCTTGAAGGCCTCTGAGTGGGAATTAACATGGAGCTATGACAAATCGCAGTGGAAATGAGCTGCCTTACCTACGAAGCCTCGCCCGCTTGATGGACCCATGAAGTACGAGTCTGAGTTCTCAACCCCAAGCAGAAGCGGTGAGGCTTGGATCTTGAATGTGTCCTCCTTGGGCGGCGTCGGCTCTCTCCCTGGCCTGGTCTCGGCCGGCGAATTCGCGCTCGATTGCATACCCGAACCGGAGCTTACGGACGGCCGGCGGTGATTCCCGTGCATCTTGGATAGCATATCGATCTTTTCGTCCTTCTCATCCAGCAAGTCTTTCAGGTCGCGAACCTCAGCCTCCAGGACCCTGACTCTCTCCTCCAAACTTTCTGTGTATCCCCTGGGGAACGCGCGCCGGCTCAGTTTGTCGCTGGTCTTGCACTCGAATCCGACATTGGCACATTGCGTGCAGCATGGGCGTATTCCATCGCATCGGATTTTCTTGCTCCTACAGCGGTCGCAGGCTTGGGCGATCCGGCTTTGCGTGCTGGTTCCCACCTTGATCACCTTCATGGGCAGTATTCCCGGCATCTTGGCGAAAGCGAGTTTGGGCGCACTCGATGAACGCTTTGCGAATGACGAGACGGGTGTGAAATGAAAGAAAGTAACCCCTTTGATTCCGGTGAGATCGACCTATGGCATTCGTCTCGTTTGGTCGGTCTCAGGACTCGGGGTTGTCGGGTTTCGTGGGGAAAGGCGGCGGCTCGCTTAATGTTCACGACTCTGGCGAGTCATTTCAGTCACGTTGCCAGGAAGCCGTGCGGACCATGCAGTATATAGTGGCCCAGCGCTCCGAGTCACGGTCTTATATAATACGGTTTTTGAATGGACAAAAATGATAAGGAGAACCAGTGCGGCAGGTTACGGGTTGCGAGAGACAGTAATGTGACAGGAGTCAGAGAAGCCGTCGAATGCAAGGGAAATTTAGGAAAGTTAAACCAAAGGACAGCATGGAAGAGGGTAGGGCGTGACCAGTGAGGCGAAAGGGTGGTGGAAGACCCGGCGCGGGCACAATGAGAGGGGAGGGGTAGGGGGATTTTTGAGCAGGCTACGCCGTTCAGAGTTACGGACGGAGGACAGAAGACGGAGCGGGCAGGGGTGGAGTGAACAGGCTGGGCCAGAGGCCAATTGTGACGGAGACAAATGGCCATGGCTTGGAATCTGCTAGTCCCCCCAGTCAATCGAATCCCCCCTAAGACTCGCAACGGTGTGGGAGCCAAGAGACATCATTCGTGGGTGCCACGAGGGAATCTGGGGTTGAGCAGGGGGTTTTCTGTGGGCTCGCGGCGGCGGTGGGGAACGTGGTCATCATCCCTCAATGCTGACCCGGACAAGTGTCCCAACGGGTCGCCCTCGTCCCGTGCCCTGGCCTGCCTGTGGCCGGCCCTCTCCAGCGTCCTCGCGGGACTTGAGGGAGAGGGCAGGCCCGAGCATTCTAGAACTTAAAAGGACCAGCCCCTGGACAGCGCTGCCGGTTATTGGCAGAGACGCCAACCCGTTGGGAGGACTAGCGACGCTGGTGCATGGGAATCGTAGCAGCAGCACAGTAGTCTCGCAAGGGATTGAGACGCCATGACAGGGCCGGGATCCAATCAATTGGGTTGTGTCCAGGCCACTGGATCTACCCCAGACTTGTTGGACGGGGCGAATGTCGACCCCAGAATTTGAATTCCACGTCGAGTTAGCCTTTGCCATCGAGACCCATCGCCCCCAGATTGCCTGATTGCCTGTTTCCACAGACCAACCTAAAACATAGTTCTCAGTCGATGGGCTCGATGCCGAAAACTCCCCGCCATGAACGTGCAGGAAAGACACATGTTGCATGCATGCAGGATCTGGTGTCACGATACAAAGCACCGTTTTCGCTTCCGATCGTGCACCGCTGAGGCCGAGAAGAACGACACACCCGCAAAGAGCACCAGTTGTCTTGTCGTGTCGCCCGCCGCTTGCCGAATGAGGGAGTGAGTGTCTCTGGACAAACACTGCCGTTGTGATCGTCCCATTCAGCTCACTGACCCTGGGCAGCCTGCCTCATAAAATTCCACATATAGCCTTTCGTAAAGGATGCGGCAGCTTGGTTATGTGGCAGATCTAGCCTCTGCTTGTCGCTAGCAGATTTTCCAAGCAAACTAGACATGGTCTGCCGTCATTTCCACGAAATTTGCCGTGTCACTGGAGTTGTTTTGCCCATAGCACACACAGCACAAGCCCGTCCCCTTCCGACCACACCACCCGTCCCGCTTCTCTTGGATCCTTTGGATGATGATGAGGTTTGTCTCTGCGAATGCTCTAGGGCTCATAGGCACCAAGCCGCAAGCGTGACTTTTCTCACCGGCTAATGAGTATCGCCTTTGCCGCTAGGAGGAGCGCTGCCCAAACTGTCGGGCTGCGGATCCGCGTTTTAATGAGTTGGCTGTCTCACTCTGCGGCTAGCTTTCCCAACGCCCGATCCTCGATCCGGACTGGGGAGCATGAAGCCATGCTGGCAAAAGGGTGTCTTGCCTGCGTCTGGGGTCGCAGAAGGATTCTTTCGTTTATCATATTTCACTCTGATTCGAGGCGATCCCTTATCGGTTAACCACTTGTTGGTTTCCTGTTGAAGGATGAGGTGGGGTGCTCGACTACTGTGGTACAAAGGTACAGCCCAAGGTGCTTCTTAGCACCATCCTCTTGCGTTTTGTACTGTTCAGAGCAGTGAAACGGCCTGTGAGCCCTTCCGGATTCTGCCGACAACCGAGTCCCGCACAGGGAAGCGGATCGAGTACAGTTTCAATCTAATTGCTGCCATCAACACTAGGTGAGAAGCTGAGCACCTAACTGAAATCATCACCGCCGTCGTCTTCTTGTACCTCACTTAAACCCCCTTCGGATATCGCCATGGACCCAAGGTAGGCCGTCACATCTTCGAGAGCCATGAGCTCGGTCCGCTGCAATGGCGTCAGTTTCCATTGCACTCAGAATTGGGAAACAACAGCATCTTGATGAGGGCTGCAGTGACCTTATCATGGAAGACGGTCGAACTTCTGGCTACTTTTGGTGGGAAAGTAGGGAGACTCACCTGTTCTGCCAGTACTATGACCGCTTTGTCAATGATCTCTTTCTCGACAAGTATCAGCGCCCGCGCATTGGAAGCGTTCGATGAATTTCCCTGGCCTGTCGCAGACACCGCGCTGCTATCGTCAGGCGGGGATGAATTTAATCGTTCCAACTGCTCCTCTAGTCGTTGTGATATTACCATATTGACGCGCAGCTTGAAGACGCTGCAAAGTTCATGGTCAGAAACAAGCTGTTCGAAGGAGCCAGTATTGTCAGAGACATCCTGGTCTCGCCAGAACGTCCTGAGCTCCCTGCCGCCTTCCTTGTCCTGAAGTATTCTGAAGTCCAGCCCGTCTTCTTCATTCAAGATCATGAGATACGCAAAGGGACTTGTGCATATCACTCTTCCATCAATTTCTTTGATGTCGACTGATGGGGCGTCTTGAAAGGCGTAAAACTTGGCCTTGCCTAAGGGATCATCCGGTAAAGGGCTCATAGGTAGCCTAAGACTCTTTGCTGCTGAGGTTGAATCTAAGAATCCGTAGCTGAACAGCATCTCCGCGGCTGGCTTCTGTGAGCCGTAACTGATGTTAATCTCGTCTCCCTCCTTTATATTACCGCCTGGGCGAAGTAAGAGGACAACATCATTGTCGGTGTTCTCGTCATAGTAGGCGTTGGCGTCATGCGAGTGATTGACCATGTCGATACATGGAACAAGAGATGGACCTGATTTAGGGAGCTCGAGGACTCTGGAGCGATACCACGCGTCGACGAGCAGCCAATCCGCGAGCTGGACAGCATCATTGTCCCAGAATGCTGAATTCCAGCATTCAATCTCTGATGACTTCTCGCGCACTTCATCAAATTCGTTGCTTAGAGCCACCATCTTCGCATCAAGAGCAGCCTCTAGAGACGTTCCCCGGAGGAGCGAGCGTTCATGCTCCTTCCACAGAGTGGGTACGGGGACAGCGTCGTCGAGCAGTTTGACATATTCGGTCCATTGATTGGGAAGACCAGCACGTTCCTTGTTGCCAGAGGAGAGGACCAGGTGGACGAGCAGAAATAACAGAATGTCATGACGCGGGCTCTACGCCTTGGTCAGTAAGGCACGAACTGGTTGACGCAGTCCCACTGACTTTGTGTCCACAAGCATCCAGGAGCTGCCTGAAGCTCCTGTCTTCCTTGGCGTACTCTTCGACGGCTTCGGTGCTCAACACAAGGCTGTGAGGGATGGATATCAGAGGTGCCTCTCCAGTGGTGGCCAGATCTTTCTTGGCAACCACCCCGGAGCCCTTGTGCGCAATGGGCTTCACTTCGACGTTGCTGAAAATGCCATTGTTGAAGCTTGTCCACACGGGGAGAGATTCTAGGGGCAACCGTCGTGGAGCCATCGCGGAAAAGCCCAAAGCATTTCCCAATGTCAAGCAATTGTGAATTTGTAGCTGGCGAAGAAGCCTTTTTTAAATAACCTTCGCACGGCACCATCCGCTGTTTCGCTTCTTCGTACCTCCGTCATACTGCAATCGACCCCCCTGCTGGAGAGAACCCCTCCATAGTGGGGCCTGGTCTTCGGCGAACTGTGGCTACCCCTGCCCCGCCATGGGCGACCTGCCGGCCGCCGGCGTGAGAATCTTGAATCCTGTCTGGTCCTACCACCGAGAGATAACCACCAACTTGCACTCACGCTTCAGTACATCGCCTGAGCAGCTTGTCGTCCAATACTTCAAAAGCCTACGCTGGCGGCTCTTCTTCACTCTTCAATATGCCTCGCGACCCCTTAATAGGACTTGTTGGCAAGCCCAGTGCTGGCAAATCTAGCACTCTGAACTCACTTGTACGCGGACCCTGATTTCTTCCAAGATGTTGAAACTGTGCACCCACTGATCTCGCGAGTAGACGGACGCAACCTCCAAAGTCGGTCAGTACGCCAATGATTCGTACAGATGAAAATCCCTAAGCTGATGAAGAGTGGTAGGAAATTTCCCGTGCGCGCCCACCTTTCCCAGAGGGGCAGTCCTGCCCTCAGCCCCGTTACTTTGAGCATTCTGGCTGACCATCTTGTGACCTGCATCTAGATTCACCACCATCGACCCCCAACGCGCCATAGGATACCTACAGATAGACTGTGCCTGCCAGCGGTACGGTGTCTCGGACCGGTGTAAACCGAACTACGGCGCCTGCGTCGACGGCAAGCGCAGCGTGCCCATCGAGCTCCTCGACGTCGCTGGTCTCGTACCCGGTGCGCACGAGGGCAAGGGCCTGGGCAACAAGTTCCTGGACGACCTCCGCCACGCCGACGCCCTCATACACGTTGTCGATGTCTCGGGCACAACGGACGCGGAGGGAAAGAACACAAGGGGCTACGATCCAAGCGTCGACATCGCATGGCTGCGCAGCGAGATCGTCGCGTGGATCAAGGGCAACCTGATGCAGCGCTGGGGGAGCATCCGCAGGAGACACATGGCGGTGAAAGCGACCGCGGTGGAGACGCTCCAGTCGCAGTTCTCTGGCTACGGCAGCACGTCCAAGGTGGTGGCGCGGACGCTCGACAAGCTGAACCTGAAGGAGCCGCTCGAGGCCTGGAGCGACGACACGATCGACCAGGTCGTGAACGCGTTCACGGACGAGAAGTTCCCCACCGTCATTGCGCTCAACAAGATCGACCACCCCGACGCCGACGCCAACATCGCGCGGATCGCCAAGATGCAGGACCCAAATACAATCGTGCTCTGCAGTGCCGTCTCGGAGATTTTCCTGCGGAAACTAGCGAAGCAGGGCTACATCAAATACACTGAAGGCAGCGAGTTCGTGGACACGAGAGAAGACCTGATCGCTGACGGTGATCCGGACGGGGGAGGGCTGAAAGAGCTTGACGACAAGAACAGGACGAGGATAGAGAACCTAAAGGACATGGTGCTGTACCGGTTCGGCTCGACCGGCGTGGTGCAAGTTCTGGCCAAGGCCGCAGAGCTGTTAGGTCTGGTCCCGGTGTTCCCGGTCCGGAACACGACATCGTTCAGCTCGGGGGCAGCAGACTCGAAGCATGTGTTCAGGGACTGCGTGCTTGTAAAGAAGGGCAGCACAGTCGCAGACGCGGCAAGGAAAGTTATGGGGGATGCGCCCATAGCATACATTGAAGGTATTGGTAATCAAAGGGTCGCGGAGGACGACACCATCTCCGTCGGCAAGAACGATGTTAGTCTGTGCCTCTCTGGATCATACGAGCCATGTTCTAACTCGCTATATAGGTCTTGTCATTCAAAGTTGGGCGGGCGTAGCACTGTTGGATGCTTGAACTATCCAATATTCCACAAGAGTGTGGGAACACGGCTGATCGCAACACATCTTGTGCTTCGGGCCAACGGATCGCGCCTCACAATTTTGCGTGCATATAGCAAGCGACGACATAGGCAGAGGTAGCAATTCGGGTAACGAGGGGATTTTCGTTGGGAGCAGCTTCATAGAACCATCGATCATCCGAGTGTCCCAGGCCGGCAATGCCGCAGTCACATCACGATTTCGTACCTGAGGTGACGTCATTTCATCAATTCGAGAGGACCCGAGCTCGGGCGAACCGGAAGTCAATGCAAGGCACGCGAATATCAATTGAGTCTGAATGAGAATGGTAGGTGGTATTGTAGTTGATGCCGTCCAGGACGTATAAGGGGTATCGTATCATTATCTAGAGAATTGTCTCTCGGTAACCTGAACCCGCAAGCCGACAGCCTGAGCGTAGGCTCTTAAAAGAAAAAGGATGCAAATCCCCCTTTCCCCCAGAAAAAAACCAAAACAAAACGCAGAATGCTATAATCCATGGTGAGGAAGCGCATCGCAGCAGGGAACCCAAAAAAGAATAAGGCGAATCACACGCCGCAGGTCCACGTTCAAAGTCGTAGAAGGTCGTGGGTGAGTCGAAGAATCTGGTGAGGGAGGCGGTGTTTGGTGAAAGCGGTAATGGGTGATTAGAATTGGCTGGTAAAACGACCAGCCCCGCTTACGGCCAGACGCCGATTGCTGATCGTGGGGCACATGGCGGTGACAAGCCGTTGACTCTTGGGAGAGAAGTTTGAATTGTCATGAGCGTCCCGCTTGTGTTTGCGAAAATGCCGCTCGTTGCTTAATACTTCAGGATAATGTAGCTGTTTGGTCAAGGGTTAGCACATGCTCGCCTTCAGATCTCAGGGGGTGTTGGAAACAAATCATTCGGTAACGTACAGAGCGTGGATGATTCCAGGAATGTAACCCAGGATGGTGAGCAGGATGTTGATGAGCAGGTCGGCACCGCATCCGCGCTCGAAGAAGACACCCAGAGGGGGCAGGAAGATGGCAAGGACGATCTTGCAGATGTCGCTGTGGGCAGCATTGTTAGCATTGGCAGTGGCCGCGAATGACGTCTGTCTCGCGAGGGTGGGGGCGGTGATTTACCTTCCGGTGAAAGGCATGATGGCTGTGTTTGGTGGTTTGTGTTATCGGCTAAGCGAAGTCGCGATAGTTCTTTGAGAATGGTTGAGGATTGCGAGGGAAGAGGATTCCAATTGTCGTTCGAGATATGGGGCAGGTCCTTGTGTGAGAGCAGGAGTGGGCGTGGGTCAGTCTTAAGTAGACGCAGGCAAGGCAAGGCAAGGCAAGTGTTCAACAGCGCAGCGGTTGCATCAGCATAAGGGAAGGTGTCAAGCGTCCAGCAAACAAGCTTCAGTCACCTGGGACAGGGGAGGTACATCATGTTTGCCAGTCAGTCCTCACAAGTGCGTCATACACCCACCCGCCACAGGCCAGCACAGGGCCAGCACAGGCCGGTCGCCGGGGGCGCTGAGGGAAGGGGGAGGGGGGTTCGTTGGGGTCGCTGCCGTCTGGCCCATCTGCCCACCAGCCTATTCCCGCGCTTAGGATCGTTTGCTGCCAGGTTTTGCTGGCTGGGCTGGCTGGCTGGACTGCGACCGAGTCCAGATGCGTACAGGCCATCTGAAACCAATCTCCCAATCTCCCGTGCATGTCCAGCCACGCTGTTGGAGCTGGGGGCTGCCCGGGGGCAAGCGACTGGGGGAGGCTTGTCGTCGATGTGATAAAAATGGTTGGCGGTGCATTCTTCGATCGGGACCTAGTGCCGTCTGTGCTGTGTCTAGTATTCTGTTCTGCACCAACGGGATCATCCTTCAAGGAACAATGAAAAGCAAATGAGGCCAGTCCCCACTGGCGTGCAGGCGGGCTGTGCTGTCAGGCTGTACAATACACCCCACCATGGTAACATTTCAGTGGCTCGAGAGTGGTTGTTTGAATGAGTTCGTGCCGGCTTGGACGGGGACACACCGTACAATGTGCGATGCCAGATGGCCCAGCACCACAGCAATTATACTCCGGAAGAGTCTATCCGCACAAGCCAATCAGAAAATTTCCGTATCTCGCTCGGTAGCCTCGTCCACACTGTCTTAACATGTCCGTGGCGGCATTGTTCAGTCCCTAGAAGTGGCTGATGAACAAAGGCGAAGACCAACCATGCTGCCATGCAAGCCATGCCAGGCCTTCGGAGGACCCGAAGCATCCTCGTGCCAGCCCGCCCGGGAAAGCGTTCAGCATCCTTGGACTGCTGCTGCATGGGCCGATGGACTGCATGGCAAACTGGCACTCGGCACCTCTGACCCGCGCGGCTTGCCTCGCGCCCAGACTTCCACTATTTGGGTACCCACCACCGGTCTTGGGACTCCTGTTAGCGACACCAAAGATTGCGCGTATCCTCGCCTGCGGTATTCTTGGCTGGGGCTTGGGTCTGCGACCCAGTTGCCGTTTCTTGCAACACTTGTGCAGATGATTTAACACCTTGGCCATCTTCTTACGTCATCCCCACCGCCTAGGCCAGCTGCGTGAAGCTCCCAAGCAGTCCAAGTTGCCATCGACGATCATCCGATCTGCTCTGCCAGAGGTCAGAATGATGGATGGTACGGCTCTGTGTGGCACAGCTATTGTGGCTCAGCTGTGGCGTAAAAGGTACGGCACTAGCAGACCGGACGCCAGTACGCATCCCGGTGGTGGGCGTTGCCGGTTTTGCAGTTTGGGAGGCCGATGACAGCATCGTGTCGGCCGTAGGAGTGTAACGTGCATTGCAGATGCCGGGGCTGTTTAGAGCTAGTCCACTCTGAGTGCTCGATCGTCTTGGTCATGGGCTTTTTCTGCCGGTAGAGCTACCGAAATAACTGAGGCGATCACTGCGCGGATCTCGGAGTTACTAGGAAGCAGGCCAGCTGGCAACCGGGGCACTGCAGTCGGGAGTTCTAGCAGTTCTAGCTCAAGCAACCTCAACAGCATGGAACGGACAACAGATGTCTCGCCATTGTGCTGAAGAGCTGTAAATCCACAAATTCGTGCTTCAATGTTACTATGCAGAAAACAATTGTCTGTAGAGAAGGGATCAACGTTGGGAGCTCAATACTGTATTGAGAACTCGGGCATCGTTAGTTTGAAAGCTATGGGCTGGCGAGCGAGGGCCACCAGCTGTGTGCCAGCTGCTGACCAGCTGCGCTAGCCAACCCACAGTTTGGCTTCAATCGGCTTCAAGCTTTGCGCCGCGAACTTTTCACCCAGAGCAGAGCTTGGCACCTCCTGGACATCGCAAATACCACCAACTCCAAGACCACCCACCAACGGCGCAGGATATTTTAACCTCTTTGCGTCCTCTTCCACCTCAAATCAGAAGCAATGGCTCCCCAAACTGTATGTACATGACACCGCTTTGCTGCTGGCCCAGTCTTTCGGCCAGAGAGATCATGGCGTGATGCAGTAGGCTAAGGTCAAATTTTCAAAATCGCAGAAGAAGGGCAGGTCTTCCAAGACCACCAAGAAGGTAAGCAGTATTCCTCAGATCAACCCTCACCCCTCCTTTTTGGCGCAACGCTGACGATTTGCGCCCCTGCAGTTCATCATCAACGCCTCGCAGCCCGCCAGCGACAAGATCTTCGATGTCTCCGCCTTCGAGAAGTTCCTGAACGAGAAGATCAAGGTCGAGGGCCGTGTCGGCAACCTGGGCGAGACCATCCAGATCTCCCAGGTCGGTGACGGCAAGATCGAGATCATCGCCCACAACGAGCTGTCTGGCCGATACCTCAAGTACCTGTAAGAGGCGCCCACCCGTTCGAGAACTACGAGAGGCCGGGATGATGGGTGTCTCTGGGGCAAGATGCTGACTATGATTCGCTTTGTAGGACCAAGAAGTTCCTGAAGAAGATGCAGCTCCGTGACTGGCTCCGCGTGGTCTCCACCTCCAAGGGAGTCTACGAGCTCAAGTTCTTCAACGTCGTCAACGACGAGGCTGATGACGACGACGAGTAAGCGACGACCGTCGCTCTCGACGACATATGGTACTGCGCCGCGATGGTGGACTTCTGAAAAGGACCGCCGTTGGTGGTAAAGGCGGAACAGCCTGGGTTTCCACTCAGCTTTTGCTGGCCGATTTCCTGGGCTGGGTTGGGCGAGCGCAACACAGCTTTGCCTGCTTCCCGCCCGAGATAGTAAATACTATCTGTGTTCCGCTAAACTGGATTGGAGATTGATTGTCTATATGCTCGTGTGAAACGTCTGGGTATCAATGACCTTGTGACTCTGTGTCTCCCAAGCTTTATCCCTAAGCCCCTTGGCCTGATCCTCTGCCCCTCTAAGGAAGTGTTCTCATGACGCCTTCAAATGCTACCAAGGCCATCGCGTTGGCCGGAAACGCCCTCAAAAAGCATGGCAAGAACCCTCGCCAGTAGCCCTTCCATCCACTCTCCCTGTGTACTGCCACAGCCGCCTCCCTCCATGACCTGAAACGCCGTGTACCGTCGCCGAGACCACCGCCTAATGGATCCGTCATAATACGCTGCTTGACAACATCACTAGGATAGCTTGTCAACCAAAACACCTGCGCACTCAGCCCTCCGGCCCAGAAATTGATCGCTGGCGCGCTCAAATTGGTGGAGTTTTTCATCCACCGGCTGAACAGGTCGTAGCTCCCCCACCAGAAGAAAAAGAACGAACGGAAGATCAGCGTCGCAGACAGGCCGTGATACAGCCCCTGTATTCCATGCGCGCGCCAGATCTTGCTCACGCAGTCGATCGGCCCCCTATACAGCCTCTCGCTCTTATTAGCCGAGTACTGAATCTGTAGCCGCGCCTTGACGTGCTCCACCGGCGCCGCGACGAACGAGACTGTCGAGCCCGCCAGGATGCCAGCCAGGCCGTGGCCGTGGGCGGGTAGTGGCAGGTTTGGGTCATGGAGGGGGTGCAGCGGCGGGTTAAATATGTTGTCGCGGAGGAGGCGGCGGTAGACCGTCAGACTGCCCAACATAACACTGTCCATGAACATCCATCCCACGAGCGGCGGGGTTGCGCCCTTGTACAGGCCGTAGAGGCCCTCATTGCGAATTGTCTGCAGGAGGCACTGGAGGGGCCCAGAGAAGCGAGCTGAGTCGGTGGTCTGGAGCCGGACCTTGATTGTGTCGAAGGGGTGTCCGACTAGTTTTATTTCGCTTGATTAGTAAAATTCAATTCCATGGAGGAGAGAAGAGGCCACAAGTGCGTTGAGCCAGAGATGTTTCCTTACCAGACAGCTTCGCAATACCGGAGAAGACGCCAGCGACAAATCCCTTGTAATTCTTGATCTCAACGGGCTTCTCCTGGGTTTTGACTGCTGCTGCCATGTTCGCTGCCTCCTGCTCTTAGGCTGAGAGCAGAGAAGCAAGGACAGATTGACTTTCGCCGCGACAAGGAGAGGACAAGACCGAGGATCATTACTTTGGGATTTTCTGAGTCGGGCCTGTGGTGAGGTAATCGACCTCGGGACGTGGGGCTTGTCGATAGCTACGCGCGTTATCCCTGTCGGGGCCGGGGGAGCTCCAACTACACGCGGACGGCAGGGACCGAGGTAGGCTGCGGTGGAAGAAGTTGACACATCAGGGCCCAGCCCATTGTGTGTTGAAAATGCCTAGGCAAGGTCTGTATGCTCGGTCCTAGACGGCGAACTAATGTCGCTGTAAGATGGAACAAACCAGCCTGACCGAGGCGGAAAATTGCCCGGGAATTTGCGACGGCTCATGTGAGCAGCAATGCGATATCTGCGGCGGCCGCATCAACAAGTCTCGGTGCTTTTCTTCTGGATCTGCAAGTGATTCGCATCGTTGAAGAGGGGTCGAAGCGGGGGGAGAGCCAGTCATTACGATCTCTGTCGTGTCGCCTTGGAATTCAGGTTGGAATTCAGGGTCAGAACAGAGCGTATGAAGGAATCGGCGGCAGAAGACCGATCGCCAGAGGCTGTGGCAGCGGTCATGAGGATATCGCGGCAGGGATTCAAGGCTTGAAATGAAGGAGGAATGCAAACATGTGAGGGCAAGACTGAAAAGTAAGAGTAACGGAATTGTAAGGACATGGAGGACTGAATGTCAGATTCGAACTTCGTGCCTTGACGCTTCATCTCATCCGAATTTCAGCTTGTTACTCTCATGATATCCCCGATGTATACCTTTGGCGCCTATCTGAGATGGACACCACGTTGACACAAGATCAATTCCATCTCAGGGCTCGTCTGGGGCCTCAACCCTCCCTCCCCGTATCAAGACGTAGGGATCAAGTTCCTCAGCGAAAGGTCATAAACCACATCCTCGACCTTCTTCACAGCATATTTGACACCATCCACCCGCTTCCTCAGGATGTCGTTCTTCAGGTTCAGCAACTGGAAGCCTGCGTGGATGTCCTTGACGAAACTGCTGATCTTCACCGCAAGCTCGTGGTCTCCCAGCGTCACGGCATTGACGGCCAGCCGGGCAAGCTCATCCGTCAGGCCGGTGACCGCCAGGAGGTACTCCTCGATTGTGATGTGGAAGGCGTCACGGTCTTTCAGGTTCACGGGCACTACGAAAAGATATCAGCTGGGTGTCCTTGTCCAAAGCGCAATGAGAGCGAGTGCCAGCCTGACTGACCGTGGAAGACGTGCTCCCCGACCTCCTCGAGGGTCAGAAGCCGTCCCAGTTTACCCTCGGGAACAAGGTTGCCACCCAGCCAGCCTTGGAGAAGCACCGTAAGGACTGCATCCTGGACAGCCCGGGTCCACTTGCTGTTGTACCTGTAAAGAGCAAATTAGTACCGTCCAATAGTCCCGGAGCGGATGTGTGTGTACTTGTAGTAAGGGTGCTTGGAGGCCACCTCGCTCAGTTGCGAGAAGTTGTCGACCTCGGTCTTGATGGCGGTCTCGACTTGCGAGAGCAAGCCTGGGTAGTGAGATCTTGGGGTCGAGTGCACCCGCGAGAGGAGACCCTGGGTGTAGGACACATCACGCTCTAATTTCTGGATGATCCCGTTCAGATCATCTCGCGCCTTGGTGTCTTCGTCGATCTTTGACTTGAGATGTTCGAAGATCTGGGGGTCAATCATGCCAGACATTTTGTCGTGGATGAAGGTGAGGCCTGTTCGTGACCGTCACTCTGGCGCTCACGGAATTCTGCCAACGATGTCTGCAGAGCGGTGGTCTCAATCTTTTCAGCCTGACCACACGTCTGAATCTTTTAGTTCGGCAACTGTAGAGAGGAGTTTCGAATGGAGAGATCAATGTGTCGTGGTTTGTGTTGGCTTCTTCAACCTTGGAGTGCGAGCGAAGACTTCGCCAGTCAACAGCTTGCCCCGAACCCTGAGCGATCCCCCTTGGTCGGCCCCGTCACCGGGTCGGAAGGCACTTCAACTTACAATGCAAGATCGACCTTGCGAGCGATTTTCCTCAAGAAAAAATCCAGACAAAGATGCATCTTCAATCTGTTTGCGTTCAAAAGAGAGCAAGTCACTATCTATTATGAATGTCCAGGTTTGGTGGGAGTCGCACACAGAGCAGCACGTCTGTCACAATCATTGCTGAACCTACCGTGGCTGGAGTATTAGATACAGTCTACGATGAATCAACAACCTGGGTGGCAATCGCAGTGTCAAATTTGCTTAGTGGAGCCTATTCTTCTGAGGGTATTGAGCATTTTTGATTTGTTTCATCCATTCGTATCATTAGACATTGTGTATAAGCCTCGCCTCCTCACATCATGTTGATGTTTTTTGAGCCTCCCTCGGGCTCCACGCTATATCTCGGTGGGTATTGATTATTTACATTTGGTTGCTTGGTATTAGTAGTTTCCTTCCCCTGAGCCGGAGTGCTCGTCTTGGATCCTGACTCAGTAATTTTCGGAAATAGTGACAGATTTGGTTGTTTCGTAGAACCTGAACCGGTCCCTTGTTGCGAAATGGTCTCTGGCTCGTTGGCACCCGAGCCTCCTTCTGCTTGCCCAATCTTCACGATGTCAACGTTGGCAGGGTCCATTACCGGCCGATTCGATTCTTGAGCGCTAGATGAAAGTGGCCAGTTACTGCTCCTTTTCACTTCCCTGCCGGTTTGGGAGGATGTCGCAACCCCGATCGTAGGCTGTGGCTCAGGAGGTTGCCTGGTGGTCTGTTCTCGTTGTGGTTCTTTCTCTGACCTTTGGTGCCATCCTTTATTATCCCACACCATATTGCTACTGCCGGTCGGACTTATAGGTCTTTTAATGGTGCCTTTGAGCTCCGCGATCCTCCGTCGCTGTTGTCGATTTCGACTCCGTAGGAAAAAGATGAAGCCAACCAGGGACAAGATGAATGTGCCCGCGATGGAAGCGACGATCGCAATGGTTGTCTGTGTCACACTGACTGCGTTGCCCTGAGAGGTCATCACTTGAGTTTGTGCTTGAGCCTAAATTGCATAGTGTTAATCACCAAAGCTGTTATGAGCTACCAAGGTGTTGGTACATGCCGAACTTACTCTGACAGCACTGGCATTTGCTTGTTCGATTGCAGCAGATTGTCTCGCCGCGGAAGCCTCCGCAGCAAGGCTCCCTGAGATACTCGCCAAGGCAATCGCCGCGTTGTTTGAGGCGGTAGCTATAGCCGCGTTCGCGCTATTGACCATGCTGGCCATAGCGATGGCAGCGCTGTTGCGTATATTTTGTACATCCTGGGCCGATCGTATCTGCAATTGTTGTATAGATTGCGATAATATCTGTGTGGACTGCGACAATTGCTGAACTGACTGGGAAAGCTGTTGAGACTGTTGCGAAAGCTGCTGGGACTGCTGGGAAAGAAGTGCAATGCTGCTGCTAGCTGTGACAACAGCGCTGCTAAGTGACGAGATGGTTGCTGATGGGTTGGATCCTATTATGACGTTCACTTGGCGCCGTGCCAACGATGTTGGTGTTGGAAACACCATCATGGGCTTCCCGAAAGTATTACTATTAACTCAAGGTCCCTGAAGCGACGTTGCGTCCCTGCCGAGGCCGGTTGACATTTGGTGTTTCTCCACGACTGAATAATTCGGGCTGCCTTATTCTACAACTGTTGGTCTAGGCGAGGTTTCAAGAAGAATAGTTGTCTGTGTCGGGAATATGTATTGATTTGTACCGCGGAAGAAGAAGAAACAAAAGGCACTGTTATCTTGACAGGTCGTGAGCAACTCGTAAGGTATTTGCTACGATGCAAAGAAGCTGGTGAATTGGTCAAGAAGAATAGACTGAAGCAAGTCCCGAGCCACAGCATAAGGCAGGTGAGGAATTGCCACAATTTGCGACGTTCAGCCCGGGCACCATGGGGCATGGTTGAGTGGTGTCAGGGAACGCGCTGTGACATTGACCAACGGTCATGTTGGGATTGTTGCTCCGTCGACTTCGGAAAGTCGAGTCACGGCCAATGTACGGAGCCTTCCGAGAGATTCCTGCAGTTTGCAGGACACGAAACACTTGATCACGTTGGCGCTTCACCCGGAGTGTGTGTCGGCTCCATTCGCCCTAAATCCGTCTGAAGTCGTGATTTGACGAGATCAGCCCGTCAGAACTTAAGAAACCGACTGAAAACACTAGATCAGTGTGCTTATCAACACCGGATAACCAAACAGTTGCACAAATCGCTTTGCACTATTGTTTTGGGGAAAATCTCAATCAGTTCCCTCGCAGGAGGCATAGGGTATGGAATCGCCACCCGTCCGAGCCGGATGTAGCTTTGCCGGTCCCGTCCGCTATGCCTTGCAGCCAAGACGGCAGCCTCCTACATATCTGCGGATCTCGACGTCCACCGAGTCCATTGGCTCAGCTTCCTGTTACCAAATGAGCAGGATGATAAAAGTTTATGTCTGCTTGAGAAATCTCAAAAAGAAAGAAAAACTCGTGTCTTTAACCAACCCCGACAGGTATAATTTGGGAGAAAACAGGTACAAATATCCGTAGAAACTGTACTTCCAGCCATTAATTGGTAGCTCAAATTGGTAAATAGTAAGCAGGGGATATTTGGAATATCCTCCATTTGTGCTGTAGTAGTTCACACCATCAGCAACACCTGAGCATACGTAATTGTCCTCAACTGATCGTGCATATGTATGCTTGACCCACACCCACCACACAGGCACCAGCTATATATCAACTCTCTATAGTTATAAAATTCCAGGAGATGAGATTTCTGTATTTCTCTCGACTTATACTTCATATAGTTTCACCTGATCTTATGAAGCCCAGCCTTTGATACGCAGGAATGAGCTGTACTGGCGCATTCATATCCGTTGGCACAATCCCAGCAGTCGAGCTAGATATACCCGTTTGGCACAAGCCAGTAATCATCACCTTCCGGAAGATCGACCAAGCTTGGCCATATACTGTACTCAGCGGCCTCATGTCAAATTCCGTGAAGGGACGTAAGACTGTTCCTGAAAATTTGGACCTGGCTACAGCTTGTCAGAGAACCGTCCAATATCTTAGTCCAGATGTTTTAATTTGTGACCACACCTTCGGATGAATTCAGAAGTATTCTCCGACCTAGACAAAAATGCCCCTCGTGTTTTGGATGCTCAAATTCCAACGTGGAGAACCTATCGAGATACGGGACGTCCTTTCATCGGGGAGCGCGGCCTCAACAAGTTCACGCAACGTCGATGATGCGAGGTCACTCTCTGTGGAAAAACTAGATTCAGTGGAAAGATCAATAATATGTAATTTTTGACTTGGTATTCGATATAATATGCATCGGTTCTATGCTCTCCATTTTGATGATCGAACTTTATGAGCGGCAATGCCTGCTTAAGATCGGGTGCATCGCCGCAGTACCAGAAAGCATGTAGGTCAGAATGAATAAATGAATCTTACTTTTAGAGTAAGAAGGATCATTAAAATCTGGTGCACCTATCGGAACCACGTGGCCTTGTTCATTGTTCTTCGCACGCACACTACAAGCTCTTTGCACTGCTACTTTCCTTGTCTTGCACTGAGACCTCGAAACATCTACCATGAGAATTTAGTTTACCACAACTTCGGAAGAATCCACGTGAAAGACTCTTGCCCTTTGAATTTGTGCCTAGATTGCAACGAATATACGATTCGAAAGTGTTCTTTTTACTTATATTAGTTGAACGCCTAGCCCCGGTGACTACAATTTCAACGACCTCCAGAGTCTTTGATTAATGGTGTATTCAAGGCTTCTACGGGAGTGAATGATGACGGAAACGCTTGGATGGTCGTGACTGAGGTTGCAACTCTGTTTCATCATCATCATTCTTGCGCTTTCTCGAAATGCTCACTTCTTTGTCCAACTTTTCGACAACTGATTCGACAGCTGACTCTATTGGTCTCACAGGAGTTGGCTGAATGATTTGTTTCTGAGAAGCCGAGACAAGCGGACCTACCTGGTCCCCAATAGGCGAGTCGCATCCAAAGAGGGAGCCGTCATCGTTGGATGCTGCCCCCTGATTTTGCAATTCGGCAAGAGGGATGGCATCGATGACACCCAGCAGAGCCTCCAATTCATTGTCTTCGGATGGCCCGGGATTCGAGGCTTCAGGACTAGCAGGCTGAGGAGAAAGGGTCACGTTGGGTGTATCAATTGCGGGAATGGCAACGCCTCGATTTTCGGCATCTCGCTGTTCAGCCTGGAGCTTGAGCAGCCTTGGCCGCATGTAAGCATTTATGTATTGAGAAATCTTATAACGTTGCTTACCGACGGCCAGTGAAATCTTCTTGACGGTTTGGTTCTGTTGGAACATCGCAAACACGAGTTGACGCTCACGGCGGGTGAGAAATGTAGGATGCGGCATACCTGGCTGTTCAACAAGGATCTCCTGCTCGTCAAACGGAAAGAGACCATCTTCATATTCACTAGACTCAGTGAATGGCTCGCTCAGGGGTGATTCTGTCTCGTATCTGATATCGTCCGGCCGCGATTTGATATACGTGTCGATGTAGATGCGTAGAAGAGAAGAATTTTTGCAAACAAGGTCAGCCAATTTGTGGATATCGGACTTGCCTCCCCAATATTCCGTAAAAACTGCACGGAACTGCTTCCCTGTGAGCCAGGTCGGAGACAGTCTAGCCCCTGGTACAGCATCAGGTGGATAAGAAGGAGGATTTTGCAGACGCTTGGAGATCTCGCCCTTGATGAAGGTTGGCCGAACCTCGATATTGGCCTTGCCTGGCATCACATCTAATGCGAGACCGCAAGCCTCATCGTTATCGTCCTGCGATGACTTCGTTTGATTGAAGGGGACATACTTTGAATACGCCTTCCCTTGTTGCATAGCATTCTCCTGCTGCTTGCGAAGAGCCGAGTGCAGATCGGGGTGCGCAATACAATTAGGGTTGGGGCAGCTATATGGAGTTCGTGGCCGGATTACATCCTCGAAGTAGAAAATCTTATGACCTGGGCCCTGCTGGAATTCGTAGGTGCATGTTGGCTGAATCCACCTCCCCACCGGCGTGGCACAAATGAAACATACTACAGATGTGTGATAGCACATTGTGAAAGTAACTAGGTCGTTTTCCGCCAGGGAAAGTTGGGTATAAGGAGTGATGTAAGGTTATCAGGGACTGGGCAGAAAGTAAATTAAATACTGCCTCCATCTGATCTCACACACGGCCCAGTGCCGTTCGTCTTTGTTGGTATCTGGCCTAAAGTCTTGAATACGATTGTCTGTCATAGCTTCCTTGCAACACTATCGTGGGCGCTTTGTCAAGAGGAAGACCCGAAATAGCAAGGAAACGGGCGACTAGAACAAAAGCCTCTTGTTATGTCGAGCCATCGACTGAAAGGGGGTTCCAGTAGATGGTTGAGTATTATAACGCAAAAGAATTAATGAAGCCACATCAAATATTTGTGCCTTGAACCAGGAGCTTCACCATTTGTATAGTTTTCCCGATATACATGAGACTCTCTTTTCATTCAACATTTGTATCTGTAGGCATGACCCGGCTCCGAAGGTACAGCAACTGCGATCGGGCACGATGCGGCAAACATGAACTCAACCTCTCTTTGTCCAGAAGTGGACGGAGCACTTCCCACCAATACCTTTGCCTGATCCCTCAGTGTCCTGTTCACCCAAAACTCACTGCCTGTGATGAGGAAGGAGAGCGGCTCTCATATATAGGACTCGACTCCGGATGACAAATCATTGTGTTCCAATCGTAGATGACGCCAATCTTGGAGCAGCCTCCTTTTACAAGTCTTTGTAATTGAACAATAGATGGTTAGCCTCCGGGTTGAACTGAGGCGTTTCTCACCCAACCCTGGAGCAGGATGATTAGTCGTGGAATTCAAAGTGACGGTCTCCCTGCGCTCTGACACGTTCCTCTTTTTTACCTGAACATTGAATGACCAACCACAAATGCGATGTATGGCGAATGACTGACTGGCTGTGCCTCCCTCACACACTCTTGCAGGCTAGCCTTGGTCCCCTCCCCCCCAACCTGGACTCCTCCGCATGCGCGCCCAGTCACAGCCTGGGATTGTGACGGATCCAATCAAGTCACAATTTTTGAACCAACATGTTGACTGAATCTTCCCCGACTGATGGTCACTGATACCACCCGGTGCGCCGCATTAGCCATGTTATAAAAGACTGTCAGCTTTTGACGGGGCCCAACATTTCTTAATGTGATTTCTACTCACAAAATCTACCGCCAGACAACATTTTTCGGAAACCATTACACAGTCATGGAAGGCAAGAGTCGTCCACCATCTATCAAGGAGAGACTTGCTTCGCTTAATGGTGCCTTCCCAATCGATGAAGCCGTGGTTGAAGGTATGGCGCACACCGGATATGAGAAAAAAGAATAAGAGAAACTGATGGATCACTCTGTGTTCAGCCTTGCCAGAGGGCTCTCAATTTCTATCTGTCGAGCACTTTGGCAACAGCGCTTGGACCGTTACCGGACGAGTTACTGCATGAAATGCTGCTGGAAACGAGACCAGTTATTTCCTAAAGGTTTTTACAATTCTCCTTCCAAAAGCCTCCAAGACCTTGTCCTGGGTATTCACTCACGCATGACTTCCTCACAACCTCCAGGTCGCCTTCGAAGATCACGGTATGATCATGTTAAGAGGAGAGTACGAGTCATCGAAGTTCATTTGGAACCTCATGAACGACTTTCTCCCCAAGCCATACGGATTCGGCAGGTATAAGGTCTCACACCCGCCAACGTATTTCTACCTGGCTGAATTTGTGAATATGAATGTCACCACAGCGCCTGATCCAGCAGAGTTCACCCAACGTCTTGCACAAATGCACAAGATGAGCAAGTCGCCGACGGGCAAATTCGGGTTTACGACGCAGACTTGCGATGGACAAATTGCTCATACTGTCGACTGGAAAGAGAAGTGGTCGGACTTCTACAGAGACCTCCTCATGGGGGTGTGTAAGAAAGACGTGGAGACCAATGGGCCATGGCCAGAGATGGAACTGGCAGCGAAGCAAGTGGCTGACGTTGTAATTCCGCGTCTCCTTGGACCGCTTCAAGAGAACGGGAGGACATTAAAGCCCTGTATAATCCATGGGGATCTCTGGGAAGGAAACATGGGAATCAACACGAAGACAGGCGATAGTTTACTCTTCGATGTGGGATCATACTTTGCTCACAACGAAATGGAGTTGGGCCATTGGCGGTGCGAATTCAGCACCGTGTTCCGAGATAAGGTTTACACGGAACACTACCTGCAGAATTACGCAGCTGCAGAGCCTGTGGATGAATTCGACGATCGAAATAGACTGTACAGTCTGAAAGGCGCCATTAATTACTCCGCCGGGCATCCTGGTTGCTCCTTAAGGAAGACGTGAGTACCGCTCAATCATCCTAGATGACAAAATACTTGCTGGATCACACCAGCCCGGTCATCCCGTTTACTCACAGACAAAATTTTGCAGTGCCTACAACAACATGTGCTATTTAATCGAGAAATATGCTCCTATCGACGGTATTGACCAATATGACCCTCACATCGATCCGTCAATCACGGGGGCCCGGATCACTCCTCATTCTTCTGAGGGTTTGATTTAGACAAAGCGGGTCAGACAGAAGTAGGAAAATGGTTATAAAGTTTTCTTTCGATTATGCTCAAAAGCCATGTGGGGATATCAGTCAGATTCTTTTACCTATAATGGCTCTTCATGTGGTGCCCGAACTGGAGACCATCTTTGAGCGAGAGTCCTCACTACTACCTAACGAGACTTTTTGTGAGGCTTGATTTTATGTAGACGCGGGTTTCTTTCTCCGGCCACAATTCGATGAGGAGTATGTACAGCAAAGGCTCTGCTGCTTTGGAGGGTTATTTTACGGTCGATGCCCAACACACTGGGCGGCAGCAATTGCATCTCGGGCCGCCGTCTATGACGTGCCTTCTATATTCCACATGCGCTTAATCGGCTCAGGTGATGGCGTTGTCAGGAACCTATTGCATTCCGTTGTCATAGAGATTAGCCCTTCTAGATTTTGATAAACATCGGTTATTGAACCAGCGCAGTGCTTTTCCTGCACCCTCCGGAGCTGTCTCGACTGAAGCGGCCCTTCGGCACCAACAGTGATCAGCCTACTCCGTACACGGAAGCACAGCGGCGATCGTTCCCCGCCCTGACCTTTGTGCACACTGCTGGCTCCCCGCCGGCAGCTTGAATTCTGAGCTTCCGTTCTTATGTTTGTGAACGAAAGACCCAGCAGAAAGTGTTGCAAGATGTCCGAGAATGTGTCTGCATCGCAGGAAGTGGCTGTTTTGGTCAACACTTCGGATGGTCCATCAGAGGACGAAGACTACTCCGTATTCTCGGATGCTTTACGCCTTTATCTCACATACCTCCTAGGCTTTGTTATCATCCTTTCAACCCTTACGGCAACCATCTACTTCCCGCTCATTCCGATGCTGAGTGCTCACTTCTCCGTTTCCATCCAAGCAATCAACCTCACAGTAACGCTCTATGCAGTCTGCCAAGCGATATCCCCTCCTCTTTTCGCATCTCTGGCTGACTGCTACGGCCGGCGTCCTGTACTGCTTCTACTGATCGGAATCTATGCCTGTGCAAGTCTGGGACTTGCGCTGAATCGCAGCTCCTATGGATTGCTCCTGGGGATGAGAGCGGTCCAGAGCATAGGCGGCTCCGCAACGCCGGCGATCGCATATGGGATCGTGGCTGATGTGGCGGTGGTATCGGAGCGAGGGAGAATGCTGGGGCCCATGCTCTCCTTCTGCAATGGCATCTCGGCCGTCGGACCAGTCATTGGCGGAGCCGTGGCTCAGAGCACCGGAGCCTACGTGTGGGTGTTCCTGGCGTTGCTTGCCGTGGCAGTCGTCTGTTTTCTCCTAACCGGCTTCACACTCCCTGAGACGGCGAGAGCAATCGTCGGCAATGGGTCCAGACCAGCCCATGGGCTTTCGAAGATGTGGACAACTAGTGGATGGGTCAAAACAAACAAGGCTACATCCAAACAGGTTAAAGAGGCGCCAGTTCCCATGCCGCCAAACACGTACACGCGCCCAAAGTGGACTCTAAAAGCAGCTGTCCATTCCTTGAGGATAATCCTATATTCCGATGCGGCTGCAATCTTGTGGATGATCGCATCGTCATACTCGGTCTATTACACCTTCCAAGTCGCAATTCCGGTGATATATGAGGAGATCTACCACTACAATGACTTTCAAATAGGATTGACCTTTTTGCCAGGCCTCTCCGGTATGACAATCGGCGGAATCGTGGCGGGAAAGCTCGTGGACAGGAACTTTGCCAAGATTGCACGGCGAGAGAACATTGCTCCTGACCGGAAGAAGACAGAAGACTTGAAAGAATTCCCAATCGAAGAAGCGAGGTACAGACACATCACGTACTTCATTGTGCTCGAAGTTGCACTGGTGATAGGGTACGGATGGGTGATTTTCCGTCGGCTCCATCCGGCCATACCTCTTGTGATACAATTCTTTGTCTGCGCGGCGTCCACCCTTCTAAGCCACACGGCGAGCGCGCTGCTTGTGGACGTCTTCCCAAATAGCTCGAGCACGTCCTACGCTTCCGGCCAGGTCATGAGGTGTGGTCTCAGCGCGGTGTCGGCAGCAGTATTGGACCCACTCATCAATGCTATCGGAAGAGGGTGGTATTTTACCATGTTTGGCCTGTTCGTTGGACTGAGTGGAATTGTCTCAGTGACTATAAGTAGGGGGAAAGGCATGAAATGGAGGCAGAAGCGTTGCCATTAGGCCGATGAAAGCATCCCCGATTTATTACATGATTGAGAACATCCAAATTCTCGATTCCAGATCCAAGGACCAGCTCCGTCGTCTCCTAATCATCGACTCGTTGCATTCCTGTAATGTGTGTTCTGGCCAGCAATGAGGGAGATACTTAGGTAGGATTTGAAGGCATATGGATCGTTCTGCTGTGATTCTGCATCACGCTGGCAATGCTGACAAGCTCGATTTCTAGTCCTTGTCAATCCCATGACGAAGGATCTCGATCTGCTTCTGGATCTCAATCCACAACATGTTTTTGTCCAGGTCGCCATCACCATCTTCACTGTCGAGAACATCGACCCATCCGTCTTCAAGTTCTTCAGGTTTGTCCTCTTTGCCCCGTGCGATGGCGAGAAGAGCAGCGACAAATGCCTCTTGCATGTAAGCAAAGCTGAAATCATTGGTGATTCCTGCAATGGCCACGCAAAGCTTGTCCGGAAACTCAATTTCCTTATTATCCTTTAGTTTGTTCTGCCAGAACTCACAGTACATGGTCCTCTCTTTCTTGTTCGGATTATCGAAAAGATATTTCCGGTCGAAGCGTGAGGGTCGTTGCTGAATGAGTGTTAGTTAAAGTTGTTGTTGTATTCTCAACGCAGATACGCAACTGCCACTCACAGAAATGCCAGGGTCAAGGCGGTCGAGGTGATTGGTGCTGCCGATCATGAATATGCCGTCGTTGGACTTGAGACCATCGACTTCGTTAAAGAAATAGCTCTTTACGTTGTCTGTGATAATGGTATCTAAATCCTCAAAGATGAGGTAACAGGGCGACATTGACCTGGCCTTATCGTAGATGGTCTTGATGGAATACTCAGGTCCCATATACGATTGGAGAGACCGTACGTATAAGGTGGGGATGGGGTTTTTGAGATTGTACAGCTGGTTCATCATTGCCTTGATAGAAATTGTCTTGCCATTTCCTGGAGGGCCATAAAAGATGAGGCCTCTCTTCCAGGGAACTTTGAGTTTCTCGTAATCACGTCGTGAATTGAAGAAGCGCATGTGGTCGTCAATGACAGCCTCCTTTCTCTCCGGGTCCATAATGACGCTGTCCCAGGAAGCATTGCGGATACTGTCGTAGAGATCCTTGCTCTTTTGCCAGTAGCCGCTGTCATAGACCCAGATCTCATCGTGCAGGTCGCTACTCCATTTGCCGGCAGCGAGGATGAGACCCTGCGTGAGTTGTTCGGAGACAGACAGGATGAATGTGAGCTGGCCTTGTGGGTAGGCTCCAATGAGGCCTTCCTTGGCGTCTACGATGTAGACGATGAATTCGTGGCCGTTCCATTTGTAGAGGAACTTGTCAAAGAGGATCTCGTGGAGCACCGACCCGCTCCCATCGCGCCGTGCAGGCGGGATGTAGGCAGTCAGGGCCAGGGATGAGGGCAGAGGTGCCGAAGATGGGTGAATGCTGGTGGATTGGCTGAGGTCAGAGTCGTGCTTGATATTGGCGGTAGGATCGTCAGGGAGAGGATTGATGGTGCCATTGCCAGAGTAGGCGAAGCCCAGGAGGTCGATTGGTAGGTATGGGTGGATGATTGAGCATTCGAGCGAGGGGTACTGCTTCTTGAGTGCGGCTGAAATTACATCAGTAGTGCTGAGTCTGGGGGCAGATGAGTGCTCAAAATATTGCTTGGTAGTGCTGTCTGGTGCCATTGTGAACGAGAGGTGCCGCTATTGATGCAGGTTGTCGACTGGCTATCTCTGCTGAAGAGACCAAGTGTTGAAGCGGTTGAGTGAAGTGAGGTGGACGATGGACAGGCCAACGTGCTTGCTCCCCCTTCCCTCCTGCCATCTTGGGACTGGGGTGTGCGGGTGCGGCTGCAAATGCAGATGCAGATACAGGCGCATGGCTGCCTACCGTTTTGTACACTTGTACCACGGGAGATCACACTACGTAGATCACAGTACGTAGATACAGTACGTAGATACGTGCGTACAAGTTGGGTAAAATGTGATCGAGACGGGAGGAACAGCCAAGTTCTGACTTGACTGGTAACGGGGCTCGTCAGCACTTGAAGTGATCCTTCGAGCTTGCATGAATCAAAGCTGGGGATTCCGTGTCGGTGTGCAGAGCAGCTATGGGTTTGGCCTGTTGCTGGTGATGATCGTCAATAACCTCGAGGCAGGCTGTGGATGAGTCGGATAGCCTTTCCCGCGAAGCCCTTGGGTTTTAGTCTTGTTACACTTGCATGTTGTCATCTTCACCTGCTTCTGCTTCTGCTTCTGCCTCTGAGTCTGCCTGCATAGTGCATAGCCTACCTACGTAACATAGTACAGCACAGGCAGGCTGACGTGGGTCGGCACCCCGTAGAGTAAGCACCTTGACCCGCATCCATGAGGCAGCCACCTGCCCGTATTTTTGAACGGTTTCAACCGTCCCGCCCGTCTGAATCTCCTTAAAGGGCTGAACTGGCTGAAATGGCTGAATGGACGGTCGGTCCTGCCTGTTGGTGAGACGGGACGGTGGCGGAGCAGCTATTTAGCGCTGGTGGGCAGGTGGCAGGTGGTAGACGGCAAAGCAGGCTCGACGCAGGCCCGACGCAGGCTCAGGGCCAGTCCCATCGGCCACCGAAGGATCGGGACGCCTGCACTGTCTTTGTCCTCTTGCAGGCAACACCCGCCAATCCCGCCGCTTTTGTGGGGTCTCGTCCTACCGTTTTCCTTTGACAACCACTTGCAGCGTGTCCAACCAAGCCCGAGGCCAAGTGCATGCGCATTTCGTGCTCCTCTCCTGAGTCTCATCGTACCTTTGTGCTGCAGCTCAAGCCCGGTCCGTCATGGCAGTGCTGCCTGGCCTGCTTGGGGCGTGTTGGCCTCAGAAACAGGAGGGAGGCAAGCTTTGGCTTTGGCTAAGTCTTTGGCGCGTCCACATCCGCACCCGCACCCACATCCACATCCACGCCGCCGGTTGACTCAACACGGCGGCACAGCATTTCGAGGCCAGCCATGTGTTTTTTGCTCAACTGAGCAGGCCAACCGCCGGCCAGCCCAGCTCAGCCCAGCCTATCTCATGCAGGCAAGCTTGCATGGGGCGCATATGCTTGATATATATAATACACGCTGCTTTCTTCCTGCTCGCTTACAGTTCACTCGTGGCTTGTCTCTCACATACCACTATCTCAAAGCAAGTGAAGTCGAGGCTCCCTGCTCTTGATCCCACCAAGAACCTGCCCAGCCTTAAGGGTCCACACCAACAAAGGCACCAACAGTTACCAACATCATTGACTGCCCCATCGATCCAGATCACTACTTCAAATCTCATCCACATGCCCTCTTCAAGCAGCACCTCCACTCATTCAAGCGACATGGCCGACGACAAGAAGGCCGCCGCCGCCGTTGCTACTGACGCCACAGTCAGCAAGCGCCCTAACAGATCATTCTCCCGGCGTGCAACCTCAAAACTGAAGTCCATCTTCTGCCTTCCCAATGAGTCCAAGGCCAGCCTGCCTTCTAGTGATGAGGCCGAGCAAGACCAAAAGAACAAGGATGAGAAGCCAGAAGACCAGACCATGAAAACAGAGTTCAAACACCTCGATCGAAAGTTCGATGATGAGGATCAGCCCTATTTCGTCGAGAGAAAAAAGGAGGATATCGAAAAAGCTGAGAAGAAGGATTGGTGGCAATTGTTTGCCTTCTGCATAGTTCGCCGCTACGACTCGGACGGCGACCTTGACGAGACCTATTTATACGTGAATCCCCAGCCCCTGTAAGCATTGCCTATCCCGCTCCCCCAAGAACGCCCAACACTAGGCTAACACATCAAAGGCGCCAACTGTTGAAAGACGTGATTGGAAATTATCCCGCCGACCCAATAGATGTCGACGATGTACAGATTCAAGCTCCTTACCACTCCCTATTTCACTACAGGAAAGAGCTCGAGGAGGTCGGTATCGCACGCTTCACAGAGAATGGAGACACTCATTCCCTCGAGCAACTCAAGCTCCTCCTAGGATGGATCAAGACAACCTTTGAGTTGGAGATCTCAGCCTATGAGAGGTGCATGTCCAGCGATCTCAAGGCCATCGCCTACGACAAGCTATGGACAATGTTTATGCCCGGTACAATCGTCTATGCGCAAGTCCAGAAGCAGCACCGTGCCTTCCGCGTTGTGGATTACTGGTACGATGACGACGACGAGGAAAATCCCGGCCTGAACCTGAAAAGCAACTTCGTCGACTACGACGGAGAGAAATTAGGCGTCAGGAGACTGGATTTGTTCATTCCCAAGTATGGCGGCACCAGAGAAATCAGAGACCAAGAGGTGAAGCCTCTAGGCCTGATGGAGGATACAGACGAGATCAAGGATAAGATGATTGCACGCGGCAGAAAGTTTGAGAAATACGCCGTCGGCCAGAACTTCCTCCAATACACCGGATTAGGGCTTAAGAGGGACCCACAATGCCCACGCAATTACATAAAATTCGACGCTACAGGTCGGGTCATGATTGACGTCAAGACGTACCACAGGCTGGATGCGAACGATTCAATCTGGGTCGTTGGCTTCGGGAAAGATCATGAGGAGGGCAAGTTGACCGAAGAGGACTGTCTACTTGCAAACCCTATGTGCAGGGGCTATTCCATGAACGCCAAGAAGTTCCTCGAGCTGTCTGTCGATAATTTGACGGAGATTGAATGGAACACCAGCTGCTTTGAGGATCTGGTCCTCGACGCTTCCACGAAGAAGACAGTCCAGGCTTTGGTATCAACACATTCCAAAAAGCCCGAGTCCTCTGACGGGAAGAATCAGGACGGCTTTGACGACATTGTCAAGGGCAAGGGCAAAGGTCTTGTTTGCGTTCTCCACGGTCCTCCTGGTGTTGGCAAAACGTTGACGGCAGAATGTGTTGCCGAGTACGTACAGCGCCCTCTGTTCATGGTGTCCTCCGGAGACCTGGGGGTCACAAGCGAGCAGCTGGACGTGCAACTCACTGAGATCATGGACATGACTTCTACGTGGAGAGCAGTCTTGTTGATCGATGAAGCCGACGTGTTTCTTGAGCAGCGGGCGTTGCATGATCTTCACAGAAACGCAATGGTGAGTGTATTTTTGCGAGTGCTGGAATACTATGCTGGTATTCTTTTCCTCACAACAAACCGTGTCTCAACATTCGACGACGCCTTCAAGAGCCGTATCCACATTCCGATCAGATACACAGATCTGGACCTCACATCACGCCTCAAGATCTGGCAGAACTTCTGCAAAAAGGTTCCTGGTGGAGTGGAGATCTCGCAGAAAGAATACGAGACACTGGCGGAGCACGAGTTGAACGGTCGGCAAATCAAGAACGTTATCAAGGCAGCGGAGAGCCTGGCGGCGTTCGACAAGGTCAAGCTTGACTTCAAGCAGCTACAACAAGTGACCAAGATCCAAGCTAGGTTTGAAAAGGACTTGGAGAGCTTTGGGGACATAGATTACACTGCCCCTGGTTCGGCCAAGAAGCATGCGCAGAGTAGACATTTCTACATGTAGTGCGGCATCTGACCGTATAGATGATAACCTTGCTTTTTCTCGCAATCCCAAACCTGCTGAACTATGACGCCGATACAATGCCCACAGTGATTCATATTAGCCCCAACCCCTGAGAAGAAAGAAGCAGAAGAACCCGCCATCTCGTCAGTAGGATCTGATGAGAGATTGCGGGACCACTTAGATCGTTCCAGACGCATCGGGAAGTGCGACCTAGAAGGGTCAAAGTTGACGCCATCACTCCCTGCGACATGTGAGCAGCGATCCGTGAGCAGAGCTATACTAGATAGACCCTCGTCGACCCCATGTGGCATCGGACTGCTGGCAAACCCAATTTGGACGTCTGAGCACAACCTCTAGATCGGCGAGCCGTCTTTTGACATGGCGCGCTAAACTCGATCGCGTCCTGCAGCGGCTATACGAACGCAATGTGATGGTGTTTTTCCTATTCCCGTCTTGGCGATGGTGCATCTGGGGAATATCGATTCTGGTACGCTAGATATCCAGCTGCAAGCCTATGCAGCGTGCCGGATCTCCAGGGGCTGATCATTTAAACACGCGAGGTAGCGCTCCCTTTTTGTCTTGCCCTGATCCGTCGGGGTTCCGGCCGTTCATCACCTAACTCTCTCGATGATCTCGAGTCTGTGACTCGATACAGTGGTCAACTGGGCTTCGAGCGTTCTCTATACTCGACCCAGAAGGAATATATCGGGCCATGAAGTTCACGTTATTACTGGGTGTGTCCTTCACGACACTGTTCTGGACATGTTGGGCGCAGACGAACCAGACTGCATTCCTCGATGCATTCGCCCACGTTCCAGTGTGTGCTGTGAGTGTAGACGGCCCCTCATCGACCCCATTAGAGAACTCGCTGCTGACGGGGTGATACCCAGCAACAATGCATCCTATCAAAAATACCAGAATCAGCATGTAAAACATTCAGCAATGCAACGTGCATATGTACAAACCAACGGCTCAAGGACCAGACCCAGGAATGCCTGGAGACGGCTTGCAGCGTGTCCGATATTCTCACCGTCGGCAGAGTTCAAGCCGATGCCTGCGATAGCCCCCTGCGGTCGATGAAAGCGCAGCTGATGGCTCCCCTGGCCATCGAGCTCTTGGGGATCCCGGCTGTGCTCCTCCGGCTGTACAGCCGTTGGAGATACACGGCCGGCTACGAGATCGATGACTGGATCATGGTCGCCTGTCTTCCGATCTTCATTGTCTTCGAGGTCATAGGTCATATATGTTCGTCCGCTCCCCTCCCATTTCACCAGACCACGTCAGACGGTGTGAGCGTAAACAGAGCTGACTTAATCATCATAGCTGGCCAGCTTGGTTTTGGCGTCGACGTTTGGATGGTTGAGCCGTCCGTCTTCTCATACGCCCTGAAGCTCTTCTACGTCGATGAGTCTTTTTACCTCGCCGTCCTCATCCTGACCAAGATCTCCATGCTGTTCTTCTACCTGCGCATCTTCCCGCAGCGGAAGTTCCGCTGGGCCTGCTACGGCGTGATGGGCTGGGTGGCAGGAAGCGGCGTCATCTTTATCTTTATGCAGATATTCCAGTGCGTGCCGGTACCGTTCGTGTGGGAAGGGTGGCTGGGCACCTTCGGCCAGCACCGGTGCCTCGACGTGCAGGCCCTCACGTACACGGCCGCTGGGTTCAGCATCTTGCAGGACCTCGTCATCCTCGTCATGCCGCTTCCTTTGCTCTGGAACGTCCACACGGGGCTGCGACAGCGCGTAGACATCGGCATCATGTTCAGCCTGGGCTTCTTCATCCTGCTCACGAGCTGCATCCGTCTCGGCTTCCTCGTCAAGTTCGCGAGCACCTACAACCCGTCGTGGGACTACGCGGGCCCGCTGATCTGGTCCGGCCTCGAGTGCGGCGTCTCCATGATCGTCACCAGCCTGCCGGCCATACGCACCCTGATGACGCGCAGGAAATCGTCCCTGGCCGGCTCGACCGCCGTCAAGCGCTCCGACTACGCGTCGGAGGGGTCGTCGCGGTGGGGGAGCAGGGCGAAGAAGAGCACCAACTGGTCGCTGTTCACCACCAAGGCCGGCACGCAGGTCCAGAACGAGAGCGAGGTCGAGCTGGGCGACAAGGTCCGCTCGCCGGAGTCGCTGAAGATGGACGCTGGGTCGGTTTCTGGCGTCGGCCAGAGGCAGTCCTCGTTTGAGTGAGGATAATTTCATTAGCGTGTTTGTTTCATGAAAAGAGCATCCGGCGACATTGTATATGTTTTCTTGTTCAGCGTTTCCAGGAAATCTTGTGTGTGAGTCCTTTCACGTCACGCAGGCGTACCATTGAGGTTTGTTTCAACCCCTGTAAATATCATGGTGTATTCTGGATTCAGATGTTTCCATGGCCTTCGATTCCATAGGTCAGCTGCAATCTGGTAATAACCTCTGCATGGTTCCAGCGAATTCATTGTCTTGTACTGTAGAGGTGTGATCTTCTTTTTATAGACATTGCTTTCTATTCGAGACTTTTAGGCCCTACAATTAGATCTGTCTGCTGTAACTCATTCGCATACTTCAATCAAGACCATAGATTCATATATGTGCTGGCGAGGTCTACAGCTTGTGATAGTCTTGTAATCATTGAGAAGCCGGGACAGGTTTCGCTGCCATGACTCGCTGAGGAATCGAGGCCGAAAACAAGGTGACGTCCTGGTGAATAGCAACTTGGAGCACGTACACTAGATCGTCTTATTCTTAGTCGAGGTGTTTGGTATGTCCCGTGAGCCGCACACCCGCAGATTATTCTCATTCATCAATCGTATGAGCCCGCAGATACACAGACAGATTTTTTAGAAGCCAGAGTCTTCTAAAGAGAACACTGCTGCCTATCTGCTCAGTATGCGCCGTAATTGGTCGCAATCGAGCTCAGCGCAGGACTGAGAAGTGGAAACGCAGTGCTACCAGTGGCATTGGCGTGCAAGTTTTTTGCCTTGCAAGGCTGCTCAGCCGTTATGTGGCTCAATACAAAGGTCTGGAGTTAGTTGCGAGTATGGTTTATCCATATCGTGTTCCAGCTTAGTCGCTTGTCCAGGACTGTTCACCTCGAAATGCCAGATTGTGAGCCAATAGTAACAGACTCGAAAGCTGTGTGAGATTAAGAATGTTTGTCCCACTTAAAATGGGGCCGAGGCACCGGCGCCGATGGATATGGGTGGTCCGCAAGCTCCGGCTCGCGCTTATCCTAATTTCATGCTGGCCTTCTAAACATCACCGCCTTCTCAGATACGCGGAAGAGTTTTAAAGATGCCTGTTGGAAAGCCAATCCTTTGTACCTGTTTTGATAGCTTGCGTGATATTTTGAACACTTACTTATCCACAGTCGTGATCGAATCTGCTCTACCCAACGGCTCGGCCTGGACATAAAAGCAGTCCTGGAGAAAGAAATCCATATATCAAAAACTTCAACGGACATAGAGACACGGCGGTAGACATGCATCGTCATCAAACGTCGCAACATTGAAGCACACGGTCAGGCCGGAAGCAGCAGAAATGCTTCCAGAGTAAAGAGTGTCTTGCAATCAATACTGTGATGATGGAGCCCGCCCCGAGGAACAAATAGGGGTTGGTTTTAAGGAGAGCCTGGGCAGACGTAATGGTATCAATTATGCCGAAGGAGAGCGTCTGATACGGCCTCCTGACTGCTGCTGGATCGCAGCCTGCAAATTGTCTGGTGCCGATGTCTTGTGGCTCCTACCTCGAATCCAGGGACCACCACTTGGTAGTTTCAACATCCACGACGAGCTTTTACGCTGCCAAATGCCAGCAGATCATCAGCCACAGGACGTGTGTAGGACCAGAGCAGCCGCACGCCGTACTCAACGAATATATAGCAAACGTAGTGATGCAGACGACGGAGACGAAAGCTGAGATGCATGAATTGCTGTGACAGAAAGTGATTTCGATCAGCGGTGGCGCAAAGTCTTGTCTTCATTGCAGCGGCAGGGCGCCGACTCAAGTGCCTTATTATATACGGCTTTGTGAGGAATCGATTCCAGTATAAAGTTATTATCCCGCATCGATCTACCTGTGTATTAGGGCCTGTCGCAGCGAATCAATATGCCCAGAGGCGTGACGTAGTGGAGAGCTCTCGCGATCAGCCTCCGCCTCCTTTTCTCCATCAATTTGTAACGCCATTGCGGCCCCTAAGTATTGACTTTTACAAGAACTGGTCAGATTGTCCTCGGCCAAGTCGTCCAGGGGGCTGTAATAACAACACGAGGCAGCCGAGGACGGGCGAGGTGTGGTTCGTTGGTAGCAGGGGCGATTTGATGGACCAAGAGCCTTGGCTCCTTGGAATTTGGCTGGGCAGTGGGCCCTTGGCACCCTGATCACCCTTTCCGGCGCCAAATTTCCTAGGCCAAGACCTGACCTAGTCGACAGCTTCTTGGCTGCCAGACCGGCGGCAGCCAAAGGATGGCCCATCATTGCCTTCTAATTTTACCTGGGAGCGTGGCGCGTCTCCTGAGTCAATGGGGAGAAAAGTATATCATCCCTTGCCGTTGGATTCCATTCACCAACGCTTCCGGTTTTCCGTTGTACAACCTTCAAAGCAACATTCCACTTTGTTCCGCCGGCGGTTAGTCTGTTAGCAAGCCTTATTGCTTCCGAACCGCGTTTCCACCTTTCCAACACTATTCATCGTCACTCGTTCCCGACTGGGTAGTTCCTTAATTCCAATTAGAAATCATGAAGACTGTATCCGTTCTGCTCCTTGCGGGCACCGCCATTGCAACACGAACCGGCCCTCTCCAGCCCAGACAGTCCAGCAGCAGCAGCAGCACGCCAGAGGTCACAGTCAAGGGAAATGGTAAGAAAAGGCCCATCCACAATAGTGAGAGTGAGAGCGAGGGAGGAACTATCGTAACTGACATCTCACGCAGCATTCTGGGCTGGTGATGAGCGTTTCTACATTCGTGGTGTGGCATATCAGCCAGGTGGTGCCGCAGACGCCGCGGACCCCTTGATCGATATCACAAGTCTCACAAGAGACGTTGAGAACTTCAAGGAGCTCGGCATCAACACCATCCGTGTGTACACCGTCGACAACTCGGAAAACCACGACGAGGGAATGAAGATTCTCGCCGATGCGGGCATCTACCTGGCCCTGGATGTGAACTCGCCCAAGTTCTCTCTCAACCGGGCTGACCCCTTCCTGTCGTACAACGAGAAGTACCTGCAGTCTGTCTTCGCGACTGTCGATGCTTTCGCCAACTACACCAACACCCTTCTTTTCTTCAGCGGCAATGAGGTGATCAACGACAAGAAGACCACTGGCACCGCTCCTTACATCCGCGCTGTCACCCGTGACATCAAGAACTACATCAACGCCCGCGGCTACCGTACCATCCCCACCGGATACTCCTCCGCCGATGTCTCCGAGAACATCGTTGAGCAGCTCGAGTACTTCGACTGCGGAGACGACAGCTCACGTGCCGACTTCTTCGCCTTCAACGACTACTCCTGGTGCGACCCCTCGGACTTCGTCAAGTCTGGCTGGAAGGCCAAGGTCGAGAAGTACACCGGCTACGGTATCCCCATGTTCCTGTCTGAGTACGGATGTATTGAAGATGAGCGTGCCTGGGGTGAGGTTGCCGCGCTGTACTCCACCAACATGACCACGGTCTTCTCTGGTGGCATTGCCTACGAGTACTCGGTCGAGCCCAACGGATACGGCATCGTCGAGATCAAGAACGGCGAGATCACCCCCAACGAGGACTTCGAGGAGCTGGCCACCGCCTTCAAGAACACGCCCAACCCCTCTGGCGGTGGTGAATACAACTCCGACACCACCGCATCTGAGTGCCCTGCTCAATCCGAGAACTGGGAGGTCGCTGACGAGCTGATCCCTGCTCCCCCCTCCGGTATCGAGGAGTACATGGACAACGGCGCTGGCACTGGCCCTGGTCTGTCGCAGGACGTGACCACCTCGCACTACGGCGGTGACACGTACTCCGAGTCCAACATCACCATGGATGGTGTTGTGGTCGCCTCCACTAGCAACGGCTCGTCTTCAAGCAGCGGCTCAAGCGGAAGCGGAAGCGGTAGCTCCTCCCAGAGCGGCGCGATTGGATCTGCTGCGCCTGGTCTGGTCCTGTCGATGGTGTCTTGCGTGTGCCTGGGATTGATTGTCTTCTTGTAAGACACTGCATACAAACCTGTCTGGTCTTTTTTCATAGCCTTTGCCATATTTGGGTGTACTGCTTTGGAGCTACAGAATTCGTAATTCGTAAATAGACTTCTATTATAAGCCTCAGCTTCCTCTGAAACAACGCTTCTCAACGCCATCGTCTTTGGCGCTGCGGCATAGCCGGCAAACGTGACCTTTTTAGTCGTCTTGTCATCATTGTGAGAAAGGTGCAACTTGTAGTTAACTGGATTAAGGCGAGTTTTGACCTCTTGAACCCCCTCACCCCGCGGAATTCCCGAGGTCACATGTCCTCCATACCAGACCAACTTAGGCTATAACAGGTGGACGCCGGCCCCGCTCCCCCTACGTCCTTGACTACGCGATACGGCAACTCGAGCTACAAGGTATTAGGCAAGAATTTACGGCCAATCCAACGCGCATATGCAGACACAATGGGTGAGGAATGGGAAGGGTTCACGTACGCTTCGTCCACGGACAGTCAAACAAAGTAGTCATTTAGATTGATATCTATTTCAACTTTCATATGACGGTATCCAGGAAGCGTATTCCAATATTTGAGTCTTGAGATTTCTTTATTCTTTATTTCTCAGCGTCTAATCAATGTCAATCGACTAAAATGCCTCAGATACCCTTTCGATGCCGCAGTGGACGGTTGATTACCAAGTGCATTGCTCTGTACAGGCATCGGCAGGAGTGGATGATGAGGCCATTTTGACTTTGATGGCTGTTTCTTGGCCTCCTCTTATAAGCCTCAAAAGAGAAACTCGGTGACAGTCGAGCCTCTGCGTTTCCACTTTCAATGCTAGTGCACTTGCTGTCCCATAGATTACAACTCTCTAAACCTGTCTCGATGCATCTACAAGAGCGCGCCCCCATGTCCCCCACCGGCCCCACTCTGGGGCCCCGGATTCTCCATCCGGGGTAATAAGATTGAATCCCACGAGAAGCGTTCGTCTAGTTTCCTGTTGAGGTTGTCACTCTGCTTGTGTCGTAAGGTTTCCGGGCAAAAACTGGTCACCTTCCGCAAAAATCACCCCATACAGCCCAATTATCTTCACGCAAGATGTCTGGCTGGAAATACGCGTTTTCGTTATCCAAGGCTGAGGTCAAGGACGCAACTCCGCCAGGAACAGTCCGCCTCGTTGGTCAGTGCTATACAATTCATCCAGTCATATCTCAGAGCCTTACACCAATCTAACACGTACCAAATCACAGACCATCACGTCCATGAGAAGGCACTCGAGGCTGGACAAACTCAGTCTGATACTTCGGATTCCGCCAGCGATGAGATCGTTCGTTTTCCCAGACCGTCCGCGGACCCAGCCGATCCTCTTAACTGGCCATCATGGCGAAAGGTCGCCCTATTGTTGACAGCTTCCATCTATGCCTTCGTCGGCAACTTCGCAAGTTCAGGCCTGGCGCCGGCTTTGCAAGCCTACAACTTGAATTTCCCCACCGACCCGCAGCCTTTCTCCCAGCTCACGCAACTTATTGCCGTTTCGGTCCTGATGATGGGGGCCTCTAACATCTTCTGGGTGCCGCTGTCGAATATCCTGGGCCGACGGCCGATATTGCTACTGGCTACACTCCTTATGACATTGGCCTCCATGTGGGGTGGCCTCGCGCCGTCTTTCAGCTCTCTCCTCGCCTCGAGAGTCTTTCAAGGCACCGGTGCTGGGCCATCTGAAACAGTGGCCCCTGCTCTCATCGGAGAGGTCTTCTTCCTGGACTCGCGCGGCAGGGCTATGGCCATCTACACAACATTCCTCAGTCTGGGCTCCATCATCGGTGGGATCAGCGGGAGCTATATTGCTTTTCATCAGGGCTGGGCGTACGTCTTCTGGGTCAGCACCGCGCTCTCGGCAGCTTGCTTCATCGGAACCGTGCTCTTTGTCCCGGAGACGCTGTACACCAGGAGTAATGTCTTGTCGCCACAGTCTTCTCGCACACAGCAGGACACGTCCAAAGTCGGAGAGACCCTACATGTGGAGAGGTTCCCATCGGCCAACGTCGTCAGCTCAGAATACCGCCCCTACACCTTCGCCCGCTCCCTCGGCTTTGGCCCCGTTCATGGAGGCAAAGTGCTGTCAAACTTCATTCAGCCCTGGAAGACGCTGGCCCTGCCTGGTACGTGGGTCGTGATGCTTCATTACGCCGGTCTCGTCGGCGGGATCGTGACGATTTCTACCATAGGAGCTCAGCTCGTCTCACAGCCGCCCTACCTCTGGGGGGCCAATGCTGGTCTCATTAACGTTGGCCCCATAATTGGAGCTCTCCTGGGTGCGGCATTCACCTACTTCACATCCGACGCGCGTCTCCTCGGCCAAGCCAAACACGAGGGCCACGGCTTCGCTGAGCCGGAAAGCAGGCTGCCGACCAGCTTCCCTGGGCTATTCATTGCCACCTGCGGCCTGTTCGTGTTTGGGTTCTGTGCGCAGAACCCGGGACCCAAGGTCTGGGTCGGTCTAGAGGTTGGGTATGCGATGCTGTCTTTCGGCTTGATGCAGGTGCCCTCCATCGACTTCAACTATGTGAGCTTCCCTCTCTTCCATCCTATGTGCGCCAATAACAGTTGTGGCTAACCTCTCTCATGAAGCTCATCGATTCATACTCGCATCTCGCTGGTGACTGTTTCGTTATTGTCACTATCCTTCGATCGGTCATTTCGTTTGCGTGGACCTTCTTTGTGGCCGATTGGGTGGCTGAAAAAGGACCAGCCGAGCCCTTTGGAATCTTCGGCATGCTGTTAGGCATCTTCAGTCTCTTAGCAGTTCCACTGTGGTTGTTTGGGAAGCGCATGAGGATCGCGACCGCCAGCCACCTGGATATTCGGTCTTAATGTAGCCAGGCTGGCCTGGCCTCACACCATGGCAGATCTGGAATTGCCCGATACTGTGGTATTTGTTTGATTGTTGGTGTGATTTTGACAATTGCAGCTTATTGCCGAACTTGAAGTTCTCTGCTTGCTATCATGTTCACATGTATTGCGTCTGGAAGCTGCCATCGCACACTGACTTGATCTCAGTGTGCTTTCTATTTGATTAGCATCTAGGCATGAGGACTCTCGAAAGGAGTTGGTACGGTTCTAAATTTATCATATCCCATCAAACCTGAATCTATCATGGTTCAACAACAAATTAATTGAGTTGTTGACTTTTTACTATACATGCTGTTCGTGAGTGTTGTGAAAAGTCAGACCTGTTCAGTGAAGTATCTGATACCCCTTCATGTCGGAAAAGAAAGGAGGATGGGGTAAGAGAATTGGTTAGGGGGCTTTAAGATTGGAAAGGAAGCAAGTTCTAAGTTGGGCGCTACGTGGTGACGGCGATACTGACTGTCATTTCAACAACATAGCATTGCGACTCTGAAGGGATTACACGTCCATACCAAGCTGAGCGTATTGTCTCCGAAAATTGCGAACATTGTCTAGTACAAGGAATGTTTCCGAATCTCTAGTCCATGCGTGCCCGATCAGGCACGTTTGCCCTATGCAGAAGAGGTGAACAGTACCAATGCGACCGGGTGATACTCAAAGAGCTGGCTCTCAAAGACACTCGGATCCGCCGTGACACTTCGTGCAAAGTGGCGAAAAATTATCGAGTAGGCATCTTTTGTAACAGGCATTGTGCTTTTAAAAGGACCTTCACGTGTATCACCTGTGAATTGTCGCTGATTTATAGTCGTCCGAGCGGGTCGCTGATGGCGATGCATCGACGACTCAATACTGAGGCTAGAATGAACGGCTTCATCAATGTTCAAAATATATGATGAGGACTCTTTGAAAACTAAAAGTACCTTAAAACTATTACTTATTCCATCCCCAACTGATGGTCGAATGAACATAGGTGCCCGCGGTGAGGTGGCCGTCTGCAGCTGCGGCTGTCGTTAGGGTTGCATGTGAAGTTCCTAGGTTGTAAACCACCGCAAGGCTTCCAGCGCGGCACGGTGCAGAAAATATCCCGAGGTCGTCAGAGATTGCGCTGCCATTAGACCAAGTCAAAGCCCGGCTACAAGGCTTCCCGCATTCAAGAGATAAAAAAAGAAATTTGCGACATCCGTGTTCACGGAATTTGACGGAATGTGTTAGCGCACATTCTATTCAGCCTTACTGAGCCGTTGAACTAACTCATGGCGTCATGGAGAAATTTCACATGCAAGGCCGGGATCAAAGGACTTCGTTCAGATCTGTCCCACGACAGACCCATTCACGTGGCCAATGTGAAATTTGTTTTTACAATCTCCATGACGCCAGTAATCGGGCTTCTGACAGATCCACAAGCGAGTGGACCCGGGGCTTCGAGAGCCGAGGTTGGCTTACCGTAGTCCCGGACCATTACTTATCGCCTCATCTAATCCCACTCGCTCCTGAGCATCTTGTCAGATAGATTTTAGACATTCTTTTGTTCTAGAAGTATAGATTCCGCTTCTGTCTTTGGTTGTGCCCCGGTTCTTTATTCTCCATTTTTAGATCGTTGCATTAGACGATAGACGTCCTAGACCATAGACATCGCCAAGTCACCGCAACATCGCTTCCGTCCGCGCTTGAGCAAGATGAGTGCATCGGCTCAGCCTCAGTCCAAGCCAGGGGACTTTGAGGCCGTTCGCAAGTCCATAACCAACCTCCTCAAGCAGCCCGAGTACGATGATGGCTCCGCCGGACCCGTGCTCGTGCGTTTAGCATGGCACTCAGCCGGGACTTATGACGCCGAGACGGACACTGGAGGTTCCAACGGCGCTGGTATGCGATACGAGGCCGAGGGGGGAGACCCAGCCAACGCCGGCCTGCAACACGCTCGCCTCTTCCTCGAGCCAGTCAAGGCCCAGCACCCCTGGATCACATACTCCGACCTCTGGACCCTGGCGGGCGTGACAGCAATCAAGGCGATGGGAGGGCCGGACATCCCTTGGTACCCAGGGCGGACCGACTTCGTCGACGACTCCAAGCTCCCGCCGCGCGGCAGGTTGCCCGATGGCGCATTGGGGGCAGACCACATCCGGGCGATATTTTACCGGATGGGGTTCAGCGACCAGGAGATCGTGGCGCTGAGCGGCGCGCACAATCTGGGCCGCTGCCACACGGCCAACTCGGGCTTCGAGGGCAAGTGGGTCAACAACCCGACGAGGTTCTCGAACCAGTACTTCCGGCTGCTGATCAGCGAGGAGTGGAAGGAGAAGACGCTCGAGTCCGGTGTCGTGCAGTTCGCCGCCGTCGACCCCATCACCGAGGACGAGCTAATGATGCTGCCGACCGACCTGGCGCTGGTCCGCGACCCGGAGTTTCTGAAATGGGTCAAGGTCTACGCCAAGGACAAGGACGTCTTCTTCGAGGATTTCAAGAACGCTTTTCTCAAGCTGATGGAGCTGGGAATCAACAGGGATGCTGACGGGAAGATCACGAACACGGACAATGAGCTAGGAGGTTATCACAGCGCCCCAAAGAAGTCGGAGCAGTTGGGGCGGCCAGGAGAGGTCCAGAGCAAGGGTCAAATTGGGAAGGAAGCAGAGCCTCTCGCGAAGCAAAATGAAGAATTCAGGGCACGGGCGAAATTGTAATGGCCATCACAACCCGTTTACAATTTCGGTGGTCTGGTTCCATTTGCGATCATGTTTAATTTCGTTTCCTTTTTTAGACGAATGAGCGTCAGTGCTGCTGGTACCTACATACTGTATAGAATAGATGCAGCTAGATTTAGATTTAGAAATAGATCCGGGAGAGGGTTCGCCATCCGTCCGATGCAGAGTATATGTTAGCGGGTTTAAGTGAATCTTCACTGTTTCTTTAGCCAGTGGCAGTCCATCTCGATTGGAGTTATACTCAGAACACTCGGCCATTAGGACGACATGGATAGGCCGTTCCATTTCGAAATCAACGCTCCCATCTGTAGCGCTATCTCATGATCTTCATCGGCATCGGCTCCTTCGCCGTTTGTCAAAAGAGATTTCCGCATCTCTTCGTGCAATGGCAGGGCGTACGAGACAGGGACGTCTTTTAGGTCATCCCCATTGAATTCAAGGTTTTCAAAACACCACCTAGCCGCAGGTGGGATCTCTTGACCCAAGCTCATCACAAGTGTGTGAGTGCCCTTCAGAATAAACCTGACAAGAGGAAAATAGTGCGCGGTGCTTCGCTCCATTCCACAGGCGCGCGCGAAGAGATCGTGCGATCGCGGCTCGTGGAGCAGTGACGCCAAGGTGATGATGGTGTTGTAGAGCCCATTGGAAAAGTAACTCGAGAGCTCAGGTGACCAGAACCTGGCGTAAGTTTCTGACATTTCGACATCATTCTTACAGTGTTGGAGAAGCAAGTCTGTGACGCTACCGCGGTCGCCAAAGCGGGTCTTTTGAGGAAGCGGGCGTACTATTCCGTACGCCACTTCGTTGATGAAAAGCCTGGATTGCGGTCGTGTCAATGGCAGTTTCCCTGTCCCAAAATATCCACGGCTTAGGGATACAGAATCACGCACCTAATGTAAGAAGTCTGCGGTGACCGATTCTCAACTCGAAGGGCAGGGGGCAAAGACTCCTTCCAAGTAATGAGTCTGACGTAGCTAGCCCTGCGATGCCGTACATCTTCTGGGCTGCCAATTTCGTTCCCAGCCAGAGCCTTTTGGTTGTATTCCATGATTTCGTGGAGCATCTCCGAGAGATGGCATTGTGCATCAAGAGAAGCAGGTACCAATGGTGGTGGGGGCGAGTCCAGCAAGTTAAAGGCCACACCCTGGAGGTCGACATTGTTGAAATTCTCACCTTGACTGTGCATTGTGCTGATACTCGGAAACAGCCGCGGCACAGTGGGAGGGGCCAGCAGCGATGGTTGCAGATAGACAAAGCTGATGATGCTAACGGGTTTCGGAGCCTCGTATCAGCACAGATCGTTGGAAGCGCATGCACAATTCAGACACGAATTACTATGCTTACCTCTCGAGTATGAACAGGCCCCACAATGATCTTGAAATTACTTCCCTCTCTAGAGCTTGCTCTGGTTGCATCTCGTCTAACCTATCAAATCGCCTGTCCAGGCGCAACTGCTTCAGCATATGTTGCGCCTTTTGGAATGGTCAGCACGTGGACAAGAAATAGAATGCGCCTCGTGGAGTGGAAAACCGACCATGTATCGATACATCAAGCCGGCCCGGTCTTTTCCCATCATGGCTGATACAAAGAAGAGAACATAGAGGCCAAGAACGGTGGGTAGGCTGGTGCGCCCACATTCGAGCTCAAACAGCTTCTTTGCTTCATCAACGAAACGCTCCGACATGTTGCACCGTAAGGTGGACCCCATGTGACGTGCACTTCTAGATATAAACTGCCGATGCTACTGCGTCAGTCGGCGAAACAATGAGGACGGCAAGCGCACAGACTTAGACAAGTCAATAGATCGAGGACAGTTGGCTCTTACCGCTCTGAAGGCACATATGGCGTTGACGAGGAATGGAGAGCAATACTGTGCAGTGTTGGGATCCATGCGCCGCATCTCAGCCAAGAAGGCGCCGGGATGAATACAGGAAAACATATATGCATCCCACGAGAGAAGGCCACCGACAAGCTCAGAGACTATGCCATCGCCGGCAACGGTCGTCCAAGGCCGGGCAGGGACACTGACAAGGCTGCTGTTCCGGGCGTCGTCGTCGAGCTTGCGTATCCTGGGGTCGTTCAAGTCACTGGTGGCGGCGAAGAGAGAGGGGCTCGGCAGGACAATATCGGCATCCCTGACGGATTGCAAGACGGCGAGGGGGTCCTTGGAAAGCCTCATGCGCTTGAAAACCTCCCATGCGTCGGCCTCTGATCTGTTGTGGATGAAGTCGTAGAGCTCGTACATCTGGGCCAGCTCGTCCTCTGCGGTCTTGCCGCGCCTCTTGAGGGCGACGGCGCGGGTCTCGCCCTCATTTGCGCGGTATTCGCATGCTCCACCGGGCGAAAGGCGCTCGCAGCGACTGCATTGCGGACGACGACCGTCACACTAGATATTAAGTTAGGAAGTGGGTTCGAAGCAGTGGCAATGGCAGCAGCAGTGGTAGGGAGAATGAATACGAGTGGGCGGTAGCATCAAAAGCACATTGGAGGAAGGGAAGGAAGGGTTTTGGAAAACGCTCACGTGTAGGAATAGCGTATATATGTGTGTATTTATGGGATTATATATGCATGTACGTACTTATGCACATACATACGTACATATGTAGTTAGGTAAATACGTGCAGGCGACCATGACTTAGTCAGTCACTCACCTTGACTTTCTTGAGGCGGCAGGCCTCACAAGCTGCCAGTACGGCAGAGCGCCGAGGAGGCAGGGAGGACGATGGCGTAGATGATGGTATAGGCGAGGAGGAGGGCACGGGCAATGCAGTGGGTACAGGCTGCGCAGGTGCGTGACGAGCGGCGGGGAGGATGGGGATATGGTTCGGTGGCATGGCTCACGACCGAGTAGACCAGTAGAGCCGACCAGACGACCAGCCGGTCATGGTACTTGATGTATTGTGTAGGTCCGAGGCAGATAGATAGATAGACATGTAATAGCTATGTAGCGAGAGAGATGCACGCTGCCTAGGGTGCACGCAAGCCGTGTAAGCTGGACCAAGAGTGAGAGAGGGCAAGGGCTTGTTATAATGTGCGAGGTGAGATGTACGAGTTGTACGAAGTGTACGAAGTGTACGAAGTGTACGAGGAGTACCTGCACAACAATAGAACACGCGGCGGGTGGGCGGCAGGCAGGCTTAGGTACAGGTATTGGCACAGGCACAAGCATAGGCGCAGGTGAAGAAAGACACAGGCGATGTTGTGTTGCTGATGGGTCATGGGTCACGGTTAACCCACCGTACACGACTGTTTTTGTTCGTTGCACGGGAATCACTGGAACCATTCAAACCCCGGGAGCGAGAGGGAGGTGGGTGACTGTGCTGGGGATAGGCAGTACCTAAATAGGTACGATAAATACTGGCTACTTGGTATCTACATTGGTACCTTGCTTGGGCTAGAACGAACCCTTGGAAGGTTGGCAGTTGACCGGTGATCGTTGGTAGGGAACAGATCTGGACAACCTCTGCAGAACAACCTAGGAGGCATTGAGTGGCAGCAGTAAGTGCTATTATAATTAACTGGATGCATCCATCCATTGGGAATTTGCTTTGAGGCTGCCCACGAAACACGGCTGGGTCTGTGCAGATAACACGCGAATATACCTAGGTATGGGCTGTTCTACTTCTATACCCTGCCCTGGCCTGCTCACCGGCACCAACAACCAGCAACAGCAGCACCAGACACTAGAACACGGTACAGCCGTCGCCCATCAGGTGAGGTATCGCCCTGCGCCGTTCCGTATGTGCTCAGTACGGTGCAGGGCGCTCACGCGTGTACCGTCGGTTCCTCTGGTTCCTCTGGTTCCTCTGGTTCCTCTGGTTCCTCTGAGCTTGCGCCAAGATCTAACGGCGTGCGTCGGAGCCATCTCCGGTCGGGCCAGGAGCCAGCTTGCCATTTGCTGGTTGGCCTCGGCCGGTCTAGACTCTTTACATCACCATGGGGGAACCCTGTGCTTTTCCTTGCATGGTGTTTGGTCTTCCAGGTCTTCCAGGTCTGGGCCTGCCTCCCGCCTCGCCCGCGCCCTCGCCACCACCACCTCATGATCGACACCCACGCCCATCATGCTGCATTCTGCTTGTCAGATCGCAAGCCATTTCCTGCACCCTCCTTGCAGCAACTGGCTGCATATCCAGTCTAACACTAACACTACTGCCTTCACTGTTTTATTATGGAAGAACTCCGACTGCACGCCACCAAACAGGAGGGCCATGTGCCCTGCAAGTGCCATACAGCTCACATAGTCAGTCTAGTCTAGCAATTACATACAGATCACACACAGCCACCAGCCTTGTGCAACATCAAAACCTGCCTCTGCCAGCTCTACAAGCTTGTCGCCTCGCCACGACCCACTGCGCTGCATAATAGAGCGCAGCTGCCCTCATCTTGTTTCCCTAATCCGGATACCCCAACATGTTCATCAATGCGGTCCCTTCATCATCATGGCGGTTTGCTTCTCGTCTGCGACAACCTCTGGCCGGAAGAAACCCCGCTGTCGCGGATCCTTGCGTCTGCGAGACCGCCATCTCACCCAGTATCTACCCAGATAGTTCATTTTCCACCAGACTCTTGGGGTCCCGGGAGGCGACGATAAAGATGCCTGCTTACATGAATGGGTAGCATTGGCCTCACAGGATCCACCCACGGAGTACAATTCCAGTGGCTCGATTGCCGTCAAGGTATGAAGCTCCCCAGAAGACGGTCTGAATCGGGGATGTCGAGGGGTTAAAAGAATTGCCGATCAATCTTCAAGTGGATTTCATCAATAAGTGCCACTAAAGACTACATAGCCGTTGATATCGAGGAATAGGGTACTACCTCAACCCTCCGTCCCCAGTCCTCAGCCCTGTCTAATTATGCAACTAATACTGGATACGAGATACAAGGGTGCGGAAACATTTGGAATCTAGATACCTGCAACCACATGCGAGATCTGAGGTACCACTCAAGACCTGTATCTGGAGCCACAAGACCTGTATCTGGAGCCACAACACAAGTCGTCGGTCTCGTAAAGGCTTCAACGTTGTTTATCATCCATCCCAGTATCAGAAGAGGGGGACTACTGCAAAACAAACGGCGGAATAAATCATTCCTAGCCGAAAGGCAATCTTAGATTGTCGTCTACCATGACGAATATTTATCCGGGTTAGATCGAGTACGCAGAGCACAATCTGATTTCCTTGCCCTGATATGGGTTGGCATGGGACCTTCCCTTGACATACATGCAAAATGTATTATTTCGTACTAATGGACCAAAATTCATAACAGTGTTCTCTCTCACACAAGCGGTAACGGTGCAGGGCTGCTCTCACATACATACTGCTTCCTTAATTTATATGGACAACGAATAAAGTACTTATAGAGCTTTCCTGGACATCAATTCTATCATAAGCATTTGTTGGATAGTGAGGCACGTACTGGGGCCTATCTTGCGTAGAATCATGTACTTATTTCTACGTACGGATGCACCTTAAGTGCTCATTTCTTTCGTTGAAGGAAGCAACATAACAATGGCGCGGCCCAATCGATGTGTAAAAGGCAGCAGTAGGATCGCCGTGGGATCATAAAACACAATGTCTAAGTACCTCGACTATTTCCGGCTGGCCTCAGACTTGCTCCAACCCAAAGCATAGTCCTCCTTGTCTCTTCCAATCAAAGAGGAAAGTACTTCCCGCCACCCGGTGACCTGCTGCGCCTGTCTCGAGCAGCAACCGACGATGCGTTCCCAACGACATCCGAGAAGATCAGCGTGAAAGGCTCCGTGACAACCTGGTCCCAATCCGCCTCGATATCGGGGTTCCCAGTCACTCTCAGCAGGCGCAGCTGGAACCTATACGTCCCGCTGTCCTGCACGAAGGTGTTGTCCGCCATCCGCCCGTAAAAATAAGCGCTGGTGGCCGCGTCCCGCACGTAGTAAGGCTGAATGTCGCCAACTGTGCTGACCAGACCGAGGTTCACGCCGTCCTGCAGCAGCGAGACGTTGAGCCGCAGCGACCCGAACAGAGGGGTGATCTGATATCCCGGCAGGGTCAGGTTGGTAAGTGCCGTGCTGGTTGTGATATTACCCGTCACGCGCGGGATAGTGAAGGTGCTGGTCAGGTTGTTGCCGTCCAGGCCAGGGCGGACGTCGCCATCCGTCGTGTTGGCTATCAGAACCGTCTTCTCCTGCCCGGGGGTCGTGTCCAGCACAGGCACGCTGCGCAGCTCAGCGCCTATTCCGCCATAAGCCAAGGAGAGGTTATCACCGTTGGAGCCTGTGATCGTGATAAAGCCGCTGTACAGCGGGAGTCGACTCGCCTCGAGACCGGCCGGTGGCGTAACCTGTACTGTGAACGCAGCAGTCCCCCCGGCTTCCACTGTTGCCGATGACTGGGAGAATGACAGCTCGGCATGGGCGTCGGGCAGTATGTTTTCTGGGAAGGCAGAGTCGTTGTTGAAGGCCGTGACCGTGGTGTTGCCGGGTGAGAAAGTGTACAAAGTCGGGCCGGGATTGTGAGTAAGTTCATATGTCACGGAGTCACCTCCTCCATTCCGAATCTCGAAGCTCTGGGGCTGGCTGTACGCTGTGTCGTTGAAAGCGAGGTCGCTGACATTCAGTGTAGTGGTGGTCTTCAGAGCGGCGTAAGCATCGATCATTCCTCCGCCCTGCTGGAAGGCAGGAGCCAGGTAGTCCTGTGTCTCTCGCTGGTTTGACTGCATTCTGACTGGTTTTGCAGTCGTGGCTAGGCGGTTGATAATCTCGTTGGGCGTGATGCCAGGATGGGCCTGCCTGATGAGAGCCGCGACACCGGCAACGTATGGCGCCGAAAATGATGTTCCACTGGCGATGACGAGACCTCCATAGATCGTTCCACCAGCCGTCATGATGTTTGCACCAGGAGCAGAGAAAGTAGTGCCAATCTTTGCCTCATACGTTGGTCCCCATGTGGTGTAGTTTGACACGAAGCCCTGAAGAAGTGTGAGTCTTTCTTTCATGATTCAAATCCTTGGTTTGCTAAAAGGACAAGATTGAAATCATAGGAAGAGAAAACACTGGATATACTTACCCCACTAATGTCGTTTTTCATCAGTCTTGGTATTCTAGTGTCGTTATCAGGCTTCCAGGGCAAGTCCAATGTAATCTTGTTTCCACCGGCTACAAGTCCAGCTAATTTGGTTCCCACAGCATTGTCAACGTATCCCACGCCATCTAGCCAGTCAAAGGGAAATCCTTCGGTCGTCACGAGGGGTAATGGTCTGGTGGCAACGTCGTCAAAGTAGTTGTAAAATAGGATGTTCCGGATACCGGCGGCCTTTACTTGTGCATTCTGGTCGCAACCAGTAGTGCCTGCGTAAGGTCTTTGCAGTAGAATCACCTGATTTGGAGCGTAGGTTCTGTGGGATCTCAAGTCAGCTCATCGGCCATAACAGAGAGCTGAAATGAACGTTAGGATATGTTGGCTTTAGCTACTATAGGTTTTGTACGGCGTAGAAGAGAAGACGGCGTCCCGTCCTATACGCCTAGCACTGAGGCAGTAAAATCTGGGAGATATACGTACGTGTTTGGGTACGGTGTGCAGCCATTGACCTGCAAATTGATGATCTCCAGGGGCGAGGTCCAGTTTGCAGGGAACCCGGGTGCATATTCGAAAGGTACTGCTTCGCCTTCGTTGACACTGTATGAACCATTGGCGACCAAGGCCGGGCTGTAAGCGTTATCAATGGAGCCAATACTCGGAACTCCTTGTGTGCTGCTCAGCGAATTCGCAATGAATGTGCCGCGAGCACCATCGTTTCCACCTGCTATAATGTAGGCCGTCCCATTTGCCATAATTCTGGAAGCGATGACTCCCCACAGGTCGTTGCCCCATCCTCCTTGGCCTCCAATGGAGGCATTGATGACATCGACACCCTCCTCGTATGCAGCAAGGGAAGCGTTGACCCCGACGTCAGTCGAAACGCCTCCGGAGCAAGGAAACACCTTGTAGTGATAGATTGTGGCATTCGGCGCGACACCTACAAATCCGAACTTATATGGTAGTCCTGCCGCGATCGCCGAAGTTGCTGTACCATGATTTGCACACACTGTCTGCGGAGAGTTGTCGGGAACAGGTGGGTCGACATCGTTGTCAGGCTGATCACCGACAAAGTCATATCCTCCCGCTACTTTGAACCCTGGCCCAAATCCCCCTCCAAGGGCCTCATGGAAGGCATCGATTCCTGCGTCAATGATAGCAATCTTGATACCTTCACCTGTGATTCCCTCTGCATGAAGTCTATCCACCCCTGTCATTCCGTGAGGGTTTATCAAGGGCGTGCCATCCTGTCCAAAGTAGATCTGGGCCTCGTCGCTACCGTTGCTAGTCTGCCTCCGTTTCAACGAAGTGAAAGCCTCGTCCGTGCCAATATCCCGGTACTCTATCGGAGCTTGAAGATAGCGCACTGTGTTGGGATACACAGCTGCGATAGCAGGCATCTGGAGCAAGGCAGCCTCCAACAGCTCATCAGTAGTCATCAAGCCCTCACTTGCGCCACTGTCAGGCTCTCTAGTAATTTGAAAAGAGGCGCCGTTGAAAATGCTGCTCCTCAGATCCATCTTATGTGAGACTTGCACGCCCGTAGCATCTGACACTTGAGCAACAACATTTTGAAGGACATCCTGTCTTAAGTTAGCATCCTTGCCATCGAATCAACAGTCTCATTGACGCAGACTGGTCGTCGTCACACAATTCCGTCTTGAATACAAGCTATTTCTGGAATTCCCTGCCAAAACAACACCACAGCTTATGCGGGCTCAAGAGTCCGAGAACAGTCCTTTGTAAGGACTAAAATGTGCCTCGGAATGCGGATGCCTGGGCTGAGGATACACAGAAAAGGCTTGCTCACCACTGAGTGGGTCTGCGGGTCATCCGCGTATTCGACAATAAAGCCATTCGCCAAGCGGGACAGTGGTTGGGAACCAGAAAAGTCCTGGGCCACAACCCCGTGCACGAATTGGAAGGCCCCGAGAAGAAAAAATGAGTGTACAAGGGCCATGATGAATTGAGTGACCGAACAAGGAGCGATTGGGCTCTGTGGAGAGGCAATCTTGACGCCGGCGAGAGCTGTGGGAACCCGACTATCAATAGCAAAAATGCAGACGGAGCGGCCTCTGGGCTTGTGCCCCTGAAATGATATGAAGTCTTGTATAGACAATGCCCATGCCGAAGATCAGAGCATATCATGCTAGTAGTGGAGATTAAGCTTGGCCTCCAGCGAACCTCCCCACTATCACAAAGAGTAAATGCACTTGTGAGAGCTCGATTCATGCCATCCCGTACGGGCTAGATTACCCGGCGGGTGATCCGGAGGTTGGCGGAATTAGACTTAAGTGCTTAAAGTTAAAAGAGATTTGCTTGATCATAATTAGAACGCGGATGTGCTTGTTTGCAGGGGGAAGGGTTCGCACAGGACATATGTTTGTCCCCCACAAGAAACTCTATTTAATTAAGGAGCTCATAACTCGCCGTCTTGGCGGGTGGCAATAGCCGCATTACAAAACACACACACACACACACACATCTTGCCGCAGCGCCGAGAACGATCTATCCAAAGTCCCGGTATAAGGGAAACCACCATTTCTGTCGGCGTGCATTTGGTCGGAAGTCAACCTTATCGATAGTAAAGCAAATGATAGTAGGAGAGCACACAATTGAGATTACTGCGACGTCCAAGAGCGGCCAGGCTTGACCCAGGGCCGATATCATCGTTATGAAGGCCAGCATGACACCGAAAGTGTATCTATGGGTGCAGCTTGCCAAAGGGCTTTGTCTGTTAAACTTAGCGATGTAAACACAAAATCACCAGGTCAAACTGGAGAGAATCGGGCACGCAATGGGAGAAAGTATAATTGAGCAAGAGGTAAGCTTTGAACTACGCCTGTTGACCAACCAATCTTGCCATGTCCCACCCAAGCGGAGAAAAACAAACACAAGCAACGAACGCACAAAGCACAGATAGTCAATAAATCTAAATCTGCACTACTAAATCACATGGACTATGCATTTCAGGCGAATGTAGTCTTGAGAGTTGTTGCGGACTTGGTTGGTAAAGGCAAGGTTAAAAGTACACGGTCGACGAAATGTGACATTTAGAGCAACAGAGAATTGAGGTATGGAATACTTTGAGGTAATCTCACTGGAACCAGGTGGAAATTCGTTCTTCTGGCATGTGCAACAAAAAGACAGAACCACACGAATTAAATATTCATCAAATTGGTCACCACGCCTGTGTGAGGATCTGAGAGTAGCATTACTATCGTGGATTTTGCAGCGAGGAGTAGACAGCCTAAGCACCACAATGAGGCTCATGTATTTATAAGAACTCGATCCTGTCATATCCAGGTTTCGAATGAGAAGGGTCAGCAAGGTGGCCTGAACAAAGACAAGCGAAGCCATTCCGTCAAGATGTGTCACAGCAAATTTCCTATGAAGTCACAGGGTCATGATCCTCAACTTTTGAATCTAGTACACGGGCTTTGTTCCGCATATCAATTGTATTCGGCACTACACAAGTTAGCCAAGTGAAGCGGAGACAGCGCAAGAGAGTGTTGTAGCAGGGCTACGTCTTCCGTTTCTCCAGAGCAGATGCGTATGAGGCTCGTTTTGGATAGGTGATACACATCCGCTGGAGGAAATAGATGCACATCGTTGAGACTGCTTACCTACTCTTTCGTCCCGTTCTTCCGCTGATATGTCCAGCAGGATTGTTGCGCTCACTTCATACTGGACTCTTGTCACATTGCACTAGTTCAACGCAGCATTTATTATACAGGCAGAAGTAGATTGTTGTGTTCTGTGAGAAACTTTCGACGACAAAGAAAAACAATGAGAAGCGCAAAACTTGTAAATCCTGCTGATGTTCTCATGGTTTCGACCCACTGCGTCTGCCAACTCAATGATCATAATCTGGATTCTTTTGTCGGAACCACACATCTGAGGACTTTTGTCGCAGAGCTGACCAATCCAAGGACTGGTACTCTTTGATATTCTTGAAAGATGTCACCTGTCTTCTTGACTCCCATATTCAGATACGTTGTGGCACCTGGAAATGGGGGCAGGCAGCATTGGGTCAGTGAGATGTCATTGCAACCCTTGTTCATGCAGGAAACGGCTTGCGGGCATCCATTGGAACCCTTGTAGCACCTCGTCGTATGCGGAGCTAAATGCTGACTGCATTATGTCTGACAGGAGTCTTTGGCCTTTGGAATTGCAACCATTTGAAAACAAGTGGCTTATCTCTGTTCTAAATTGACTTAAATGTTTCCCTTGCTTGCTCAAAGGGACTCCGCTGTAGGAATTATAAGGGAATATTTACGTTGACCGTGTACGACTATGAACATCTCATCGCATTCATCTGCTTCTGGGCCTGTCTTCATGGAAATCTTCAAAGCCGCCTTCACATGGCCATATATTGGCACTCAAGCCCTTGCGGGCATCATCGCCATAATTGTGTGGAGAAAGTACTTTTATACCATCAGTGACGTCCCAGGTCCTTTTTTTGCTTCCTTCACCCGGTTGTGGCACCTTGTACAGGTACACGAGGGAGACCAGAATCTACAGATGATCGAGCTTCACGACAAGCATGGTAGGTTCACTCCAGGGTAATCATGACATATTTACATACTGAAGAATCTTTTTCACCTTCATAGGTCATTTTGTCCGAATATCTTACGATGAAGTCAGTGTCAGCCACCCTGACGCTGTTAGAAAGTTGCTGCTTGCACCTATACCCAAGGTCTGAACCAAACTTTCCCCAATTCTTACAGCGCATTAGAAATTGATCGTGATCAAGGGCTACTGGTATAAGGGAACAACAATTCCTGACTACAGATACATCGCACCTATGTCCGTTTGCGACCCGAAAGCCAAAATCGCCCTCTCCAAGGCCCTGTCTCCCGGATATAGTCAAAGTACGTTGTTCAAGCCTCTTTACGTTATGCATTGACTCACAGTAATAAAGGCAACGTGCTTCAATATGAACCGTATATCACCAGGACCATTGCTCATTTTCTTGATTGGATGGATAAATACGCCCAGAATAGAGCCCCTATGAACCTGAACGACTTCTTCGCCTATGCAACATTCGATGTCATTGGCGAGGTTGTATTCGCTAGGCCCTTCGGATTTCTAGATATAGGAGCTGACATAGGCAACTCCATCGCAAATTCGGAGGTGTTGAGCTACTTTGCAGCCGTCGCCAGCTTCTACCCTAACTTGCGCAATGTATTGCTCTCGAATCCGTTCATGACTTGGCTTGGAATTTTACCAATGGGTCATGTTTTCAACACCACCATGACTGCTGTCAAGGAACGTGAGAAGAATGCAGACAGCGAAACCCAATTTGTCATCGTGGATCATTGGCTGAGAGCCCTGAGACAGCAGCCTGAGCGTTTGCGGCCTCGCAACGTTTATGCTCAGGCTACGAACAATGTCGGTGCAGGCGCGGATACGGTCAACTGTGGTCTGCAGTCATTCTTCTACCATTTATTGCGCAACCCAGAAACCCTGGCAAAGGCTAAGAAAGAAGTTGACGACGCCGTGAAAGACGGAAGATGCACCTCAAAAGTGGTGTCATTCTCGGATGCACAGCAGCTGCATTATGTTCAAGCTTGCATCAAAGAAGCACTCAGATTCTTTACACCGGTATCTATGGGTCTTCCACGCCGTGTTCCAGTTGGCGGTATGAGTATTGGCGATCGCACCTTTTCTGCGGGTACAATACTATCCGTCAATCCGTGGGTCATTCACCGTTCCACTGAACTATGGGGATCAGACGCCCGACGCTTCAACCCGGAGCGTTGGTTCAGGGACGACGCGGCAGAGTTGGAAAAGAAGTACTTCATTCCTGTAAGTTCTCACATGGTACAGTGTTACTCATACTTCAAAGCGAACTGACAGTGATTATTTTGGAAGTTCGGTGCAGGATATAATTCATGTCCTGGGCACTATATAGCCAAGATGGAGCTCTCGAAGATCACTGCAACAATCCTACGGGACTATGATCTTCAACTAGTTGACGAAACGCAGGAATGGCAATGGAGGGCCAATTTCACAGTTCTTCCAAAAGATTGGCCAGTATACGTGAGCGAAAGGCAGTGATCTCAAGGTTTAAGGTTCAGAACACTGTTTGTGCCACGTGGTACGGCGAAAAATATCAGATAGTGTATCTGGATACGGTCCGCCCTGCATCAGAATTTAAGTACGTATTAGCGCACGTGAATATATCCAGTGCACTTTGCTTTGAGAATTCGAGTAGTCTCGAATACAGAACCGGGGTCATCTGCTACAAGCTGATCGTTGCTTTGGCTCTACATCACTCTCGGTTAAGGTTGATTTGACACTGTTTTCTGCCCTGGAACGTGATTGAGTCGAAATCCGGATGCACAAGTGAAACGTCGCCTCGGACAAAGGGAAGACGAAGATCTCTGTCGGCAACTACGTTGCCCATCGTGTTCGCATAGCTAGATATACCCTTCGCGGACGGAAAGTTCGGGGCACTATGGGGTCTTCCCTGATCACCAGGACCCCATTTGTCTGATAATCTCCAGAAGCACGGCGGCAAAGTACCAAAAACAGTGCCGCAAGATGCCTCGTTGATTGTGCCGTGCGACGATATGTGATTTACAGATGCGCTTTGAATATGTACATGGGAAGAATGGTAGTTGGGCATCACTCGTCCCAAATAGTTGAAACCACGGGGCCAGAAAGCACAACCTCTCCGACCTTGCCACCTTCCTCCTCGGTGATGATCAGCCCTGTCTCAACATCGCGCTTCCATACAACAACGGTATTGTTGGTCTGATGTCCGACAGCGAGCAGGTCCCCGGCCTTGTTCAGTGAGAACTGACGGGGCAACCAACCACCAGAGGGGGCGCTCTGAAGGAAGGTAAGGGTACCATCCTCATTGATGGTCCAGGTCGTCAGAGTGTCGGACGGCCCTGATTGATAGAGTGCAGAAGTGGAAAAGGACTTCTCGCGGGTGGAAACGATGAGGAATCTTTGATCCGGCTATTTATCCATTATGTCAGTATCTCAGGCAATTCACTAAACTGGGTAATAGCACCAAAACATACTGTTATAGCGCATTCACTAGCCGGCGCAGTATTAGGAGCCAGAGTGCTGTTCAGACCAAGCGCAGGTGCCTCAAAGACCTTGTCGAAAGTCAGACCAGAATCACCATAGGTGACCTTGTACGAATAGACATTCTGCGAGAGCTCGCCATCGAAGAAGAAGAAAGTCTCTCCAGCATCGTTGACCCGGAAGAAGCCATGTCGAGGGCCAATACCAGCGTCAGTGGTCAGGGGCTTAGTCTCTACAAGAGGAGCAATCGTGTCTGGCGCATAGGTGAAAACTCGAACAAGATCTCCGCCCAAGTCTGGAGTAAGAACAAATTTGTTGGTCGGGTCAATGATGACCTCGTGCGAGTAGCTGCGATCTTGGCGAGAGATTATCGGACCAGTCTTGTTGATAGTTGGGAAGATCGTCTGTATAGGGCCACTGCCCGGCAGAGTGCCATCCTCACCCAGGCTGAAAACACCTATCGCGCTCGTGTTGCTGCATCTTGTGAGTGCCTGCTCAAAGCTGCAAAACCTTTCGCCGCGATATACTCACTAAGAAGCAGTGATGTAGGCGCGCTTGCCGCTCTCCGCAGTCAAGATCTCGGCCCATACAGCGCTGGCGGGCCCCTCGACCCGAGCAATTCGGGACAGAGTCCCATCCGCCGAGGTGGAGAAAGAGTTAAGAGTTCCGACAGATCCTCCCCGGTCGTAGCAGTACAAAATGCTGTTCTCCTTGTCGAGCGTCAAGACCGAAGGGTTGACTTCGCAATCCTGTGAGACTGATGCCACAGCCAGGTCGTAACTACTGCCTGACCCGGTCAAAGACAGACTGGTGAGGTTCCCGTCGGACTGGGCCGAATACAGGGTGACCGCGGAGGCAGACGCCACGAAGGTCGAGGACAAAAGAGTCTTGTACAAGGACGCCATATTTCCTGGAGATCTACGAGCGAAAGACTAGAAACGAGAGGACGAGAACCCGAAGGCTCGACCTGACGGATGCTGTTGAAGCCTGCATTGCACGTATTTATTTATGCCGGGAGTGAACATGCAGTGGGCCCAGCAGACGCGCTCTAGTCAGCTTGGCGAGTTCTCCTTATTTCGCCTGTCGCCAAGCTGGAGTCAAGCACCGAGGGGTGCGAGTAAGTCCGTACGACCCACTGGCACTCACTGCTACGCAGTATACTCGCTCCTTGCCATTCCAGGTTCCTTCCCCGCAATTGGAAGAGAAAGCGGCCCGACTCAGCCAGTCCATTGGAGGATTAATCGGGGTGGAGCTTCTGGGATGGCCTATAGTTCAAAATAAGGATCAAGCCCTTGTATAAAATGTTTGCTGCAGTTAGACCAACTGGAAGATGGAGTCGGCAAGCAGCAATTCACCAGACTGGCGTGGTTACTCGAGCATACGCCATTTTATGGAGTCGTTGTATGTTGCCGTACTATCCGAGGCAGCATTCCCAGATAGAGTGCATTTCATTGATAGACTCGGGAACTCAGCCCCTGAGCAATTCCACCTAAAGTCTCTAACAGAGCAAACCATCCCCAGGCTACGGCTCTACAGGGGTATTAAGCTTTTTTGCTGTGCTCAGATTTAGGGCCAAGAAACTTGGTCTTGAAATGAATTCTTGCCCTTATAGGCATATACATTGTAAGGTACTGTCGAGAGGTTACCTGCAGTGATCTATCCATGCTCCTGCCATTGTGTGCAGATCAGCAAACCGTACTTCTTAGCGGTTCGCCACCGCGTGTCCCGCCTATTGGGCTTAGAACACGGACGTCTCACACTACATTTGTAGTTGTTCCATCAGACGCATGGATAGACTAGTGAATCCGCCCGAGACATTTGTAATCAATCTCCACGTCCAGAACCAAAAGAATGGAAATGCAGGTCTAGTCTCCATTGTCTCGAAGAGATTTTGGGAAAATTATAAGTCTATATCATACGGAGAAACCGCATCGCTCATCTTTACTGCCCGAAAAAGGAAAGAGACACTCGAGCCTTGAAAAATGACAAGCAAGACTACACCGACAGGCGTCCAGGTGTTCCACTACCTCAAACGAAACCCGAACCTCACGAGAGATCAATTCTGGGCCTACTGGCAAGATATTCACGGTCCAAAACTTGTCCCTCTAGCTGAAAAATATGGATTCATACATTATCAACAAGTGTGTTGTTAAGTTCAGCATTGTATCATTTCCAATCATCAATGACAACATATACTGAGATATCCGAAGTTCCGCACATTTGGCAAGGTCCTTCCCGTGTCTTCTCCGGAAGCTGCTCCAAACGTGGCAGATGTGGGTTTAAAGGACACTCCAAGTGAGCCGGTAGACTTCGATGGTATTGCTATGTTCCTTGTTCTTTCACTAGACAGCTTCAAGGCTGCTGTTGAAGATCAATACTACCTCAATGTGGTTGAACCGGATGAGCATAATCTGATGGATAAAAGTGCGCCAGGGAGGGGCGTGGTGGCAAGTTTCCAGGGTTCCATGATTCCCGTAGTTCAGGACGGAGCTGATGCAACTGGGGATGAGTTGAGTGTTGAAGTGAAGAAGGCTAGGAAGGCTTTTGCTGAAATTAATGAAGCGACTTAGGCCATGTGGCCTCACAACGGATAGAGCAGCTAGTTAATGATTTGAGTGTGTCTCGTCGGCTTTCATTTTGTAGGAAACTTTGAATGAAGTCTGTTGAGGATCACGCGGACTAGTTGAATGCGAATATAAAGGTGACAGCACATGAGCTACCCTGTGGACTCAAGGAAAAGCCAAAGTTCATTGAAGTGCATCCCAAATGGTCTTGAACTTGGACTGTAAGGCGTAGGAAGCAGTGTAGAGGCATCAACATGAAGCCACATAGCAATAGGCTTGCTATTTGAACATGACTCTCTATTCCGCCAATAACCTCAAAGCATAACTGCGTAAATGTATCTACCTAAATGGTCAAAGCTAGTTCTAAAACATTGGTCGGCACGGAAAGCAGAAAGAAGCAGCCTAGCTGCAATGTGTTGTTTTTGCCATGAAAACTCCTTTCCCCTGGAACCCGACTTCTCACATCTTTCACACATTGAAATTAGAAAGTGAATTGAGATTCTCAGTTTCTGTAGAATCCAAAGGCTTCCCCATGAATAGGAATGTCCCCCCCTCACCCTTCTCTCTATACGTATCATCTGCTCTCAGGCGTCGGTTGCAACTCTGCCAAGCTCTGACCCAGCCGCTTAAAGACTCATAAAGCCATCGGGCTCCAGTCTCCTCATAAGGCATGTTGATGGACAGACCCCGACACAGTGTGGCTTGCCACTCCTTCATCGTCTTAGTGGAGAATCTGCCGCTCTTAGAATCAGCTCATCGTGCTGTCCATGAGATTTTGCTTTACGATGAAGGGAAAAGGGGCGTATACGTCAGAGCTACATGTAATAGCTCCATGGCCATCTTCCCAGGCATTTGGGTATACAATGACTCTTAAGCACATGCCAACACAAAGAAAGTCACATTGTCTCAGACCCAGAAATTGGTGAATCTAAGTCTTGATTTCCTTCTTCAAGAGTACAAACCGGCCTCCAACGCCTAGCCCTGCCTGCCTAATGAGGGAGCAATGCCACAAATGACAGGTCAATGATTTCTATGTCATATAATAACTCCATGCGCAATAAAGACGGAGAAGCAGAGTCCAAGACGTGGTAAGGGTATCGTATTTTGACACACACATGCACCGAAAGTCATATCCAGTTCTTGATGAGCCAACCAGTCCATTTTCGTCACGTCTCTCTCAGACGTGCTCTCAAGGGCACCCTGTCGAGTGTTACCCCTTGAACAGATCATGTTCTCCATCCTGTCGAGTTGCCCTGGAACCCACCATGTCACTGCTTTGTCAATTACATCCAGCAGTGACGTGCATTGTGGTCGAACATGCTGTGTTTTCCTTTCATCCGCAGAGATTTTCCCGTCCTCATCTTTCAACTGCCTGGGGCATCGCATTGGGAACTCCGTCTCTAAACGAGACGAGGAGCCACCGGAGCCATGCAGGCTGAATTGTCGCAATAAAGTCTCTTGCTAAGCCGCGATTTCGAGAAATGTTCGCCAGCCATTTGAACTAAAAAAGCTCGGGTGCCACATTTCGTAGATGATATCTCGATATATAAGCAAGGACAGTTATTTCCAGACAGGAACCTAATCCCGGTTGAGCGACACAACATTGAGGCAGGCTGCTGCTCGTGCTCCTCTCCTTTACCTCAAATGAGGCCATCCTCGGCCGGTAGAATCAGCCGAGAACTGGAGCCGAAGGACAATTCGCGGGTCATGCCGCTGTAACTTGTGCGGTTGTGGCGGTTTGCGCACCGTACCTTGCTGGGCTCAGTCAAAGCTTGGATCGCCATACAACCTGGACTTTTCTTTACCATGCTCTCGGGTGCCGTTGAGCTCGCGCATAACAAACTCATAAGTCAACATGGTGACCGTAGCAGCCGGAACTGCCCGCATCATGTTTGTTCCCATGCCGGCATAGAAGGCTCTCCAGCCCTCCTCCTTCAGGATGGTCCTGAAAGTTCTAACAATGCCCCGATACTTCTGCTGCTGTTGCTGCTGCTGCTCTTCAAGCCTTTGCTTGACTATGTTCTCGGTCTCTGTCGGAGCGGGACCTAAAGGATGGTTGAGGCCTGGGATCCCGCTCACCGGGTCCACTACCACGCCATTGCCAGGCATCGGCCGTCTTTGGGTCTGGAGTCGTGTCCGTATGACCTCGTGCGGGTAAGTGGCACTGCTGGCCATGATCTTGGACAAGATCGAGGCGCTGAGAATGCCAAGCCAGTGCGACTTGGGATCGCTTTCGCTGGATGAGGCGCCCATGCCCTGTCCCGTGAATCTCGTCTTGAGATACTCATAGGCAGGGAACTGCACTGCCACGTGGGTCAGACCCAGTAAAGCCGGCGTGAGGCCTGAATAGAAAGCCCGAAGTCCCTCAGTGGTGTACATTTTCTTTGCGGCGTCCAGAGTGGAGTAATAGTGGAATTGCGAATGCATGGCCGGTCGGACCGTGGGCGTGTTGGCGCCTCTGGGGAACAGAGAAAATCGGGCTCTGTCGCTCCGGCCTGACTGTGACATGAGGCGTGTCTTGATGACCCATATGGGATTTGTGACAATTGTGCTGCTGGCCCCGGCCACAATGGACGACCAGAAATTGACGACGATCGTATTGTCTGCATCTTGTCAGCAAGTTTCGTGGACTCTGTCACGATCACCCGGCAATACGGCACTTGCGTGACCAGCGAGTCAAGCAGAGGGTAAGTCGACTTACTGTGGTATTGGCCTATCACTGTTTTGCTCTTGTTGTAGACAGTGAACCAAACAGCCCAAGTCGGCAGATAGCCCATGATTATGGGACCGAGACCTCTATACATGCCGCGCAGACCCTCGTCTCTCCAGATCACACTGGCTGTGCCAAACAGGCCTTTGTACATCTGGGGTTGACCGACATGGATTCCCCTCTGTAGATTGATTCCACCCTGGGCCTGAAGCTTGGTCTTGATGACGTCGAGGGGACAGGTTACTATACCCGAAGTAAACCCTCCTATCGCACCAGCCAGCGCGTTGAACTGGGAGTCGGAAGCGCGAGTCGCCCAGCGCTCAAAGCGTGACAGCGATGGGTCGGGCATGTTGGTGGTCGAAGAAGCGTATACCGCCTTGGGGATAGCTGTTGATATGGGGGATGGCAGTGCGGCGGTCTTCGAGTGAGTGTAGTCTGTGACGGAGGTCGGGGGAGGCCCATACTCCGCGGGTGTAGAAGCAGCAGTCCTTTCGTCGAGAGACATTCCTCTTCCTCGAAGGGAGCCCGTAGAGACACTGAGAGAGGCCGGGGCTGGGTGAGAGTGTCCAGAGGGGGCCCTCGGCAGCGGGCTGAGGTCCCCCGGAGAGGAAGTGTTGTCGGGGAGGAAGGAGTCGAGAGGTGTGAGCCCCGAGGACTCTTGGGATGGGGCCGCAGAATGCGACTCGAGGTCGGTCTCGGGAGTTCGTCTTGTCTAGGGTGTGGTAGGGTTCGACGGTCCCGGTGTGCGGGGAAAGCTTCCCACGCAGAGGCCGTGACACTGCAGCTAGCGGTTGTCGCAGGCCATTGACTTTGGGCACACGGCTGAGGATGGAGTTGTCTCGAAAATGGATGTCTTCAAAGGAGGTGCAAGTAGCAGGAGTGGTGGCTGGACGAGAGACGAGAGACCAGGAAAAGGGAAGGCAAGGGCCAAAAAGAGGGCCGTCGGGAATTGATGGCGATGACGGCAGCAGGGGCACGTATTTTGTGCGACCGCGGACAAGACGGTGAGTTTCTGCAGGTGAGACGGTCGGGAAGCTCTCTGCACTCCAAAAGTACCTTGACTTGCTGTTTGTGTGAGTCGCGATTACGAGCAAAAAGCAGGAGGTTGCTTGTTCAGGAAACTGATTGGTCTGCCCTGTGGTGGTGCTTCTCTTTTGCTTTGTGTTTAGGTAGGCAGCATGGCTCGTATGGGTAACAGCAGCACGTAGACAAGCTTCTCTCTTCCTCCAGCTTGACTCGACTCCACTGCAGTGCGCCCTTGTGCTGCTGCAGTGTCCAAAAAAACCAGGCCCAAGAGGCCGCTAATCTCCAAGATCTTTATCGGGGGCCACCTGCAAGCCGAGATAAGCCGCATTACCTCATAGCTTGTCGTCCGTTCCCGCCTACCCTCGTTGGTCACTGTGGTGGAGGTGCTCTGGCGTCTGCGCGGCAGCAGGTACGTACCCGTGCACATCAGAGCCAGCCGAGGTCACACCACGTGACTTTCTCGCTTTCGCTGCCGGATGTACCCATGTACCTATGTACTCATGTACCCATACAATCCCAGCTTTCCGGTTCCTCCCATCTCTGCCCTCTGTAACTCTTAGGCTTGATTAGGGAGAAATAATACACTGTATCACAGTGTGTACAGACTTTTAATATAGGTGTATATATTATAAAAAAACTAGCTATAGATCCTGGACTTAAAAAATTGCCTATTTGGGCTTAAACGCACTTTATCGCTACTACTTGCTACTATATAATGCCCCCTTTTCCCTAAATAAAACCCTAAGTTTTAATTATAAGAAGCTATTTTAACTATAAACTTCTTAGTATAAACTAGTATTATATATTAATAGGAGTAGTATAGTAAAATAGGCTATTATAAATAATAAAATAATAAATAAATAAATAATTTAAGTTCTTTATTAACTTATATGTTTGGTAATGTAGCTGTGGTTTTAAAAAAATTAATATAAAGAGGTATATAGCTATTTGGGATTGTTAGTTTTTTATATAGCTGTTGTTCTGGAAGTATTAGCTTCCTTTTATTCTTAATCTTTTTTCTAACTAAATTTAGTATTTTTTTAAATTCGCCTTACTGTTATAGTGTTTTTAATTTATTGTTAATACCTTAGTTTACTAAAAAAAACTTATTAGAAAATCTTACTGTTAGTATTAGTAAGATTAAGCCTATATTTTAAGATTAAAATTTCTTATTAAATATAAAGCTGGCTTTAAGGAGTAATTATTTATTTTTATTATTAACTTTTTTTTTAAAAAAAGCTTAGTTTGCTGTTTTAATTATTTCTTTATTTATATTATTAATTTTTTTTATAAAGAGTTGCTTAGTTGCTTTAGTTATTTTTTTATCTATATTATTATTAATTACTTTATTCCTTTTTTTAATAACTAAGTCTTTTCAAGCCCTCTAGTCTATTAATCTTTTAAAAGTAGTTAGGATATTAAAGTTACTTTTTTTATAAAGGCTTTTTAATATTGCTATTATTTCTTACTTAGTTTTATAAATTTAAGCTTTAATTTCTTTTATTACACAAAAAGATTTATAATCCAGCTTAATAGCTTTCAATTTTCTACTAATTTTAATAGAAAACACACCATTACAAATCCTTTACTTATAGTTTATTATTATAAAGCTAGATACTTTTGCTTATACTAATTAAGTAATTAGATTTAAATGCTCCTATAGATATTAGCTAATATTATTAGAATTTATAAAAACTTTTAAGCCTTATCTATACTTTTTAGGGGCACTAGTAATACTTTAGTTGAAAATAAAAAGACTTAGATATAAAAGGCTTAAATTAATTAACTCCCTATTTAAGGCCATATAATATTACTTTAAAGCCTTTTCTCTAATTTCCTACTTAATAAATTTATAAATTCTAAGCCAAATAAATTTATAAGCTCTTTTATAGTTATTATTACTTATAAAATAATAAAAAAATCTATAATTAACTTTTTAATTTTTATTTTTTAAATCTAAAGTAAAGTAATAGTCTTTTATTTTTATTATTTTTATAGTAATCTCTTAAACTAAATTTAATAAGTTTAATATTTAATAAGTATATTTAAAGTAAAATCTTATTATCTTATAAACTAACTTATAAACTTAAGTAATAGCTTTATATTTTTTTTTTAATAAATTTTTATTTTTATTTAAATTAATAGGCGTTAAAGTAATTCCTTAAGTTTTAAACTTTTTTTTATATAGTATTAAATATCCTACCTGCTTAGTAAAAGCTTATTAAATAGGGGTATAGGTAAAAATATTTATAAAAATCTGCTTAGTATTCTTTATTTTAGTATTTTAGTTATTTGTAAATAACTTACCTATTATATTAAAAACTATTTAACTAAAAGTATTAATTTTATTTATAGGCTAGTAGAAAAGGTAAGGGTTTTAATAATTTTTAAATTACTTTTTATATTTTAGTTGGAATATTTATTTATTTTGCAATAACACTTTATACAAGTTTTAGTGTAGTTAAAAGTTTAAAAACTTTTTATCTTAAATCCCAGCCTTACAAATAACCTTTTTATTATCTAAAGTAATTAGTTAGCTTTAATTGTCCTCCTTTAACTTTAAATTTAGGTTAGTAAGTTTTTTAAAGTTTTAAAACTCTAAATATTAGATTAAATTCTTATAAATAAGTCCTTACCTATTTATTACTACACTAAGTATAATATTTAAAAAAGAATAGTAAGTTTTCTTTTATACTTACACTAAAGGTTAGCAACTTAGCTTTATAAGCTAATAAAAGGTTAATAATAATTTATCTAATTTTCCTTAAACTTTATTTAGTACCTTTAAAGAAACCTAAATTGTAGATAAGCTTTATAAATATAGGTAAATACTAGTTGGGAAGTATGTTTTAATACTTTTTAATATATTGAAAATTAATTTTAAAACTGTTAACTTATTTTTTTAAGTATTAACTAAAATGTATTAGCAGCTTGCTAAGTATTAGGGAATGAATATAGGCTTTCTGCTTAATATATTAATTTAAATTATATCTCTATTAATAATTTTAGTATTAGCTAGCTTAACTAACTATTGGTTTAGGATTAGATTTTTACTACTATCTTTATTTAGGTTTTCCTTTTCATTAAAATCTCCCTTTTCTTTAGAATCTTCCTTTTCTTTAAAGTTTCCTTTTTCTTTAAAATCTTCTTTTTCTTTAATATCTTCTTTTAAGCTTAAACTAGCTATTTTAAAAATATTATTTATTATATTAATATCCCTATAACATTCTTATAACAACAGTATATTATTTAAATTTAAAGGTTTAAAAACTATAGTAAAGGTTTTATTCTATATATTTTTAAAGGTAGAAAAAAGGATTTAAATTTATAATTAAGTATTTTAATTAATAATAAATTTAAATATTTTATTTTAAATTTAAAACTATTAATTAAAATAAAAAATTATATTAACTATTTTTTAATTCTTTTTTTTAAAATATTTAATAAACTTAAGTATATTATTTTTAACTAGCTTTAAGTTTTAACCTATAATAAGCTTATAATAACTTAGTTTATTCTTTAAATAGTTAATTTAAATATAATAATCTGTAATAAAGCCTTCCCCTAATTCCTTAAAGTTATAAAAAGTTATAAAAGCTAAGGTAAAAGCAGTTTTAAAATATTTTAACTATTTGATTTAAATAGTTTTTTTTAAAAAATGCTTAATAGTTATATTAATAAATAGGGTAGCCTGTTTAATCTAAAACTATTGCCTTACTAGCATATTTTATATTAAATTAAATTTTTTACTTAATATAATATAAAACTTAAATAACTAAATTAAGGTTAAAGCTTTTTTAGTGTAAATTAATATTAAAGTGCAGTAAACTATAAAAAATAAGTATTATAATTTATAATTTAGGGCAGGAATTACTTAGTATTTATTAAGGAATTTTTTTATAAACTTCCTATACATACTACTAAAATAGTTAGTATATTTTTTAGTAATAGGTATAGCTGTTTTAGGAAAGGGGCTTGGTACTTTTATAGTTTTTTAAATTTTTTACTAATAAGTAATGTTATTCTTTTTACTTTAAATAAAAAGTTTTATTAGCTTATTTTATATATTTTTATTAAATATAATAAAAACCTTTTTTAGGTTTAAAGTAAGTTTATATTAATTAAAAATCTGTTTTACTAACTGGGTTATAGGCTTATAGTTATTTTAATTCCCTTAAATTACTTTTATAACTTTAATTTTAATTTTTAAATTAACTTTTTAGAATAAATATCTTTAATAATAGGCTTTAAACACTATTATTAACTTTACTTAAACATAATAATTCAGGTTATTTAATAAAAATCTAGTATAATATTATACTATAGCTAATAAAAAGTAATTATTAGAGATTTTAAATTTTTTAGCTTATTTTTAAAAATAAGTTAATTTTGCTTTATTTAAGTTATTATTTTATATTAATTTTTATAAAAATCTATTATAGTAAAAAAGATATTTATATTTAGCTAACTTATTCTTAATAATATTTTTAATAAATAATAACTCTTTATTTAAACTATTATTCTCTACATTACTATTAATACTAAACTATATATTTTAAACTAAAAACTATAACTAAGTTCTATTATACTTTTACTTATAAAAGGTTAAAAACTTATATACTGCCTTTATATAATAGCTAGTAATTAAGCAATTTTATTAATTTAATACCTAAAAAAATTTGTTATCTAAATTAAACTCTTTTAATCCTATTAGCTTAATAGCTCTCTTATATACATTTAGTTTAATTTATAAAGCTAGATTAATAAATTTCACATAGCGCTTTTTTAAAATTAAAAGCTTTATACTTTTAAGCATAAATAGGAACTTTTTCCTATTATCTTCCTTAGCTTTCTCTTAAAACTTTAAAAACTTTATAGCCTACTTAAAAACTTAGTTAAATCTGCCTTTTTAAGCTAATAAGGCAGTATAAAACTTTATATTTAAAGCCTTATAAGTTAATCTATATTACTATACTACCCTAATAAATATAATTAATTAATACTTAGACTTTTTATTTATATATTAAATATATTTCTTAATTTAAGCTTAGGGTATAAATTTATTTAAATTTTATTCTTTTAAAAAGTATTTAAAATTTTTAATCCCTTTTTATAACTTAGCTTTATTAGTACTACTATTAAATTAATCTTAAATACTAAAACTAATCTTGCTAATATATTTATCTAGGTTTCTAAATTTAGAGTATTTAAAAAAGGGTATAAGTAAAGCTTTTTTAACTTAAACCTTTATTAGCAAAGGGATATTATTTTAATTTATAGCACCTTCTATTTTAATATTAGTTTTTAATAATAGTTATAATAAAATAAATAAAATAGCTAAGCTTAACTTAAACATTTTATAACAGCTAATTTTTAATAATTTTTAATACTTTAGTTAAATTACTTAAAAATATTTAAAAAATAAAAGTTTAATTATTAATAATAATAATAGCTATAAATTATTATCTATAATTAGTTATATACTTTAAGTTTAATAGCTTTTTAAAAAGAAAACTAGTAGTTATAATTTAGCTATTATAATATTACCCTCAGCTTAAAAAAGCCCTTATAAATAAAAAAACACTTTAAACTAATAGTTTAAAAGCTTAATAATCTTTAAAAAAAAGTTATTATAATTATAATTTAAATATAAAGTTAGTAATTAAAAAAAAAAAAGTAATAATAATTAGTAGGAGTTTTAAAGTTTTAAAAGTAGCAGCTTAGGTTAATAAACTATAAATATTTAACTTTTTAACTTTTATTATTATTATTTTTTTTTAAAATAAATAAATTAAATAAAAAAACTATTTAAAAGCTTTAAATTATAAAAGTTTTTAATAAGTAAATATAAAATTTAAGTTTAAAATATAAAATTTTGTTTTATTATATAAAGGTATTATTAGATAATATATATATAAATATTATCTAAATTAAGTAACTTATATAGCTTTAATAGCTTTTATTGTTTATACCTTTTTTTTTTAAAGTTAAAACCCATTAACCTTTTATTTCTCTTTACTTTTACTAGTAAAAAAAGCTTTACTCCTATTTATATTAAAATCTTCTTAAGGGCTTTATAATATATAATTTTAGATTTATTACTTTACCTTTATTTATTATTTTACTCTTTTTTAAATTAGTTTATAGAGTTTTCTTTTTTTTTAGAATTTCTTAGGCTAGTTATAGTTTCTTTAAATTAAGTAGCTTTAATTAATATAGCTTTAAACTATTTACATATACCTTCCTTTTTTTTTAATTATTAAATATTAAATTAGTAATATAAACAGTTACTTTTAAGGCTATATTAATAACTTTCTAAGGACTTATTTATTTTAATTAAAAAGCTTTAGCCCTTTTTTTATTATTTAGATTAGTTAAATATCTAGTTCTAAAGCTTTACACCTTTAAATTTCTTATCTCTAAAACCTTTTCCTAAACCAGCTTATCTACTTTAAATATCCTTAGTAGCTGCTTAAAAGTATTCTTAATAGCTATATTTATTAGTATTTTTTAGTACTCTAACTATATTAAATCTATTTTATTTATCTATATATATATTAAAACATTTTAATCTAATATTTAATTTTTAATTAGCTGTATAATAGCCTAGTGTTAAGAGTTTAAGCCTAAGTTTAATAGTTTAGCTTTTCTTTTAATTAGCTAGCCTAGTATAATTTTAGCTAGAGTGTACTTTAACTTTCTAGTTAGGTGGTTATTAACATCCGCTATAATTACTAGTAAAGCTATTAACTATAAATCTAATTAATTATATAAATAATTATAAGTTTAAAGTTTAAAACCTTTTTTAACTATTTTCACTGTAAACTTTGCTTTTTTTAATAATAAAAGGTTATATATAGGCTTATATAATAGCTTAAAGTTATATAAAGAGAAAAAGTTTTAAACTTAATTATTATAAAAATAAAACATATTATTAGAATATACCTATTTTAAAAATCTAAATATTTTAATAATTAGTTTCTAAAGTTTTATAGTTTTTAAAACTATTAGCTATATATAAGCTGTTTTTATAATAAACCCTTTAAAGTAATTAATAATAATATAAAAGTAAGTAAATTTGTTTATTTTTATTAATATGATCTTGTTTAAAAAGTTAGTTTTTATAAGATCCTATAGCCTTAAGGCAATTATAGGGATTAAACCTATTTAAACTAGATTTTTTAAGCTTTAAAACTAGTAGATAATATACCTATTAATATAAGCCACCACATCTACATACTTTATAGGCTACTATATTTTTCTATATAGGTTATAAATTATTAATACAGCTATAAAGTATTTATAATAGTTATAAGTGTATTTCAGTACTACTAGTACCTTTTCTTTTATCACACACACAGCATATACTCCTAAGCCTTTATAGAACTTTAGAACCTTATTAACTAGTTTAAAATTTACTACTTCCCTTTTCACCTTTTTTCTTACTAGTTCAAGTTCATCCTTTAATATTTTATTCCTACTTATTAAATAGAAAATAATTTTACTATACCATTTAAAGCTTATATATATTATATCTATTACTATACTTTAAATTACTAAAAAAGTAATATAAAGTAGATGTATAAATAATATTTAAATCTATCTTTTAAATAGTACCTTTATTTAATTAAAGTAAAATAGTATAAATACCTAGTTATTTTTTATATTAAAGGGAAGCGGATTTATAATTATACCCTTTAATTTAAATAATTTATTTACTATTTATATTACCTAGGTTGTATTTAGTTAATATATAAAGTGTAGGTTATAAGTGGTAATAGTATTTAATTAAAAGGTAATTTAGCCTATTAGTTTGCTTTTAATTATTAAGGTAAACAATATATTTAAATAATCTATATAAACAATTATTAGAAACTGTAATAGAAAGATATATTTTTTTAATTCTTAAAAAGCTTTAATAACTTTTAAGGTTTCTTTTTCTTTAATAGTATATTAAGTTTTAGTATTTAAAAGCTAAAATAATATAAAAGCTACTATATGTATATTTTTAACTATTTAGTTTATTATTTTTATATTTATTAAAAGGTTAATAAGCTAAAATAAAACTGCTTTAATTATTAAGTTTAAGGTATTTATATTAATATAAAATTACTTATCTTTATTTAAAGCAGTGTTAATAATATTTTATACTTTATAATATATATTTAAAAATGTGTTAGTATATTTTTAAGTTTATATAAAATCTAGTTAATTCTACTATTATATTTAATAGGATTCTCTATTTTTAAAGGTTATTTTAAAAACCTAGTTAGTATATACTATCTTTAATACTTAAGTTAGTAATACTTTGTTTAAGATAAACTTTTTTAAATATAGTAAAAGCTATAAAAAGGTTTTTAATTCCTTTTATAATTTTAAATAGTTTTTAGGCTAAGCTTAATAGTAAAACTTATTTTAGTGCTTATATATTAGCCTTACCACTTTAGCACTTAATTTAAAGCTTAAAATAGTAATTTAAATTGTAAATAATACTGTTTTTAATAGTTTTAAGCTAATTTTTTTAAACTTCAATTAAGGGAAATAGTGTAAATATAAAAAGGAAAATAAATTATTAAATAACTTAGCTAATACTATATAATTATTAACAAACTTATTAAATAAAGTATAAAGATAAGGTATATATTTTACTAGAGAGGGAAATTCTAGTCCTTTATATCCTGGAACTATTAGCCATAGCCTAAAAATAATATTACTTAAGGTGTAGTAAGTATAGCTTGTTTTAGCTATATTTTATAGTATTTAGTTTATAAAGTATTGTATATAAAGAGTTATAATGGCTGCTTTATATTTATTATTTAAAGTAATTATTATTTTATAATATTTATAAGCTGTATTTTTTTAAAAGAAAACTTTATAGTTTAACTAAAGGATATTTTTAAATATATAATCCCAGTTATAGTTTAGCTATTAAAGTAAAAGAGTAGTACTATTTATTAGCTTATAATTATAAACGGCCTAAAAAGTATTTCCCTTAAATAGGAATTTAAAGTATATTACTTATAGGCTAATAGTAAGCTATATTTAACTAGCTTTTTCTAGCTTAAAATAAAATTTTAATATAAACCTCCTCTGCTTTTAAAAGTAAAAGGGCTGCCTTAAACAGTAAAGCAAAATATTTAATAATAACTCTACAGTATAAGCAACAAAATCAGTTATTTAAACTTTTTTTAACAATATAGTAAAATAATTTTACTATATATAAGCTAATCTTTAAACTAAATCCTCCTATTATAATATATTCACTATATTTTTAATCTTTATCCTAGTATTTTTAAATTAGTAGTTTATTATTAACTATTTTTTTTAATAGTAGTTTTTAATAAAAGCGCCTTTATATATCTTAGTTTAAATAAAGTTTTTAAAATATTAGCTTATATAATAGCTTTTCTATTATTGCTTTAATTAAGTTTTAAATATTCTTTTCTCTCTTTAAGCTTTATTTCTTTATTAAAATTGTAATACTTATTATTAAGTTTTTTTTTAATTATTAAGCCTTACTTAAAAAAATATTAAAGCCTTATTAGCTTTAATCTTAACTATTTAATATAAATAAAGTCTTTTTTTTATTATTATAAATACTTATTTACTAAATCTATAAAGCTAAAATTCCCTTTTATTTTTCTAATTCTTTAATATTTTTAAAAATAAAGGCTAAAGCTATAATTCCTTTATTATCATTTACCTAAATTAATTTAAACTACTTAATTTTAAATAATTAATTAACTAAGTATAAATCTAATATATTATACGCTTTTTTCTAATTAGTATTAATAAATCCTATTAAATAAAATAAAAATTAAGCTATAATAATAGTTTTAGCTTTTAATAAAACTAAAAGTAATAATACTTTTTTACTTAAAATTAAACTTTTTAACTATAATAAGTTAATAATATTAACTATTTCTATAAAACAAACATACTTAAAAATACTTTACTCTTATTTTATTTTATTTATTAATAAAACTTTAAAAAGCTAAAGGTTATTTATTAATTTTTTACTTTTTAACTCTTAAGCTAAAACTAAACCTTCTTAGCTTTTTAACAGTTTATATTTTTTCTATACTCCATTAGCTTAACTAATTCTATATTTTTTAATAAAGCTATTAAACTTTTATTTCCGCTAAAACTTAAAGTGGGGTTTTTTTTATTTAAAAAATCCAGGTTTAAGTTTAAAAAAAAGCTTTTATTTTTAAAATTAAGCTTCCTATTTAAATTTAAATTGCTAACTTTTTAATTAAGCATTATTAATTAAAAAAATTTAACTTTACTTTCCATTTTAAACTAACCCTTCACTATAAGTATATTTTTATCATAATTTATAACAGCATAATTCCACTACAGCTAAGTTTTTTTTAATATTATATTATAAATATTATTATTGCCTATAATATATATACAGCATATAGTAAAAATTCTTTTAATTATAATAAAAATATTAGTATAATAATAAATAAGTGTAACTAAGTTATTAGCTAACTTAAAGTATATCTTCTTTTTAACCTTTCTTATTTTTAAATTTAAGCATTAAATTATTTTTAAACTAATTAGCTTACCTAAAAAGTTATTATTTACTATTAAACAACTTATTTTAACACCAGCAATATATCCTTTTATAAACTTAAAGGTAAATATCTTTACCTTAAATAGTAATTAATTTTAGTAAATAAGCTTACCAGCCATGCTAACTACTTTTTTTTTACCTCTTTTAATACTATTAGAATAACCTTATCAGCTATTTATTTATAATTCTAGTTTATATATTATCTATATATATAATTAAAAAAACTAGTTTAAAAGTTAAGCTATACTTAATTTAACTTTTATATTATATAAAATTAACTTTATACTAAATTAGTTCTTTTCATATCCAGCCATCCCTTAAATAAAAACCATCTCTTTATAGCCCTTCTTCTAGCTCTTTTCAGCTATAGCCTTTTTAAAAGCCTTTTTTATTTATAAAAAAGTTTCTTTTCTCTTCCAGGCTTTTAAATTAGCATTTCTTATTAGGTAAAGAGAATTTATACGCCTTATTCTCTTAAGCACTAGCAAAATAATTAAGCACTAAAAGTTATACATATAATTATCATCTCTAAAAAAAGCTTTAGTTTTAATCTGCTTATTCTTAACAGCTAATAACTATAATTCGCCTTTTTCTTTTATTTAAACCTCCCATACATTTAAAACTCTATTTAAATTTTTACTAATTACATCCTTTACTAATAACATTTTTATTTATATCTTTATAACTTAACTATAAATAATATACCTAATTAAATACAAGTTATTTAAAATAAACTTTTTAATTTATATTTTTTAAATAATCTCGTTAATATAGCTTAATAATTACTAAAAGTAAAAGCACATTTAAATTCTATAGCCCTTATTACCATAGTTATAATAAGTTTATATAAAACTTTTACTTCTAAACTAGTTATAAGTATTACCATAACCTCTCCAGCTACTATACATAAATCTACAACCAGTATAGCTTTTACATCTATTCTGCTCAGCTTAGCTATAATAGTAAAAGAAAATATATAGCTTATTAATAAGTTATGCATTTTTTTAACTTTAAACATTTTAATTATAAAGCAGTTCTTACTCCTACTAAACTACCTAATTATACCCTTAATTTAAAAAGGTATATACTAGCAGAATATAAAGCGTTATTTATATTTATACTATTTAATTCTATATTAACTTTATTATATTTACTATTTATATTATTATTTAATTTTAATTTATTAAAGCTTTATTTATTATACTATTTTTTAAAAATAAATTAGCTTTAATATTTAAAAAAAGGTAATAATTAATAATATATTAATATATATTATTAAAAAAGTATAATTTAAATAAAAAGTTACTACTTTTTATTTTTTTATTTATATATAAGCAATTTATAACTAACTTTTATATATAATAGCCTTTATTATAAAGTTTAATTCCTTTAAAACTAAACAGGTATAAGAATAATCTCTAAATTAACTTGTAAAATTACTCTTCCTTATATTAATATAATAGCTTAGTAGTATAGTAAATATACTTAGGAATAGTTTTAAACAGCTTTTAGCTAAAAATATATACTTAAATGCTAATGCTTTAGTTTAAATTAAAGGTTTTTAATTAAAACTATATAATAAAAAGGTTTTTTACTTTAAGCTATATTTTCTTTTTTTAGCTAAGCTTTAAATATTATTATATATAAGTATTTTCCTTTAAACTTAAATAAAAAGCTGTATTTATTTCTTAAGTTTAAAAAAACTTATTTTTAAAAGTAATATATTAGTTATATAACTTAATATTTTTAATATACTTTTTTAGGCTTTTATTTAATAGGCTAGAAAAGAAATTAGTAAAAAAAAGTAATATTTTAATTTTTAAAATTAGCAGTTTATAAAAGAATAAAAATAAATTGTTTAAGTTTAAATAATACCTTAATTCCTTTTTTAAAAAAAAGTTATAAAATTTTTAAGTTAAATTACTTAGTTTTAATAATAAAATAAGCAAAATATCTCTTAAAACTAAACTAACTATTTTAATTAATAGTAATAATATCTTTAACAAATAATACTATAAAACTTAATAATAGTAGTTTTATTATATTAATATATATTAAAGGTATAAATTTGTTTTTTTTAATTTAAATTATAAGCTTTTTCTTAATTTATTTACTTTTTTTCTAAAAGCTATATTTAAAAGTAAGTATTAAGAGGAGTAAGTATATAGGTAACTAAGGAAAGTATTAAAGGTTTGTTGTTTTTTAATTTCTAAAGCCGGATTAAGAAGGGATTTTCTAAAATCTGCTAAATAGTTTAACTCTTTAGTATAGTTTAATATAGTTATAACTAATAAAGGAGTAGGGGGAAATAAGTATAAAGATTTTAATAGGATAGGTATTTTAATGGCTAAACGATTGTGTAAGGTTACTGTAATATTGTTTTTAACAACCTTTTTAGCCTAATTTAACTGTTTTTCTGCTTAGTTTTAGCTGGCTTATAATAAGTAATTTTAATTCTAGGATTATATAATTTAAAAAAAATAATAGTATTCTCTTTTGCTTAATCCTAATAGAACCTTTATATAACTTTTAAGCTTAATTAGGGAGAAATAATGCACTGTATTATAGTGCGTATAGACTCTTAATACAGGTATGTGTATTGTAAAAAGATTAGCTATGGATCCCGGACTTAAAAAATTGCCTATTTAGGCTTAAACGCGCCCCATCGCCACTACCCGCTACCACACCTCCCAAACGAAGGTAGAGAGGCCCATGGTCCATGGTTGACTTGGTCCGTGCCCCCCTTCTGCTTCACTCGCCTCTCTGTGTCTGTGCAGGCTCGTCAATCAACGACGCCTGATTGACCCGTGCCCCAATTTGAAGTCCTCACCAACTTCTCATCCACAACACCTCACCACCACCACACCCGAACCCGGTCAACCAGCAGCCACAATGTCATACCCAACTCTGGCCCCCTTTGTCGTCAAGAGGCCCTGGCTGCACAGTGCCCTCAAGCCTCTGGCCAACTGGTACGCCAATGCCTCTGGCTACCGACAGCTCGGTCTCCGGTACGTTGCTCTCGCCCATATGTGCAATTGACGCGCCTCCCGTCTTGTCTCATTCTGTACCCACTGCTAAACCCTCTCGCTTCTGTCCAGTGCCGACGACCTCATCCCTGAGGAGAGTCCCGAGGTCCAAGCTGCTCTCAGGCGTCTAGCCGACAAGGAGCGCTACGACCGCATCTTCCGCATCCGCCGCGCCGTCCAGTGCAGCATCTCCCACAAGCTGCTGCCCAAGCAGGAGTGGACCAAGCCCGAGGAAGACACACCGTACCTCGTGCCTGTCATCAAGCTCATCGAGGCCGAGATGAAGGAGAAGGACGCCCTCGACACCCTGACCGTCCACAAGAGCCACTAGACGACCGTGTTGGTCATTGGGGTGATATTGTGATTAGTAGGGCCTGAGCCTGGGCCTGGACTTGGGACAGCACCGGCGCAACAAGGTCGAAGGATGGGGGAAATGGGTCAATCAGGACTCTGTACCAATACGGCACCTACATGGACATGCCGAGATATCATGACGCAATAGACGGAAACGGTTCTTAGACACCCTCTTTGCCTTGGTCGAAGGCGTGAAGCCAGCTCTGATGTGATCTGTTGGGGATCCAAGAAGTCGGAGTATTGATCGAATGTGTTTGGGAGCCCGCATATAATCAAGATCAGATGTCCCACTCACGGAGCCATTGGACGCAGGTACAAGTGACAATCTCATGTTGCATTGAAGATATCTGCCATATTCACAAGATTTACTCGTCCTCTAGCATTTCTATTTTCAACCTGCCAGAGGTTCAACTCAAAAGCCGGCAGAGCCACAACCCTTCTTCAGCACAAGCAAGGCACTGCACAGGTTAATCTAGGGTCCAAATTGGCTGAGGAAGGGCCAAGAGATGCAGACTCATCCCCTTCGCACCTTCAGACCGTAGCTACACACGCAACCTTCAATGACTCCCAGCAACACCATGAAACAGAAGCATTTCTCTACCTTGTCCTCGCCCAACATTTCATATTACCAGGCCCAATTAAGGACGCACGTCCAGCTGGCTGGTTTCTTGTCTGCTCGTCAGTCTCGCTCCCCGTACGAGCTCTCTTTGGATCGAGGTGTCACCCTTGATTATAACTGTTGCTGTGTCAACTTCAAGGAAAGCCCAGCCACGCATGTGCCGATTTGAATTTCATTGGACCTTGGAGTAAGTTGAGAGAGCAAGGGAGGAACAAGATGTCTTGTGTGCGTAGACAGTGCTTTCACATGTCTCCTAGAGTCAAAAGAGGTGTTGAAGAAATTACATTCTAGCTGATCATGGTTATGTCACTCCTATCAATATGGCTTTGGGCCATAATTTTTCCGAAAGCCTCCTCGCTTTCCTGGGTAAACTTAATATCCTTTCCCTTGTCCACAGCACGTTTTACCCAATGCTGCAGGTGACAATGGTGGCCATCTTTGGGATAGTCGCAATAACACATCACCGTATCCCCCGACGGGTCATAGGCCTCATACGATACGATCGGCATATTGGCAAACGTGGTTGGCTTGTTCACCGCAACAGCATACAACGGGAGCGTGTAATATGCCTTCCTCGCTGGTGACCAACCTTGGATACGGCGTACCCTCGTGAGTTTGTGTATGCCCTCCGGCATGGCGCCCCTCCCCATCATCTCCTGTTTCTCGATCTTGTTTCTGAGCCGCGGTGGCGGTTCCCGGAGCTCCTTGTTTTCGCCGCCGCCCGGCTGGGACGGCATGAGGGCCGGGTTGAGCACGAAGCACAACTTGACTTCGTGGCCGGGCATCTTGCAGTAATCGCATATCAAGTCCGGCTCCTCCTCCTCCTCTTCTCCGTTCTTCTTGCCCTTCTTCTTTTTAGGCTGGTTCTTCAGCTCTGGATGAAGCACAAAGCACTCGTCGATGCTGTGTCCACTCTTTTTGCAGTGCTTGCATGTCGCGCTCTCCTCTTTGTTTTGCTGCTTGGTCTTCTTTAGCTCTGGGTGGAGCACGAAGCACTCGTCGATGCTGTGTCCACTCTTTTTGCAGTGCTTGCATGTCACGCTCTGCTCTTGTTTCTTCTTGGGCTGGTTCTTGAGCTCCGGGTTAAGCAGGAAGCACTCGGCGGCTGTATGCCCATTCTTTTTACAATGTTGGCATACAGTCTTCGCGCCCGTCTTCGTCGACGGTTGCTGCTGTGAGCCTTTGGGCTGGGATTTGAGGGATGGGTTTAATATGAAGCATTCCGACTTGGTATGTCCGGGCTTCTTACAATGTGTACATGTGGTCTGCTGCTGTGGCTTTTCCTTCTGCTGGGTCTTTTGGGATTGTTTCAGCGACCGACACTATAGATTTTCAAATTAGCTATCAATGAAAGAAGTGATGATTACCATTTGAACGGAGCAGTGTAATTCGGGAAATAGCGCGCCTTTGCTCCAAGCATCTCGTGAACTGCGAACACGAGATGCAGCTTGTAAGATGTTTTTGTGCAGTGGATGCTTGGGAATTGCTTACTTGAGGTGCTTCATGGCCAACTTTTCCGCATACTTGGCACGATGTGCCCTTCGATGTCTTTGGTCGTATCATTAGGCTCAAGTCGTGAATTTGGTATTGTGTGTCTTTAATTCGAAGTCAATGCTATCCTGTCCAATTCATCAAGCCCATTGACTGATGTTCCGCACGGGGAGACCCATCCTTATATGACCTTTAGCTAATGCTTGCCATGCCGTGGCACCAAGCATTGTCCACGCGGTAGAACAATTCAGCATTGTGTATCAAAGTCTTAGAAACCCTTTCTTCACCACGGCTGGGCTGGGCTGGACCGGTGATAGTCAAAGGACTCACAAATCAAGAGACATCAGCTGCCTTTGTCCGTGTGCTAAGAATTGATGGGTCACACTTTGCTCTGCGCCACGAGACCCGCACCGGCAGAAGAGTCCACTAGCCTGGCAGACCGAAGGACTAAAATATATCCAACTCGTTCCAACTCGTTAGCAAATAGACAGGCTGAGGTCGACTTAGTTGAGAATATCTTGACACGCACATCGCACCGGCCTCGAATACCATACAATTGGCGCAGCCTCGAAAATAAGTGGTGAAGTTATAGGTATATATTAGTTCTGTCTCACAGTGGAGCCAGTCTACACCACACTGGCTCCTGATGATGCCCCCCTATATGTTCAAGAGCCTACTCAACATGCAGACCAATTCGGCCCACGCTCTGTTTATGCACAACAAAAACATCATTGGACTCATCCATGCGTGACACGATGCCTAGATCCCTCACTCCCCCTTCTCCTGTCCGCTGTCCATCGTCCGGCTCTTTGAAGAGAGCCACACAAGCAAACCAAGTCTATGAAACATGAGCTCTCAAACAAGCAAGCAAGTGTGCGCGAGTCGAGGTCTGATCATCAGCCCTGCGTATCTCTTTCTTGCCGCTCGAATGGCGAAAAAAAGGGGGAAAGTACTGAGGCTTACCTCCAGCTATCAAGCCAGAGGATTTAGCCCAGGAGGTCGGAGGCTTATCCAGAGCGATACCAAGGGGCGAAAAAAACGCCAATGCCGAGTGTGAGTACCAAAATTTGATGTAGACCCAGGCCTTGGCGAGCAGAGGTAGAAGGTATGCCAGAATATCCGATGTATGGCGGATGTATGACTTCTTCACGGTAATAAAACAGAATGGTAAAATCCCAAAAAACCCCTCCGGAACTCCATTGTCAGTGACACCCTGACTCCATTAAGGTCGGTGGCGTGCGTGCGTGCGTCTGTATCATGCTCTTCGTACATTGCCCGCGTCTCCTGCCGCCGGATATTTTTGAGTCAAAGTCTCGAGGGAAGTCGGTGGCTGAAACTGTCGCCGGTGCTCGCGACCAGAGAAAGCCGCCCTGGAATAGAAAACGTAGTCTATTCGGCTTTGGCACTATGCGTTTCCGGCCTTCTCGTCTGTGTCGATGTGCCATACCACGTAGTTCGGTAGACCCCAGACCCCATACCCGGCACGCTTGGCCATCTTTGCGAAACCTTCTGTCTCTGCTTGGTTTTCGAAGGCGTAGCATGGGAAGTTGATGCCTGTGTTCGATACATGGTCAGATTCTTGTCTCTCAGCAGTGAAGGTGTATCGCCGCTACCAACCTGATCTGTGGACATCAGCCTTGACAAGGATATTGACACCACCAATGCCATCCAGCTCGATCTCGGCGTCCTTATTTTCTCGCCAGTCACCCATCCGCGCCATGTAGGTGCGTCCAGTGTCGTACTGTTTATAGCCTACAAAGTCAGGGTGTTAGAGAGCAGGAGGACCACGGAGGCAGGGCTAGAACGTACCTTCTGCCAATACTACGTCCTTGTCTAGCTTCGCAGAAAGCTTGCGGCCCTTGGGAGACTCGATCCAGGAGTTATAGTCGACTGCAGCGGAATTAGCATACTGGCGAATCAGAGAAAATCCGGGGCATGCGGTACTTACATCGTCCCTCGATATCGCGCCCATTTTCATACCGGTGAAACCAGATGTCTGAAGTTGGTTAGTCTCGGCTGCAATAGTCTCGCCTTGTCCGGTGCGAACATACTGGGAACGATAATGTCTCGATCGTGGGCAATAAAGTCCTCGATGATCTTCTTGGGGCTATCGACGATGTCGACGTCGCGCCAATAGACCCAGGAGTGGTCAGACTTCAAGGCGGTAGAGAGCAGGTAGTTGCGAGCCCTACCCATGGCTTTTCGGCGCGGACCCTGAGCTTCGAAGCCGTGGCGGTCTTCGACATCCTGGCTGAGCTTGAAGCCAAAGTCCTTCTCAACAACAGTGGCGCTCCTGAAAGGAATGGTGTCAGGGCGCTTCTGTATCCTGTCGAGCTCCATAGCCAAGACAGCCATGGTATCGTCGGTCGAGTCTCCAACCAGGAATGCGATGTCGATGAGGTGGTGTGGGTAGGTGAGCTCTGCGAGCAGCTCAAAGTACTTGGACAGGTAGGGAGCGGCGTCTTTGAGGGGCGTCAGGACCAGTATCCTCTCGTTGTTCTGGAGAGCCTGCTTTGTTGATTTTACTGGGTTGAGGTCGACGTGCTCGATGGTAGACGAGTTGACTTCTATTGGCGCATGGTGATTGAAGAGAACGGGTGTCTGCAGATGCTTGCTCCATGAAACCTGCTCGTTAATGGACATTTCCATGGGCGGTTTCGCAGGACCCCAGCAGTAGAAACTGTAAATTGGAAAACACGAGACAAGTCAGCGCACTGCCAATGTGGGTGGCTATAGTGGTTGCGATTGTTCCGACGCACCTTTGCATCTCCGAACCTGCCGTGCTGATGCCACGCCATAGCAGTAGGACCACGCCAGTGAGAGCGACACCGAGCAGGAATCTGGTCCTGGTCACGAAACTCCATACGGCTCTCGAGGGAGGCAGTTGGGCTCTGGCAGCCTTCCAGTTGATACCGCCCTTGGGAAGAAGCATTGTAACGACGAGCTGGGGTGGCCCTCAGCACCACCCTTGTATTTGCGTTCGTGGCAGGTCAATTGAAGCCAGAGGAGGGCTGCGCTGGGCAAGTTCGGCCGTCGCTCCGTGGGAGAGTGTCGTCGCTCGAGGTGTTATGACAGACCGGTGTGTGGTGCAAGTGACACGCCGGACGGGATCGCGAGCGGCAGCACAAGATAACACCAAACGTGGCAGCAATGTCGTATCGTGTCGTGTTTCGCCGTTGTGAGCGACCTTGGGAGGAGAGGACGAGGATGGGGACGCTGGGATTAACGTGACGAGGATTCGACGTCCGTGTGTTGCGTTGCAGATGGGTACAGTTAGATGGGAATAACAGGCCCGAGCAAGATGCACAGTACGATATAGTCGGCGTCGTCTGGGTAGAGGACGAGTCGGTTGGGAGACGCGGACGCGGGCGCAGTGACGGGCGCAGGCGTAGGCACGGGCAAAGGCACGGGCACCAACTGATCGCACAATAAAATGGAAATAAGAAAGAGGTGGTAGCTATCACCAACCTGCTCTGCCCAGCTGGTGAGATGGGTGAGGAGCGATAGGGTGAAGAAGCGGATGGAGTAGCAGTGTAGTGTAGCAGTGTCTTTCAGTTCGAACTGCGTAGATTGTAAGCCCCCTAGAAAAGGTCAAGCGCCTACCTGGGGCTATTCAGGCTGCCTGGACCTGGACCTGGCTTGGACGTGGACCTGGATCTGCCCTCGGCTGGGCTCTAGAATTCTGTGCAAAATGCGTACCCTCGCCCACCCTTGGAAGGCCAAGCCGGCGCGACAAGGGAACGCTCCCAAGGAGTACCTAGGTACACAGGCGTGCCCAGGCAGGACGTCGAGAAGACTCTGGGCTCTGCAGCCTATCATGATGACGCGGAACGGCCAAATACGAGCTAGGAGCTGCCCGGATGAGAGCGAGCAAATGCCAACCTGGAAGGGACCTGGAAGGGGTCTCTCTGTCTCTCTCTCTTCCTCTCTCCCTCTCTTCCAGCAGATTCTCGGGGCCGTTGAGGTTCTAGCTCCCCCTCCCTTTCAGGCCGGCCAGGGCCTGCAATTCCTGCTAAACCCTGCCAATATTGATTTCCTGGACCACCAACAACATTTCCAATTCCAACAATTGTAGGGACAAGCGAGAAAAGGGCACACTCGACTGGCTGTCTGTCTGTCTTTCAGGCAGTCTGCTCGTCAAGATCAACAAAGCAAGGGGTGAGGAACAGAGTCTATCTGCAATCCTCACATTCTTTGTCTGGAGACCGTCCGGCTGTCGCACCTCCTCCCCCTCTGACCACGCAATCCACAATCCGCAATCCGCAATCAGGAGAAGTATAACCCCGGCGCATTGGGTCGGTCGATTGATGTCCACCTCCCTATTCGTACGTCCTCTTTATTACCGACCCCGTCGACAGGTCATGCATGTGAAATGATGGGAGCGGGACGAGGGCAAAAGCGGAGGTGGACTCTGCGATGTAGCCTACCAGATTGCAGATTGCATCTGCCCCCGGTTGCATCCACAGCAGGCCAGATGCAGTTTACCATCTAGCCTGGCTGCTCCTGATAGACTGGACTACGATTTCGCAGTACTGCGTCTAACAGTACCATCAGGAATGTTGGGTTGAGCTCGTGTCGACTGGTCATCCATCACACATCATGCCCTCTCCGCTTCCATAGCCGACACAGTCAGCTCTAGCACATGCCCAGTCGCACATGTTGGCAGAGGTTGCTTATTTTATACCAAGCTCCATTTCATGCAGCAGAAGCAGAAGCAGCCCGCCACGCCCGCCTTCAGCCACGCCGACGATCATGCTTTCCCGCGCCGGAACTGCAGTTGATCAGCTCCTCTTTTTCCTACTCGTGAAAGTGTGTTTGGTGGGCCAGTCCGTCCCTCATCGCCAGCCCTACGGTGTTCATCAAGGAGATCCTACTCCGCACACTCTGTAACCTACCTCTGCCGACCCAAGAGACACGTTCATCCAATGATGGGTTCAAAAATATCATCGATTGACTGTGCTTAGCCTGCGTGCCTGCTGCTTGAAGTTTTTCCAGGATGAGCCCCGGAACACGCGTGTGGCTTACCGCATCCGCTCGGAAGATCACGTCTTACCGCCACCTGTCATCTCAACGCTTACAACGCTCACTGGCCTTTTGCAGCTACCTTTTTAAGCACCATTAGTTTTCCGAGTTTCGGAATTCCAGGGAGCTCTCTCATTTCAGGCTGGCCATGACCTAACATGCCATGCCTGGGTTCGCCCACGTGACTTGGCGCTTGATGGGCGACGCTGTGTCCCCTCCTCTCACCACTGCGCCACGGTTTGACAAGCCTAGGGCGCGTTTCAAACCGGAGACGGCAACCAGTCCCAGCTCTACCCAGTCTTACTCTCCGCTCCCATACCTGTGTCTCTTCTCCTTCTCGCATACTCAACACACAAGTCGCGTTGTAATGTCGTCCTGGGTGTCATTCTGAGACTTGATAATGACGTCGACATCCACGTCACGTTCCTGAACTGCAATGACCGTAGCACTACTCTTTCGCACTTGTTCTACATGCCCGCCACTTTAGAAGCTTTACGTTTCTTTACAGCACTTCGAGCGACCAGACCTAGACCTTCACCTCCTGTGCGCGCCATCATTCTCGAAAAACTTACCTCGAACTCCTCGATGGCGGGTCGACGATCTGCACGCCTGAGTGCCCAAGCCCAGACCCAGGGCAGGGACGAGGATGCGCCGGCCGCAGTGATGCCGCCTCCTTCTGCCCCAGCAGTCAAGTCACGCAAGAGAAAGGCGCCGTCCTCTTCCGCCGCCGAGCGTGAGGTGCCAGCTGAGGCTCCAGCTACACCCAAGAGACGAGCGAAGAAATCGGCGGTTCCTTCGCTGCCATCCACGCCAACAGCAACTCCGAGCGCTGTCCGTCTCATCGCAGAGCCGGCTGCTACTCCCACCTCATCGCAGGGACTATCGTCGTCCGTGACGCCTAAGCCAAAGTCTCGGGCTGTAGCGCGACTCGCAGACCCAAACTCGACCAACGCGCCGCTGCTCTCGCCAGAGACATCCAGGGTCATCTCGCACAAGCCAACGACCACGGCGAACATGCTTGAGGAGGCATGTTCGCATCTCATCAAGGGTGAGCTTTTCCTGGAGCACCTGTCTCACCTGTGTCACTCGTTCTTCGTTCACCGGCTTTGTCTGGGGGGTTTCCAGCAGTTGGCTCGGGGCCACCCTCTGCCACTTCCACATGTAATCGGGATCTGTACTTCCGGGGGAGGGGGCAAAGTTGGCTCATCATGGATCGAGCGCGGAACACCTCAGCACTCGCAATAATGTGACTGACTCCACAAAACAGTCGAACCCCGCATTGAGCCCCTTATCACAGCTCATCATTGCCGCATCTTCTCCCCCGCCGGCCTCGCCGAGAAGATAGACCCTTTCGAGTCCCTCGCCTCGGGGATCATCTCCCAGCAGGTCTCCGGGGCCGCAGCAAAGGCTATCAAGGCCCGCTTCATCAACCTCTTCGACCCGTCAGCCGCCGCCGACGCCACGACCACCACCGCGACCAACAAGTTCCCAACGCCCTCGCAGGTCGCGGCCGCCAGCATCGAGAGCCTCCGGTCCGCGGGGCTGTCGCAGCGCAAGGCCGAGTACATCCAGGGGCTTGCGGCCAAGTTCGCCGCGGGCGAGCTCACCGCGACGTGGCTCGCGGACGCCCCCTACGAGGAGGTGCTGGAGAGGCTCATCGCGGTGCGGGGCCTGGGCCGCTGGAGTGTCGAGATGTTTGCGTGCTTCGGGCTGAAGCGCATGGATGTCTTCAGCACTGGCGACCTCGGGGTGCAGCGCGGCATGGCTGCGTTCGCGGGCCGCGATGTGTCCAAGCTCAAGGCCAAGGGCGGCGGCAACAAGTGGAAGTACATGTCCGAGAAAGAGATGGTGGATATGGCGGCGCCGTTTAGTCCGTATAGGAGTCTGTTCATGTGGTATATGTGGAGGGTCGAGGAGACGGATGTTAGTACGCTGGAATGAGCGAGTGGACTGCGTGAGCGAGGGGCGATGCGATCTCCGACGGAGATCGCAATACTGCATGAGGATACTCCCTGTGATCGTGGGGGTGACACGTGAGAATCTGGCCAGGCACGCCCAGTCAAGTTGTGACGGAAAAGAAATAAAATCACTTCATCACGGGATCGTGCATGATCCCTTTCTTCAATATAATAGGAAATCATCAACCTGCCAGTGCCTGCCTAGCCTGTCTTTACCAAAGCCAAATTTCCGGAGCCGGCTCCTATCACGATCCACATCTCAAACTATGTCGTGGTGAGTGTGCGGGAACTCATAATAGCGTACCGGTCACAAGCCGAGCTCCGTCGGGACCATCAAACCATACGTTGTCGTCTCCTGCCCTACGAATCCCAAAAGAGGAAACTTTTATACAATGGCATTGGAAAATTAGCACGTGGTAGCGCCTGGAGTGGTTCTCAGACAGATGCCGCTTCAGATACACATGCTACTGATGCTATATGGACGTCTCTATAGTATGCTCTCCCCAGTCATGGGCGGACGGGCAAGCACCGCAGACCCCTCGCGCGCCACCCATGTCAGTCCGAGACAGCCGCAAAACGGTCAACTCCGAACACAATAAATCGGTTGCCGTACTACCTTTTGGTGCCGTGCATGTGGCCGTGAAACCTCGCTTGACGAGTCCTCGCCGGAATGGCGAGAGGGTGGGCTTAGACAAGCAGCAGGCCGCGGGTCGGGCATGTGACGACCGGCCGTGTTCGACTATTACGTCGTCCCACGGTTGTTGTCTGTCCAACGTGACGGGTCACTGTTTACGACACGTCTCTACTGGATCCATTTGCCTCCACACTGGAGGTATGTTCAACTCTGCCGCGACACGGTGATCACGCTCCAACTCGTCTCACTGGGTGCCCAGCATGGTCCTACACGTCAAGGACGGACTTACCTGTGGCTTGGGACACGTCGTGGAGGCGTGCTGCTGCGCGGTCGTACGTGCTTCCTCACGACATCAGACAGCTACTCGATGTAGTTGTTACCCGTTTCATTCCAGTGGTGAAGCTGGGTGGCAAGCATGTGTCAAGAGTCATCGTGAATTCAAATGAATCTGTAAATCTGATGCTTAGTTCGAGCATCGTACACCAGCATTCAGCGGCGTTTGGCCGGGTGTACCGTGACGGCCATGGAACCCGCCTCCTTGCACAGGCTCGGTGCAGAATGTTTGTCTGACGGCCCGCTGCTAGATACTAGGTTGCGAGGAGATAAGCCAACCGTCTGAAAACCTCGCGTTGCCTCAAGTGCCGGCGAAAGAGAAAATAGAAAAAGAGAGTTTGCAGCCGGATCGTCGATCAAGCTGGCCGTCCGAATAGGAGACCTCGGACACTGTCAGCTGCTTCGCGAGGCTGAGCTTCAGAGGACTTCGGATGAAAAGCCTCGGTGGGTGGTCTGAGGTTGCCAAGACAAGCAGTCGGTTTAGAGAAGTGTCGCAAATTGGGCACTCCAGGGCGCTGACTCGGCAAGTCTGGAAGTACTGTGTGAGGTCTGATCACCAGCAAGCAACGGCGTGTTGTGTCACGAGCGAAAGAAGTCGAACTTTCTGACAGGATAATTGGGAACAGATACAAGCTAAGCTCATGAGAAAAACAATTTTCTCTGGAGCTGAACGCGAGCACGGGTATAGAGCACCTGTGTAAAACACCTCTGTGCGTGCCGTCTGCACATCCTACAGGCCTGATAAACGCGTAGCATACCCACGGCATTCGCGCGTTCCAACAGCGTCCTGATGCCGGCGGTCTGTGGGGTTTGAACCCAATTATATCACTGGGCCTGGATTTCATGATGCTAAGCGAAGAGTCAAAGGAAAGCCAAGATGCGACAATTCGGTGGAAACTCGTACGGAGTTCCATGAAGGGCCTCCTGGGAAAAGCAGGGATAGGCCCAGCGACGGGAGTGCAAGAACTGAGGACTCTGCAAAGCATTGGCCAATGAGCTAAGCAGCTCTCGGCCTTCCAGATCAAGATCTTCGACATCGAGGGGGAAGGTGGTGGTGTGGGCATATCACTCCGGGAACAGGGTGGCCGTGATACGCAAAATGAGAGGGCCACTTTTTGCTCATTAGGCTCATGATAGCCACCATTGGAATGCCGAAGTCGTCAGCTGTTGATTTGATATCGTCCAGTGAATGCCACTCTGAAGATTGGCCTGCCATCGGGATGGTGCAGGGGCTGGACTGCTGGTTTGCCATCAGAATGGATGCTCGCAATCAAATAGTGAAATGTTCTTCCCAGGAATTCCAGGAAAAAGGAGGCCGGGTGTTTTACACCAGACTGCGGTGGGGCCGAGCATGCGGGCCTGGCGTGCACTTGCTTGTGTACACCGTATGGAAATGAACGGTTGTGACGGCAGTATTGCCATCGCCACCACCGCGTTGGTTTCGTGCAGACTGGTCTGGCGTCCGGGTGTCTGCGGTGCACACGACACCAACTTGTGTGTCGGGGGGAGCTAAGGCCTTAGCTGCTGCAAGATATGGACGCGGAGCTCTCGTGTTGGGTCGTTCGGGCCAGGCCTGATTGGTATAGCTTTAGCTTTTTTTCTCTGCAGATTCGTAATGCAATGCATCGTGTCTGCCAGTGCCAGTGAGGAAGTTGGACACAATGTGAGGCAGCTCGAACAATGATTGGCACGACAACACGCAACAACTGTCGTAACCGCAATCGTGATCGTGGCAGTCGTCGCAGTCCTCGGGGCGGGAGAAGCCAGTCAGTGTGGTCCACGCCCTCAGGCTCGGCCTTGCTTCTGTCGCTGTGGAGGACCAGGAAAGCCTTCTCTGGCGTCATCAGTGCTCACCCTGAGACGCACCATGGAACGCGCTGCTTCACCTCGGCCGACAGTTCCTCGCCTTCGGTAACATCGTACCGGATATTGGCCAGGTGAGTCGCTTTCTGCATGATAAATCGCACATGGGAGATTCGGAAAAGGTAAGGCCAAGATCTCGGGCAGATCAGGCTAGGCCGTGAACATAATGAGCAGGGCCAGCCTGGCTGGCCTGGCCGAAATCCAACACTCCGCAAGGTGCGAACTGTGTGATGGCCTAGGAACTTAAACTTGGCAGCTAAAGTGGGTGGGTGCTTTATGCGAGCGTTTCTACGGCATAAGGTTGGCGCAAAGATAACCGGTAGGCTAGCATGTCTAGCCTCGCACATTGGTGACCGAGTCCGGCCAGAGACGCTTTAGGAAATTCTGGGCTTTTTTAGATGGGACGTCGATATCAACGGTAGATAGTCGGGGATGCAGCTTATGAGAATCCCAATAGAACAAAGTGCTGACGATGTATGCTAACGATCAAGGGGCATGGCAAAAACAGGCAATAGTTGATGGGAGTAATCTCGCCAGTGTGATTGCGGATCCAGTCTGATCGTATCCAGTAGGGTCCAGGTACAACGAGCCAGCAATGACATGGGCCTCGTAATCAATTCCTGCCAGACAAACCCCTCGGTGGTCAATATTTATCCACCAAGCAGTCTGCAGGAGTTACGCCTGTGTATGCAAATGGTCTAGATGTGCCGGACTCGTCCTGGTGCGCTGCTTCTCAAGTGGCAGCTCCAATTCAAGCTTCAAATCCAGGTCCAGCCCACGCCGACGTCGCCTCTTGGACTGGCTGGCAGGCTGGCTGGAGACTGGACATCTGTGCACGTGGAGAGGTAGCCTGCCAGTGCCTGTGCTGTACATGTTGATGGCTGATGCCGGCATTCCACCGCCAGATCTTCGCCTCAACGGAGAGACGGTTCGCAGAAAAAGAGGAGCCATGACGCGGTCGTGGCCCGAATATTCATGTGGTTGGGCGGCTGGAGATGGGACGACGACGTTGACGTCTTCACGCCCAGCCACGTCGAGAAGACTCGACTTGGTGGGGACACGGCCACACGACCACGTCGATGACGACGATGAAGCTGTTCCCACGCAGCGAGTGTACGTTTGTATTTATAACTCACATCCCCAGAGGTAGAGCAGAGCATAGCAGAGCATAGCGTAGATGTCAGGCCACCTGCTTGTGTGCCGTCGTGGGATGGTGGATGGTTCGGTATGGTGCGGCATGAATCCAGGTGAGGTGGGAGCTCCGGCTTGGTGGTCTGGCTGGATCAAAAAAGCTGGCCTCAGTGTGAGGGTGGGAAGTGGGAAAGTGGGAAGTGTTTTCCGCTCAGCAGGGGTGAAGAGCCCCAGCAACCCCCCTGTCTGAGCTCCACAGACCTACCACAGCACTGTGGTACCTCGTTTTCGACTCACGCCCCCCAGAGCTCGGGGAGGCCTACTGCAGCCCAGAGTGTGCCTGAGTGCCAGGAGTGCCCGGGCTGTCGCAGGCGAATGAGCTAAATCACAGAGAGATTGAATGGGGGTGTGAGTACGAAGAGTCGAGTACCACCCGCCCTGGCTACTCATTAGCGTCGCTAGATTGAGGGTGCAGGGTGGGCGCCCTGGCTCCCCCTTCGCTGTTTCTTGATCGGCCCCTACAGTAGTGATCATCCATCCATCCCCATCCCAACCTGCCGCGCTCCCATGCCATGCTCCTGTCCTCCCCCTTCCCTCTCTTTTTTCCTGAAGCCATACCTTGTCTTTTGTCTACTAGACTTTAATCAACCTTTCTCCCCTTCCCTCTCTAAAACACTTCTCGCTGTCTCCTGTTTTCAGTTTCTCCTTCACGACACTCGCTACTGTCCATATTTTCTTGGCGAAGAGAGAAGCAATCCCCATCTTCAGTCACTCGTGTGTAATTGGATCTGGTCTGATCGTCCTCCTCGACTAAAAAAACCCCGACAATTTCTCTGGAATTCCGCATCTCAAACAACCACTGGAATCCTCTCAGATATCCCATCGTTTAGGTAAGTTCTCGACTCTCGTCGACCAACGAGACAAGTCTCATTGCTCCCGTCTCCTCCACTGCACCTGCCCGCCCCGGACCAATGTTTTGATGGCAACGGCGACCTGGACTGTCAACAAAAACAACACCATCATCACTGCTACGATCAAGCACCTCCACGTTTCAATGCCGAGTCCGAACCGCGATTGAACGACGTGCTACCTACCGAAGCACCGCTCCTGCCTCAATCTGACCGCACCGACGAGAAATTAAATCGTGGAGAAGGAAGCATCGAGAACAATTGGGGCAGCCCCTTAGCTGTGCCGATCTGTCTGTTCCATCAGATACAGGAGATACTTGTCACACAGCAACGATCACATTCGATTGGTTTGCACGCGGGCTTTTCTCAAACAAATCATCACCGAACGAACATTGCTACACCCGATCTCGTCTACCTGGATCACTTTTGGTTTCTTGATTTGAGGACGACTTGGCCCCCCACAAATCGGCTCGACAACGCAAAGTAAACATCAACAATCATCTTACAGTTCGATTGGACCCAGGATCATCTCGCCTCCTGCCCATATCACGACAGCATTCAACACACATAACGCACCAGTTGAAGGTTGCTAATCAATTATTCCACACAGTACCAGCAAAAATGTTCTCCAAGCTGGCTCTCACTGCCCTCGCGGCGGCCGCTGTTGCCTCTGGTAAGTCGACCAAAGCTTCCACAGGTTGTCGGCCATGTCATTGACTGTTGTTTCACAGCGCAATCCTCCTGCACACAGTCCACCTTCACAATCGGCTCCGCCGCTGAGGCCACTGCTGTCTCCAACTGCAAAACGCTCAAGGGCGACGTTCTGATCCCCGCTACCTCTGACCCCCAGATCGACCTCTCCGGCCCTGGCCAGATTGACGGTGACCTGACGCTGGAGAACAATGGCGCCATCATCTCTCTCTCGTCTACTTCGCTCAACTCTATCTCCGGAACGTTCAGACTTGCCAACGTCACCCTGCTGTCCACCCTCAACCTGCCGTCTCTGACCAGCGTTGGCACCATCACATGGCAGTCTCTGCCTGCTCTGAACGCCCTGAGCTTCACCACCGGTGTCAGCACCGCGAAGACTGTCACCATCTCCGACACCTTCCTGCAGAGTCTGGACGGTATTGACCTGGAGTCGGTTGGCACCATGGACATCAACAACAACCGTCGCCTGACCAAGTTCGACACGTCGATTAAGAACCTGACCGAGAACCTGAACATCCAGGCCAACGGTGCTAAGCTGAGCGTGTCCATGCCCAACCTGATCTGGATTGCCAACATGACCATCGCCAACGTCACCGAGTTCTCTTCTCCCTCGCTCGAGGTCGTCAACGGCTCCGCCAGGTTCGACTCCAACTACTTCGAGAGCTTCATGGCCCCCAACATGACCTCCACTAGCAGCGGTGACATCTCCTTCATCAACAACCCTCAGCTTACCAACATCACCTTCTCTGCCCTCAAGAGCCTTGGTGGTGCCCTGACCATTGTCAACAACACTGCTCTGGAGGAGGTTACTGGCTTCCCCGATCTGGCTGAGCTTGGAGGCGCTATCAAGCTTGGTGGCAACTTCAGCAAGTAAGTACAAGGTGTACGAATCGCAATCTGGGATATAATTGCTAACGGCTTCTTTCCAGCGTTGAATTCCCCGCACTCGAGGACGTCAAGGGTACCTTCGCGCTGTCTTCCACCAACGACATCACTGACGCTTGCACTGAGCTGAAGAAGCTCGCTCCCGGCTCCCAGGGTGGCAACGGTGTCATCCAGGGCAAGTTCACTTGCACCTCCAACAACGAGAAGGCCAACACTGGCAGCACCGCTGGCGACAGCTCCACCGGAAGCAGCAACTCTAGCAGCGCTGCCGTCAACGTCCACGTCAACTCGGCCGTCGTCGGTCTGAGCTTTGTCGGTCTACTGGCCCAGCTGCTGTAAAGGTCGTCTTGGTCGATGGTTGAGTGTCACAGGTGGTCATGATGTGTGGTATTTCTACAGGGTTAGGGTAAACAAACCGGAGGCGTTCTTTCTTTTAAAACAATTCCCTGGATGATGGATCTATCCTTTGTCCGCAGTCTCGTTGCTTTTTAGTCTCAGCATGCACAGTCATCCACTCGCGCGCGGAATACGGAGTCAAGCTCGTTATGTTCACAGGGAACAAAAAACCACACTAGACTAATAATTTCTTTACCCCCGACCCGTTCGAAACCCACCATGGCTCTCTTGTAATGTGTCAAGAATGCGGACGACCTCGGGAGTCAAACCCTCGGTCTACTTCTGGTTTCGAAGAAGGCATTTGGATATGGATGGAACTTCATTATCTGGTGCGTAATAAGTCACGTGTAGGAAGGCTGAGGAGTATACAACCAAAAAAATCCTGGAGGGGATTGACAAGTGTACAAACAGATGGGGAATGGGGGTGTCTTGATACGTGTTGAACATTGCTAGAAAGAGTCCCACCAATCCATCTCATGATCCCCTTCATACTTGTGAATCTCATGATTAGTGCAGGGTGTAGCCATTACTTGTGTGTGCATTAGACGTACGCTGTTGATGTGTCGACGTTCAAGACCCTGCTTGTACATGTTGTGGACGGGAACAATGCCCCGATGTCCCTATCAAGCCCAACCCAGATAGCCATCTACCTAAGCTACCTATAATCCCCCTTCTCGAACCTCTCGGAGTCCCAGAACCGGGCCGCGATCGCGTTCCCGTTGAAGACGCGGCCCTCGAGCGCGTTGACTGCCCTCAGCGCCGACACCTGGTCGGTGAACTTGATGAAGACCTGCCGGCCCGCGACGTCGATGTACAGCCTCTCGACGCGGCCGTACTTGTCGCCACATTCCTCGCCGATCTCCTGCCCCAGCCCGCTCTCTATCTCCTCCTGCAGGTTCGGCATGCCCTCGAGCATGTTCTGCAGCACAATCACCTCGGACATGGCACCCTTGCCCGAGCCGTCCTCGGCCGGGCCACCAGAGCCCGGGTCCTTGGGTGCCGCCGTCTTGCCGCCGATGATCTTGGCCCGGTTCGCCGGGTCCGCGTACCCGCCACCCTCGGCGTCCGGCCGCTTGCGCCGCTTCTCGACCTTGACCTGTAGGGGGTTGATGATGCCGCTGCTGTCGGCGCCGAGCCCGCTGCCGGCCGTCCAGCCGTACTTGGACATGAGCCGCTGGGCGAAGCCCTTCTGGCCGGGGCGGCTGGAGCGCGACGTGTCGCCTGAGGCGTCGGCGTCTGGCATGGCCTGGTCGGCACTGTTGCCGGCTGCTCCCAGGCCGGTGGCTGGTAGGTCGATGTTGTCCACGTCCATTTCTTCGTCGTCGTCTTCTTGCTCTTTTGCAGGTGGCTGAGGAGGGGCCTCGTAGCGGACCGGCCCGCGGGAGATGGTCGCCGTGTCTTGTGGCGGTGGTGGAGGAGCTGGAGATTCTTCGGGAGGTGGAGGGGCTGGGGGCGCGCCGATGCCTGAAAGCGCGAGACGGCGGGCGTAGGCATCGTCGCCTGTCGAGTCGTCTGGTAAGCGGGCGGCAGCAGGGGCGGCAGCAGCTGGGGAGGCTCGAGGTGGTGACATGGGCGGTGGTGCGAAAGAGTAGTCTCCCGGGGGAGCGAATTGGGCTGTTGTGAACCGTCGTGTTAGCAATGCTGTGACCAGCCGAGTATTTGAGAGGCAACTTACTACCCATAGCAGGCCTGTCGTCGCCATCTGAGTCCTCGTCACTCTCAGAGCTCCCTCTCCTCCTCCTACGGTGCGCATACAACACAGCCTTCCACTCCTGTACCTCCCGTATGCGCTCGTCGCTCCTCAGGTATTCGTCCACATTGGTCGGCCGCGACGGGTCGTAGATCTCGTCCCAGTCCGTCTCCTGGCGTTGGTTGTCCCCGTGCTTCTGTTGTTTCTTTTTCTTAGCTTTCCGCCCACCTCTTTGCCGCTTCTCGGTCGCCGCAGTGCCATACATGTACTCGTCGTCTTCGGTCGCGGCCCAGTCGGCGAGGGTGCTGCGCTGGGCGGGAGGCCCTCCTTGCGCGGGCGGCGGCGTTGCAGTCGCGTCCCTGGTGTCATTGCTGCTGTGTGGTTGTGCGTTATTTGAGGTTGTGGATGGTGGTGGTATCGCCTTAGGAAACGCCGGTTTGGCTGCTTTCTTCTGAGCTATCTGAGGTCGACGTATCGGCTGGAAGCGCAAGGCTGAGAACAGGAATGTGATCAGTTTAAGTTATGAGGACGGGCAGCGTCTCGTAGCAGGACCGCCCAGGAAGCCTGTGAGAGAGTGTTTTCATACCTTGATTGACCTCCTTTTTGGCCGCAGTATCATCCTTCTTTCCACTGTCATAGACCACCGGCGCACCGGATACTGTGGCTTGGGCGTCGGCCTTGGGATTGAGGAGGTTGGCGTAAAGCGACAGGCCGCCCTTTGGAGGTGGGGGCGGCGCTGCCATGCTATGGACAATTCAGAAGGTTGGGCCTTGCCAGATCGAGTGGATATCTTGTTGGCTGGGGTTGCGCACAGAAGCCTGGTGTGGAGGAGGCTGGTGGCCCTCGAGCTCTGGAGAGATTGGAAGATCATAGCCTCGTGGTATAAGGCAGACCGCTGGGAGCTGGAGCTGCACCATGGTGGGGCGGAGCCGGTTCGTATAAGTCCACCCCCTAGCTTCGCAAGACTCAAGCATAAGACCAATACAACAAGTTTCGAAAGGATGCTTTTGGCATTTTTCACTGGATTGCCCGATGTCATTTGTTATATATCTCTTTCCATTTGCTTCAATTGACACGGAGTCATTACCAGTTGTATGCTGGGACACTATCGCAAAATGCTGGCGCACGCACACTCTAGGGTTCCGAGGTCAAGTACCTTAAACAACTATGGCTGGCGTTCTTGGAATTGTGATGCTCAGTCTCACTTCGTAGCACATCTTATAGTACATGAGAAACATCCTCACTCGTGTTCCTTTCCCGAAAACAAGACACAATAACGATGCAGTCGTCTCAGATAAAAAGTAACGCTTTCGCCTGAAAAATCCAATCAAGCAATGTCACTTTTCCAGAGCCATCACAGACCAATAGTCGGAACTTTGAAATATCCAAGTCTTACTCCTCGGCCTTCTTCTCCTCCGTCTCCTCAGCTTTAGCCTCCTCCTCGTCAGCGCCGTTGGTCTTCTCGTCATCCTTCTTCTCCTCCTTGTCCTCAGCAGCACCGCCATTGGCAGACTGCGACTCCACCAACTTCTTCACAGCCGCCACCGTTCCAGCCGGGCTGCCAGGCTCAGCAAGGAGCACCTTGCCCTTCTTGTCCACTGCAAATACGCCTCTCTGCGTGCCGCTGGGCGCCTTCTTCAGACCAATGGCGCCGATGAGGCTCGCAGTAGGATCGCACAGCAGAGGGTAGGGGAGCTTTTGCTTCTCCTTGAAGGTTGTGTTGCTCTTGGGGGAGTCTCTCGAGAGCCCATAGATGGCAAGACCGCCCGCAGTAAGCGGCTCATAGGAGTCGCGGAACAAACAGGCCTGATTCGTGCAGCCGGGCGTGGACGCCTTGGGGTAAGTGAAGAACACGACACCCGAGCCTGATTTTTCGAGAAGCTGGGCCAAAGTCGTGGTCTCACCGTCGTTGGTAGTGACCTCACCGCCAAAAGAAGCCGGGTCGATGATGTCGCCAACCTCGGGCTTCTTGGCAGGGGCCGACGCCTTGGCTGCTGCTGCTGCACCATTGGCCTTGGGCTTAGCTTCAGGCTTGCCCTTGACAGCCTCCTTGACCTTGGAGGCAGCTTTGGCCACCTTGGAGGGCTTCTTGGCCGGTGGTTCCGGGGGCGGGGCCGGAGCCTTGCGCTTGCGTAGCTCAACGGGCATTTTCACGTCTGGAGAGTCTCAAGGGCACTTGGGAGAGGTGTTAGCCGGGAGGTTTGACCTCGATGACAGCAGAGACTACCGGATACGGCAAGAGATCATGCTTGGAGCTGCTACAGTGGCCAAAGACATACAATTTGCGGAGAATTGGTGAAACACTCAAGTGCCGTGCAGGCGGCTGGGTGACGAGAGCACGAGGTGGAAGACGCGTTGAGCGTGCGACCAGGAGGCTGTGGGTGGAACTGGGATGCGGCAGAGATGGAGGGAAAAGGAAACAGGAACAAACAAAGGGCAAGAGAGAGGGGGGAAGTGGTGCTGGATGAGATGGGGATGGGGACGGGGACGGGATGGGAGGTCAATATAAGGAGGACGAGGTAGGATGGGATGTCGTCTTGCACGAGCTCCGACCAATCAGACCCGCGACATGGGGGAAGCTCTCACACTATCAGCCCTCAGAGAGTTCCGCCTCCCCTGAATCGGCCATCTTCCCCAGCTTTTCCTCCGACCTCTGCTAACGGTCATGTCAAGGCTCCGAGGTCCAACCTTGGCTTTCCTTCTTCTTCTTCTTCTGTCCCCCCTTCCCCCCTTGTCGCCGTGTCTGTCTATGGTTGCTTGACTACAGTAGCCGCCCGTTAGATTAATAAAGCTAACCGATCCTCAGTCTTTGGCTTGATCCTCGTCCATGCCGCGTATGAGAGTTTCATCCGAGACAGCCAGCCCATTAGAAATGAAGCAGAGGTCTGTAGCCGAGGGGACAGAGCGGAATAGTGTATCGCAGCGGTGCATTTGTAGTCTACATCTATCTACATCTACCTGAGGTATGCAGATAGACGGTGCAGATGATGATGCAGATGAGGGATTTCGAGGCAGGATCTGTAAGCTAAAAAGAGGGCTGGATTGGGTGCCCAGGCGAGGGTGTACTGGAGCTTGTTGCCGACCTGGGAGCTCAGACCAGCTCTTTTGAGGTCGCATCTATACATAGGCTGGCATGGCTGGCATGGCTGGCACTGGGTGTGTGTTGCTGTAATGTATGCAGCGCTGCATATATGCAGGTAGGGGGAAGCCGGCTAAACCCCGGACCGTGCCGACCGGGCCCAGCCAATCCCATCTCTTGGAATTAGGAGCCGCCTTTGCTTGCTCTTGGTAGTGACGCTCTCCAGAAGGCCCGACTTGCGACACGAACATCGACAATCAACACCGACAGCGACATACGACGCCTGCACCATGGCTTCCAAGGCTGTAGCGAAAGTCGCCGCAGGCGGTGCCATGAAGATATCAACAGTAAGTCAATTGTGCCGCCCTCATCCACAGTTCCCATCCAGCCATCCTCGCCTCTGCATCAACCAACTGACCCGCGCCCTGCCTCTCGCTCTCTGCAGAAACAAACCCTCCAATCCGTCGGTATCTGGGAGCGCATCCGCCGCTCACTCGCAATCGCCCCCGAACGCTCCAACGGCGTGCCCCTCAACCCCCACTTCCGCTGGCCCACGCCCGGCGGCCAAGATCCTCTCACCTACGATGATCCAGTGACTGCCCCAGCCGGCGACATCGCCGACAACCCCTATTGGAAACGCGACACCCGCCGCAACTACCCGCGCCTGTCCGTTGTGGCCCAGGCTGATGCCGCTGCCCTGCTTACAGTCGGCAACGCCGCGAACCCCAAGGTCGAACTTATCGGCGAGGAAGGCAGCAAGGCGCTCGTGGCAGCCGAGGCCGAGGGCGAGGAGAAGGGTCTCGCCAAGGTGTTTGAGGAGAAGGGCGTGGATGTGGCAAGGGAGCTCCTCGTGAATGGGCTGCCACCGCTGCCCAGCGGAGAGAGCTTGAAGAGTGGTTCCTGGGACGTGCACCATTGGGAGTTAACGGAGGAGCAGGCTTACAGCGAGAAATATCCTTGCCGGACCTTCCAGTAGGCTTCTCGTGGAGGAAAGGGACTCAGAACCAGGGGATTGTACAAACGCATCTAAATCTACGACTCAATGGCATAGACGTGGAAATCTTCAAGACATGGAGCATCACATAACGGGCAACTTTCGTGGCGATTGACTTTCACACGGCCAGATCTACTCAGAGAGCTCCAACTCATTTCTTGCGGCTGATTCTGCGAGAACTGGACCGCGAGCAATGTCAGCCGTCCAGGAACGACCGTGAATCAAGTGCAAGACGACAGATTGCGTCCATGATTCTACGACATGGCAGCACATCCTGCTGTATCCGTACCCTTGATCTTGGTCCTCCAAAAGCCACAAATGAACCAAATTATTGTGTGTGTAGTTGACTATCATGATGTCCAACCAGTATATCTATGCAAATCTCCATGTGTGCCACATGGCTTCTCTCCGTGGTTGAGAGGCACTCTGGTCACTGGATACTGGTCAGTCAGAGACAAGAGAGCCTGATGCCCAATATTCCCACTCACAATCTGTGGTTTAACTCGTGCGATATCGTATGAGAGAGTGAGCCGTGCGGTGCAAACACACTGGTATACAGTGAGTCTCGGAGGCTGTTGTGTTGGCTGATGCGGTCGAGCATGGCCAGAGACCGTTGCAGTTGTCGACTCGGCTCGCCGCGAATGGAAACATTCCGTCCCCAGATCCAATTTCGACTTGGATTTGTGGTTGGAATGGGACGGCCGTCTGACCACCATACACATGCCTGACCCAGTTTTGGGCGAGCTCTCCCGCAGACGCCGCCATAAGCAACACCACGGCAATTAGAAGGGGCGGCACAAGTGCAATCACGCCATACTGTGTGAAGTCGTCCTGTATAACGCTTCCCGCACATGCAAATAGGCGAGATCGAGGTGCCCTCAAAAGCTCACGGCTTCCTTGGATGGCGGACTAGCCGTTGACGAGGCCTGGGCGCCACCGGCAGCCTTGACGGAGGCGTCGTCCTTAGCACCGGCATTGACGCTGGTATTTTCTCCAAGATGCCTCTCAATGACCCTCGCCTTGCCCTGCGCCCTCTTGACCCGGTCATCAAAGTCATTGACAGCGTCATCAGTGTTATCAGTCGACAACGTGTCAGGCTCGACGAGCGCATGCAGCGTGACAATGTTCTTCTCCAGCCTTGCGCCGCCGCCGTTCAGAGCAGGCAATTTCTGCTTGTCTTCTAAGGAGGAAGAGACAGAGTACGGGGGAGCGACCACGCCCCGCGGCTGTTGTTGCGCTTGTGGTAGCCTGTTGGCCCACACGATCGACTTGCCATGCAGCCTGCCCGCCTCGACGAACTTCTCAAAGCCCTTCTCGATGCCGAACGAGCGGCCCTCGATCCGCCCCGCGCGGTCACCGTCTGCAACTCCCTGCTGATAGCCCTCGGAGTAGAACTCCTCCTCGAGGTTGAGCAGGTTGTCGAAGGCGTCGTTGGCGGTCATATTCTCTTCCTTCAATGCCGGCTGAATGGTTGGGCCAAAATTGTTGGTCTTTTGCGTCGGTGTGGGTTGATTCAGCAGATGGGTCAACAATTCCAAACAAGACTGCTCTGCGTGATGGGTTTATGCGTGAAACGGCTTGATATGTTTGCTCGAAAAATGATCGCAAGTTGGTAGTGCTCACTGAAAAATAACCACTTACAAAGCTCTCAGATTCGATCGCTGAAGCACCGTCAGATCCGCCGCTAGTAACCGGGCCCGGCGCCGGGTCTCGGCCCCGTGCTTGGTCGTCACAATATCTATCGCCATTGAAGATGATTACTTGCTTTTTAAGAAATCACATGCTTCTAAAGAAAGAACACAAATGCTGTAGAATTGCTACAAACTGTTCCTTGCGATGTTCTGTATTGCCTTATTTAACAAGTCAAAATGAAGGGAGCCTTGATCACAAGTCCCGTGCGCCTACAGCTCGAGCGTAAAGCAATGAGTGATTAGGAGCAATTGCAAGCATTTAATCCGACTCTATAAGGGATACTCGATCACCAACCGGTTGGTCCCAATGGCGTGGAGATTTCCTCCTCTCACTCGTGTCTCCGGCTGCAATACCTGTCTATTTCATCAACAAGCCGCCGTTGGCACAAACAACCTGCCCCGTACACCACGCGGCATCAGGTGTACACAACATGCCCACAATACCCGCAATCTCAGACGTGTACGCCGGCCTCCCGCCCTCGGCCTTGCCGGCCTCAACAACCTCGGCAGCATCGATGCCCTCCCGTGCCCTCATCAGGGGCGCATGCTCGATCCAGCCCTTGATGGCGGCCTTGAACTCGTCGCTGTTGGCCGCGTACATGGGGCCCTCGACGGGTCCGGGGTTGATGGCATTGACGGTGGCCCGCTCGCTCAGCTCGCGTGCCCAAACGCGCGTCATGGCCTCCATGGCGGCCTTGGACCCCCCATAGACTGACTGGCCCAGGAAGCCGCAGTCGGAGCTGATGGAAGACAGGTTGACGATGCGGCCGGAACGGTCTGTCGGTAGGTACTGCGCTGCGGCTTGCATGAGCAGCAGGGGCCCGAGGACATTCACCTTGTAGGTGAAGTCGAAGTCCTCGATCTTGATGTCGGCCAGCTTGTCGTTCTTTGCGACACCGGCATTGTTCACGATAATATCGAGCTGGAATTTGTAGTCCTGCTTAGGGGTTGGTGGCGAGGAAGAGAAGTGCTTCTTTGTCGCTTCGATGAGGGCTAATGGCCCTTGAGGTGTTCCCAGGTCTGCTTGCACACCTAAAGTTTGAATTCCATATTTTCCTTCAAGCTTCTTGGAAAGCTCTTTTGTGAGGGCTGTGGATGACTTGGAAGTGTAGTTGAGGACCAGGTTGCATCCTTTGGAAGCAAGGTTCTCAGCAATAGCAGCCCCAATGCCTGTGAGGTGTTAGTGACGGGTGTCTCTTCAGGATCTGTATGCTGCGGCTCACTCCTTGAGGCTCCTGTTACTATTCCCAACTTTCCTGACAACAATCTGCTGGCCATCTTGGAGAGTCTGCACGGTGAATACAAATTACCTTATGGGTAGTGAGTGAGTGTGAATAAAGATTGTGAGTATATGTTTGTTTGTGTGTTGACACTGATACTTGCGATGCAACTTCTCTTGAAGACAACAAGAAGATAAGGGCAGTTGGGACCAAGTGTAGCTGTCGGTAGATATAACTACAGGACGGAACTGTCAATAGAAAAACACCGAGATTAGGCCTAATGCTGCCCCCATCGTGACCTTTGCTCCCTCCCCAGCATTTCTTCCACCTATATTTCCGACTAGAGCTACCTAATCAGGTATGCTATGTCCCGCTTGACCGAGGTGAATTCGAGGTGCCTCCCCCAATTTCCCCGCTGTCCTGGCTTTGGAGTCCGTCCTTCAGGGTCACTCTGTCCCACCAACCCCGCTAAACATGCGCGCCAGTCGGGTTAGGATGCTCCGTCCACCGGCGGTCCAGCACCTACCTGGCAACCCTGGCACCTGGGTGGATAGGCACCTAGGCGAGGTACCCAGGTACCTGGGTACTTCGCAGCTCCAGCGCCCCTCCATTTGCAGCTGTATTACTTTTCGACACGCCTGACAGTGCACTCAAATTCCACGTCGAGGTAACCCACATGCCACTTGCGACTTCACGTTGCCGACAACACTGAGCCAAGCACGCAGCCTTGCGCATCTGCTCAACATCGACCACCGACTCTTCCGCCCCATAGTGTATCCCAATCTCCAGCCAGTAGTCCATCGCCCACCATGGATATCCGCCTCCTCCACCCGTCAGACCTGCCTCTGATCCAACACGCCAACCTCGAGAACCTGCCCGAGAACTACTTCCTCAAATACTACCTCTACCATGCCCTATCATGGCCCCAGCTCAGCTTCGTCGCGGTCGATGTCGCCCGTCCCAAGAAGACACCCTATGACTACCCCAAGATCGTCGGATACGTCCTGGCCAAGATGGAGGAGGAGCCCGCAGACGGCGTCCAGCACGGCCACATCACCAGTCTGTCTGTGATGCGCACGCACAGAAAGCTTGGCATAGCCGAGAAGCTCATGCGACAGAGCCGTACGTTGACCAATTCTGAAGGGAGAGAAAGGGGGGGGGGTTATATACACCAAAGACAAGCTTATACTAACGATGCGCCACAGAACTCGCAATGGTTGAGACCTTCGGCGCACACTACGTCTCCCTGCACGTGCGCGAGTCCAACCAGGCCGCCATCCACCTCTACGAGAAGACCCTCGGCTTCCAGCGCGAGAAGACCGAGCCCAAGTACTACGCCGACGGCGAGGACGCCTTCGGCATGAAGCTCGACCTGTCCACCATCCGGGAGCAGATACGCGACGAGCAGGACTCCGACTCGGAGGGCGTGGACGAGGGCGAGCCCGTCGGCGACGTGGGCAGTGATCCGAACAGGAAGAGCGGTGGCAAGGCCGCAAAGAAGACCAAGAATGGTGCCGGTGCGGAGAGCAAAGATGACAAGAGGAAGGTCAAGGTCGGGAGGGGACTGGGTGTGGGTGAGCTAGTGGAGAGGGTTGAGAGTAAGCAGGGGTCATGAGGCAAGAGATTTGAATAAAGCGCTGTTCTTTTGCACAGGGCTCGCGTGTTTCTCCGGGTGCTCAGCTCCGTGGTGATGGTGCACGAGGGAAGAGAGCAGCGGCATCTCCGGCACAACGTTCAAAGTCTTGCTTGACGAGGTCAGTAACCAGACTTTATGTCACAAGTGGTAGCAGCATCTAAATGATCCGAAGGCATAGCGCAACATGGGTTTTGGAATAGAAGAAAAGGGTAGACAAAACATGGCCAAGAATGGGCAAAGCATTTTGCAGGTATTCTCCTCTCTTAACATGCGACGAAAACCAATACGGGATGTTTTGCGGAGCGTGCCAGATTCATATGTAAATGTCGCACAGCATCAGTGAGGGCCATCTTTCCATTCAGCTCGTTCAATGTTTTTTTTTTTTTTTTTTTTTTTTTTTTTGAAAAAAGAAAACCAGTCTTCATCAACGCATTGATTTTGTTCTCAGCGTGAAGTGGCAGGCGAGTAACTAAGTTGTGCTCTCTTAGATGCCAAATTTTCGACTGGATTGATTGGGTTTGCCTCCATAATCAATACAAGAATAGGATTATTCGATGAGTCGTTCAAATACACATCTCCTCACAATTCTTCCACGAAATCCTCTAGTCCTCAAGAGCTGCCAGCTCCTTCGCGAACTGCTCGTCAGCCTCAAGGCCGAGCTTGCTGACGGCCTTCTCAAGCTCCTCGATCTCAGCAAGTATACCAACCAGCGTCGGCGCGCCCTGTTTTTGGCCCTGACTATCTTCCCCTTGGGAGTCACCCGTGAAATTCGCCAGAGCTTCCCTCTTGCCCTGCAGCACCTCCCTTTTTGTCTCAAGGGAACTGTACATCGCTGCCGAGGCGGCGTGCGGACCGCCGTCATTATCCTTTAGCTGAATCCCATCCTCCTGGCGCCCGTCCTGGCCAGGAGCTTCCTTGTCCTGGTATTGGTCCTCCGCCTCGGCAGGCCATGCCCCAGGGAACCTCGGCTGACCCGTAGCACCCGGTCCACCATGTGCGGCAGAGAAGTCCCGGCTCCAGTCACTCATGCGCCGTGACCAGTCTTCCATGCCGCGTGCGAGACCTTCTCCCCAGTTGCCCGGACCTCCACCACGCCCTCCCCGCCCACCACACGGCAGCGGCCCGGTCTGGAAAGGCCCTTGGGGACCTCGATGGCGGGCGCCGGGGCCGAAGCCCGCGCCCGGGAACCCCGACCCGCCAAGTCCGAACGGGCCCCCTCTGGCGCTGAAGGGGTTGAACCCGCCATGATGACCAGGACCGAACGGGCCGGGCCCGCCGTGATGGCCGAACGGGCCAGGCCCGCCGTGTGAGTGATGGCCACCATCGTGGCTGTGATCACGGCGCCCCGCCCTCTCAAAGCGCCGCGCGCTGCGCCTCTCGCCTTTCGACTCACGCCTAGCCTGCTTCTCGTCTCGCCTGGCCTGGCGCCTGGTTTGCTTCCTGTCGCGCCTGGCCTGACGGCGAGCCCTCTTCTCAGCCCTGCGGCGGGCCCTTTTCTCGCTCCTTCTCTGTCTCCTCGCGCTTCGTTGCTCCTTCTTCAGCACTTTCCACTGGCCCATCATGCCTCGCACCTGCTGGCGCATGATCTCCCGGGCCGCGGCGTCACTGATATCCTGCGGGGCGGTCTTCCTGGCGGCCTTGATTTCTTCTCTGGCTTCCTTGACCGCCTCACGGGTAACAAGGTTCTCGGGCCGCGATAGCCACTCTTCCAGGTATGTCTTTGCGACCGGTAGCTGGCTATCTTTGAGGTCGTCATAGTCGGGCAACGAGCCGATCGATATGTCCGAGTCAGATCCTGAAGAGGACGAGGAGCTGCTGCTGCTGCTTGATGACGATGAAGAGGAGGATCGTGATCGGTGGCGGTGGGGGTTTCCATTGCTGAAGCGCCCTGGTCCACGTCCACGTCCATGTCCATGGCGATGGTGGTGGTCATGATGCCTGTCCGGACCGCGAGTGCGACCTTCAGCCTTCTCATCGGGATACTCGTCGTGGCTGTGCGCGCCAAACACTGGAGGGGGGTCCGGAATCGTGAAACCAGGCGGTGGGGGCGGCACTTGCGCATAGTAGGCTTCCTGGTCCTGAGAGTAACCATGAGGCAGGGGAGGCATTGGTGTCATGAGAGAGGCAGGCGGTGCAGGCGGTGCGGTTGGCTGGGCTGTTGGTGGCGAAGCCATGCGTCCACCTCCAAAGAGATCACGGCCCCGGATCCTGACACCATTGTTATCCATGACAACGCCACCGATCCTCAAACCATTAGGATTAGCGACGAAATTCCTGCCGATAGAGACACCACCAGAGTCGATGGAAACACCCCGGATGTTAAGGCCACTAGATGCGTTGTCGCGCCTGTTGATCGGGTTGAATCGCCGCCAGCGGCCTGTATTATCGGGCTGACGTGGAGGTCCAGATGGACCGCTATTATTTGCTCGCCTGTCGGTTGGCAGATTGCCAGCATTCGCAAATTCGGGGTTATTGTTGCTGTTGAAAGACTGGTCCCAGGCACCTGGTATGGGATAATGTTCCCTTGTAGTTGCAGTCCCATCCAAGTTAATGGTCATTCCTCTTGGCCCGAAGAAGCCATCGTTCCATTCCCGAACTGTTTCCTCAACGTTTTGTCTTTGCTGCAGATCAGGCGTGCGAATTTGGTCGAGTTGCGCCTCAACAGGCGTTCTCTCCTCGGCACCAGCGTCCCTGGCACTCTTCTCGCTCCTGTTGCTGCGTGCAGACTTCGCATCGTCTGTGTCCATGCCCTCTGCCCTGAGCTTCCGGTCGATGATCGCCTCGTTACGATGCGCCGCGTGGTAAGGCAGCAAGTAGTTCAAGAAAGTCTGCCAGTCCTCTTCTTTGACGTCTCGCTGTGCCCAGTCACCACAGTAGGGAAAATCGTCCGGCGAACTATCCTCCTTGACGACGATAGTGTGCCTCACCTGCTCGATACTATCATAGGAAGCCGGCACCGGTCTTGACTCGAAGTAGGCCTCTGCCGATGCGCTGGTCAAATGCTCCGAGGAGACAGATACGGTGTTTTGCTGCTGTTGCGGAAGTCTCGGACTGAGCAAGTTATTGTTGCCTGGGGTGCTGCCGCTGAAAGAATGTGACCGTGGGCTGCTAGGACTGAGCGGTGGTGTATAGATTACCTCCCCGCTTGTGGACGCGGCTGATGAAGCGTCATCCATCACAGGAATGCTGTTGGAGTTACTATGGGACGGTGTCCGAGGATGAGCAGGCATGACCTGTGACTGAGCAAGTACAGGAGAACGTCCATGAGAATCAGGGTTGGAATATATGTCCGTCTCAGAATATGGAGGCGGAGGGATGTCTGGCGCATCGTCCGGGTGCGACGTCATCTTGGATTCGTAATGGCGTCGCGTGCTGATGCGGTTGTAGGCAAATATTACTTTGGGTCTGTTTGAGTGAAGCGATGAAGGAGTTGATGTGGCAAAAGAACTGGAAAACAATGGGAGCTCGAAAAGTTGAGAGAGGCAGAACTGAAGGGTGCACAAGTCACTTGAAAACTAATAGAACCGGTGATTCGGGAAAGTTTGAAGGAATTAGTCTTGGATTTGATGGCGTGGATGACAACTCAGCTGGAGGGGTCTCGCGTTCTTCAACTACTGTAATCATATGTTCTGCCCCGCTGTCTGTTCGTATGACTGCGCCGTCACACAGCCTTTACCAGCTTGTATGGCAGGCAGGCTTCACGTTTGTCGTTCCTCGGCACCGATCCGCACAAAGGACCCCATGTAGTCTGTATAAGCTCACTGGAGAACCCTGCGGTTGGTAGCGTTTGAGTATGGATGGCCCCTGTGTTGGTGGAGGCCGTTGGCTAGGCTTCCCACCAGGGTGGGATTTAGGCCGTCTTACACCAGGCAGTGGACCAAGCGGTTCGCCCGCGTCACAGCTCTCCAATAGCTCTTGGCTCCCCCCACCTCTATTATGACTCCTCCTGCAACCAGCTGCATGCTACTTCTTCCGAGCTGACGCGGCCCCGCAAGGCAGCACTCGAGGCTCTGACGGCTTGAAGAATGTTGCAAAGGACTTAGAGGGCATTTAGAACATTCCCAAGGCTTCCAATGCCTCCAACGCCACGCGTGTCGTCCATTCATGCCAATCAAATTGTTCAGGGACTGCAGAGGCCTTGACGAGCTGTCGCGTCCAACCTGCAGTTCCTCTATCTCGCTACCATGTCTCATGGTGGCTGATGTCACTGGATTAGAAAGTCCACGTCTTCGATTTTGTAATGATCAGCAACAACGCCTTGGAGATGGTCTCGAGAATGTGGTCCCCTATGTCGGCAGTTAGCGGAGTGATGGAGAGTGCAACCATGAAAGTTCTGTTCACTCACAGATTCGTGATGTAGATGTCTACCAAGTCGGGTACGATGTACTCGGAGCTTGTAGTCGCAACATCAATGTCGACCATGTGGCCATCGTAACTGACCAGGTCCATGGGGTCACCGACCTGGACGAGTGCATTCAAATCTGGTTCGTCATCGGGACAGAGCTTGAACACGCCGCCCAGAACGATCACTGTCTTGCTGAATTCACGCGCAGCCCTCGCAACCATGGCAGCACCTCCAACGGCAATGACCGATCCATTGGCGGTTACGGCTTCAGCATCGATGATCACCACGTTGATCCTGGCCATATACGCCGTGATACCGCTACCCGCAATGTTGATGGTATTGACACCGAACTTGCTCAGCTGTTTGCGCAAAGCCGCGTACGGTGGCTCTTCAGATGCCTTGGCAATTGCGGCACCGGCAATGAAGACGGTGAATTTCCTCCTCTTAGCGGCCGCAATCAGAAACCTCTCGACCGTCGGGCTCGGCTTGTAGACTAGGACGTGGTGTCCGGGGTGTATCTGCACTTCGGCGAAGCTCGCAATCTGGTCATCTACTTGGCTGATCTCGTCCTTGATTTCCTCGATACCATCAATGACCTCCGAGCGGAGAGCGGAGTTGTTGGCGACTTGCGCATGTGACATGGGCGTAGAGGAACCAGACCCTCTTCCAAAAGGCGATCCTGCCGAGCTTCGGTCCAGCTTGGGCGAGTTGGCGAGCAAATTGAACATGGACTGTGGGACGTGGAAGGAACTCGTGGAGGTGAGCAAGCCCATGCGAGGGGGCGGTCGAGACGGAGGCGAGGCATCTGCAGAGATCGAATGTGGCTCGTCACCAGGCAGGGCCGAGACGTCAGACATAGAGTCGTCAGCGTTTCCGCCGCGGTCCTCCTCGGCTTCGTCGCGGATGAGGCCCAAGACGCGGCGCACAACGTTGCCGATCACCAGCTCTTGAGGCCGCGCGAGGACGAGCTTCCGGCCGACGCTCTCGACACGATCAAGCAGCTGGTCGACATTGGACCACTTTGACTTCGCAACAACGTGGAGGAGGATGTGGGCTGTCGCGATTGCGCATTTGTCGGCGCCGGTGATTTGTCTCCGCTTGAGTAGGCTACAGAGATGGGAGATGCGTGTCAGCCTGTAGTATCGAGACGCCTCCTGAAGTGATATGTACGTACGATATGAGCGATTCTATCGAGGCCTCAAGCGGTCGCCCCTTAAGCGACTTGAGGAACTTCTCAAGGTTCGGCGCATGTCCCTTTGGTGGTGCTGCCATAGCGGCAAGCTCGTCGCAGGCGTCGTGCAGAGTGTGCGTGGATTCTGGGGAGGATAGTAGCAGAAATGGCTTTCAAAATCGCTATTCTCACACAGGATATAGGCTGAGGCTTCCCTTGTCACAGATTGGTCAACAAGGTGGAGGGCAGAACAAGCGAGGCTCGTTCGAAAGAGCACGAGTGAGTCAAATGGACCGCGGGCGACTCAAAAGTTTGGTGGGGCAGGAATGACTGCATTGTCAAGCTCTCCCCTTCCCCCGCTGAGTCAGCCGCGCTGGTTCAACTGGCTATTACATGCACATTGTCTGGGTGTTTACGAGCAGACTCGATCCAAGCAAAACTATTCATGTAAATTGTTATGATCAGACTGGGTGGACCCATAGATTTCTAGCTTGTAAGAGCCTCATATGACTAGATCCCGCAGCCCAAAGCCCAAAGCCCAATACCTGAATGAGATACTGTCCTGACGGGTTTACAGCTTTTCCTTGGGCATAAATTTCATGGCCTGACGGACACCGAGATCACCCAAGACCTCTTCGGCACCTCCAAGGATTGCGTCGAACTTGTATCCCCGGTTGAAGTTCTCGATAGTACGGCCCATACCTGACTGTGTCAGACCCCGACCTCCCCAGATCTGCACTGATTCATCCGCAATCTCGTGAGCCATCCGCGTCACGCTCATCTTCAACAGACCAATCGGTCCTCCAAGGAACTTAGCCTGTTGAGTGTACGGCATGTTGCACATTTGGTACGTGATGGTTTCTAGCCACGACTGGTGGGCTTCAACAAGAGCAATCATCTTGGCCAACTTGAGACGAATCACCGGCTGGTCGATGAGACGCTTGCCAAAGACCAGTCTCTGGTGTGCCCACTTGAGGGTTTCCTCGACAATGGTTCGTGAGTATCTAACGGTACCGCCTGTAGACAGATGGTTAGCTCGGGTGCTTCAAGTCTCAGATACAGTGGCCAAACCTACAGCACATGGTCCAGCGCTCGTGGTTGAAGTTGCTCAAAATCACATAGATACCCTGGTTCTCCTTGCCAAGCAGATTCTCCGCTGGCACCTTGACATTGTCGAAAGTGATATATGTCGTTCCGGCAGCAGTAGAGTAACTCGTCTTGATCAGCTTGGTCTCGACGCCCTCGCCTCTCTCGATGAGCAGCACACTCAGGCCCTTGTCCGTTTGCACGCCCGTGACGAAGTAATCGCTGAAGACGCCGTTGGTAATCCACTTCTTGGTACCGTTCACAATGTAGTGCTTGCCGTCGGGCGTCTTCTTTGCAGTTGTCCGCAGGCGTGCGACATCACTACCCGCGAAAGCCTCGGTGATGGCCAGGCAAATCTTCTTCTTGCCGCTAAACACCTCGTCTGCGATCTTCTTCTTGAAGGTCTCGTCGTTGGCAAAGTTAAGAACAGCGGTCAGACCGATGGTCATCCCTGCCATGTTGCCATCCTGGAAACCTCTGGCCGATGACCGCACCAGTTCCTGGCCGATGATAAGATCATGGAAGTAGTCGAATTCCTCCGGCTTGACCACGCCACCTAGCAGCGGGGGACCCGACTTGAGGTGTTTGCCAGGTCCAAGGCGCATGTGGAGAACACCTTCTTTGGACATGCGATCGATCAACTCTTGGCTGATGTAGGTGCCATCCTTCTCCTTCGCCTGTGCCTCGGGAGTCACGTACAAGTCGGTGAACTTCCTGATGGCCTTCTGCAGCCTCCGGTGGCTATCATTGTAGTACGGGTTCTTGAAGGGCTCCGACAACCATAGCGGCTCAGCATAGGGGACCTTTGAGAGCTCGCCCGGGCCGGGGTTGACCACCTGGGGCTTCTCGCCTTCAATGGTCCCAATGGCCATCTCGGCGTACTTGCCCGTCAAAACTTCATGACGGTGAAGATTGTAGAAGGCATCGGTGGCGTCGGTGCCAGCGACTTGGCGTAGCACGGCCTCGCCTCCAGGGTGGGCATCGAGAAAGTCGGAGACATCGTAAACTTTGCTGTCGATGATGAACAGCACTTGGTCCTCCGTGTTTCCCTCCTTCTTGACCTGCTCGCGAGTAAAGGTCTTGGGTGTGGCTACGGAACCCATTGTGACGGTCGTGGGTAAGGTTTAGTAAAAGAAAGCCGAGGGAGGCTCGGGGCAGAATACTCGAGGCTCGAGGGATGATGGGGCTTTGGTCTGTGGAAAGGGACTGAGAAGGCACAGGAAGAAGAGACGAAGTGAGAGCTAGCTGCTCTGTGGATTATTCCGTGGGCTGGAGATGAAGCGAAGGAGAAGTGAAAGGAGAAGTAGCCACCGGGGCAGACACCACCAGGACGAAGACGATGCTGATGACCACCGGACGGCATGGCGGCTTTGGTCGGGCGGGTGACCCTTGCGGAATGGGCTCAAGTTGCCTCGGCTCAGACTGGATTACTGGCCATTGGAAACGGGGAAGCATGGGTGGCAGGCTTGGGCTGGGGTAGCTGCGCCCAGGGCCCCTGGAGGATTGTATTTGAAGTCCACCTGATTGGCCAAGTTCTCTCAGCTTCCCCAGACCGTTGCTGGGCCCCCTGGTTTGGGGCATGTGAACGGTGGTGGGGCCCCAAGTCCCTGAGAGTGTGCCCCTGGGTCGCGGCTCTTTTGAAGATGGGCTTCTCCCTTGTTTTGGATCAACAAGACAAGGAAGTCTAGGCCTTCCATCGGTGAAGTATACTGTCTGTCGAGCGGAGTCGATCTATAGTGGATTAGTGATACCGCCGACAAACTCGAGGACTTGGCCCGGAAAAGTTCGAACTTTAGTTTTGATGCCTTGGGGAACGTATCTAAGTGTACTAAATCGATTTTGTAGGCCTCAGATTACCCAGATAGATGTCAGCGGGTGAATCACTCCAAGCGGGAGGTTTCGCGTATCACAATTGTCTCTATCATGAGCGGTCGCACAGCACAAAGTGTCTGCTTGTCCTTCTAGTAGTGCGAAGTTGAGCATCCAAGTCCTCGGGCGACTCCACCAATGTGTGCCCCGCCCCACCTGTCGATTTTCTCGGCTCACCTCTGCGAGAACGAAGCTGAACCTTTGCCAGATAAATACACAACAGACACAGATCTATGCGCAACCTTCGCATTCCAACGGCCGTCTTTTGCCGTATATATCCACCCCAACGACGGTAAGTCCCAACCGCCCTCTTACTCAGTCATGCAATACTCTGTTCTCGGACAGGCGCATCTTGCCCAGGTTCCACCATAGATAACCCCCACCCTGTTCTGGACACGCCCAACCCCAAGTGTCGAATTGTCTACGTGTTAGGCCTTTCTTGGTCTTCTTTGCCGATCTTGGTCGAGGCAGGGCATGCTCGCTTACACGCTGTTCGCTACTGCGGATGTCTACCGCTTGCCCGGCATTGTCTGAAGCCCGAAATCGCCGGTCGAGTGATGCATTAGCCATTGAGATCTGAACCCGGACTTCCAATGTTTCTAATGGAACATTGTTTCGTGGAGAACAAGGGATGGCTTCGACGTTGGTAACGTCCTGGCCGCACTCCTCTAGGGTGCTACGCCGGTAGTGCTGGCCGGCCATACTGAGCACCACGTGGACATGCCACACTCCGTTCAATTATCACTTTATCCTTCACTTTGCATTGTGGTTCAGAATAGTCACCCCGGTACTGTGTAGTTCAGGCTTAAAGCACCTACTTGCAGTAGAACTACTCAGGTGCCGCCGCTGCAACTTATCAGGGATTTTCAGTCTTTCCTATTCTGTTCGGCATCGCTGCTGTCGGCGGCGTCTGCTCTTTACCTAGCCTCCCCCCCCTGCCGTACCAACCAAATCTCGACCACGCTGAAGGAGCATCGCTGCTTCACATCGTCAGCTTTGGGCAGGAAGCCATTGTGTTGTTCTCATTCTTACTATACAAATTTGAACTCTCACAAATTCTGGCTCATCAGCCCAACATGGATGCTTATTCAATGACGTGCACTAGCCCAAGCCTCCGGCATCTGTCCCGGATATATCTCGATCTGAAGTCGATACATTGCCAAACCATCTCGGGGCTCAACCCAAAACAGCTTGACCAGCGAGTGCCAACCATGAATACGAAAGCAAGAGTAAGCCAGCGCCCTACCCATATGATGCTTCCAGGACCAAATTTAGAGTGTGCCTGACCGACATGCTCTGTCTCCGTGGTAACGCCTGTATCTGGCTTCGTCCTGCCCACCTTTTCATTTCCTGGATGCTCTTGCTTCTCTCACCCAGATCCCGCTACCTATGAATCACTTGATTATATGCGAGATCATGCTGACAAACTGCAAAGAGGACAATCCAAAATGGACAGATTCCGCACATCGGGATCATAGGTGCTGGCCTGGCCGGCCTGCGTTGTGCAGATGTATTGCTTGAGCACGGCTTCCAGGTAACCATCCTCGAAGGCCGCGACAGGATAGGTGGCCGCCTGTACCAAGACCGCCTAGCCAATGGTGTGACAGTTGATGTAGGCCCGAACTGGGTACACGGCACTGACAATAACTCTATCTTGGACATCGCTAAGGAGACGAATACAGCCATGGGGAGCTGGGACACAGGATCGTACGTCTTCAACGAGGATGGCGAATTGTACAGCCTCAAAGAAGGCGAGCGGTACTCAGAGATGATGTGGGACATTGTCCAGGCGGCATTCAAGCACTCGAACAAGAACTCAGCCGAGATCGACCCCAATGAGAGCTTGCTAGACTTCTTCAAGGTGACATTGAAAGAACTGATACCCGAGTCTACGGAGAACTGGCAACGGAAAAGGGAAATCGTGCTGCAGATGGCCGACTTGTGGGGTGCGTTTGTGGGTAGTCCGGTCGAGAGACAGAGCTTGAAGTTCTTCTGGTTAGAGGAGTGTATAGAAGGCGGTAAGTCGTATTCTCCCTACCTGACTTACTGAATTGTACTTTGACAGAGGATCTCAGAGAATCTCTACTGCGCCGGCACGTACGCGAAGATTCTAGCCCATATCGCCGCACCGGCTCTCAAAGGTGCAACAATCAACTACGACACCCTTGTTCACAGGATACATGCCCGATCCTCTCCAGAAAATCCGGTCAAAGCGACACTCTCCGACGGCACTCAGCTCTCGTTCGATGAGCTCGTCGTCACCTGCCCCTTGGGCTGGCTACAGAAGAACCCGCAAGCCTTCGACCCAGCCCTCCCACCAAGCCTCACTAAAGCCATCAATAGCATTAGCTACGGATGTCTGGAAAAGGTCTACATATCCTTCCCCAAGGCATTCTGGCTCACCCCAGACCCCAACAACGCGGGCCGGAAAGTCCAAGGCTTCGCCCAATGGCTCTCCCCGCGGTTTGCACCGGACACGAACCCGGAGCGCTGGACGATAGAGGTCGTGGAGCTGGCCTCCCTTGGCCCGGACGTCTCGCACCCAACGCTGCTTTTCTACATCTACGGCGCGCAGTCGGCCCACATCGTCAACACCGTCAAGTCGCTCTCGTCCGCACAGGAGAGGGACAAGTTCCTATACGGATTCTTCAGCCCTTACTACACCAAGCTGCCCAACTACTCGCCCGACTCCCCGGACTGCCAGCCCGTGTGCAGCTACGCGACCACCTGGCTGGCCGACGCCCTCGCCGGCAACGGCTCCTACAGCAACTTCCAGGTCGGGCTGCAGGAGGGCGACGAGGACATCAAGACGATGCGGGAGGGGTGGAAGGACCAGGGCGTGTGGCTGGCGGGCGAGCACACGTCGCCGTTCGTGGCGCTCGGCACGGCAACGGGCGCGTATTGGAGCGGAGAGAGCGTGGGGAGGCAGCTGGCGGAGGGATATGGGCGGAGTGCAGTTGCTACAAGCAGCGGTAATGATCATGAGGTCGCTCACGGGAGCGCTAGCTAGAAGGGGGGGCCACTGAAGTTTTTCCGGTACTGGAGGCGGCTTGGAAGGAGTTGATATACTGAGTAGACATAACTTGTCGTAGAGCGGAGCATTGAGTTCCAAGGTGCTTCGGGTAGATTTAGAATTGCCGTTCTGTTGCGTCGACACCCGCACCGGTATTCATCGACTGGCCGATCATTGCTGTTGCCTCGAGAGTTGTGATGCGGCGTTTGGTGACATATAAGTCGACTACATTTAGCCCAGCCGGATGTTGGTTTTCATGGGTAGGATGAACAGGATCATACGCATGGCAAAACCTGGCAGGTCTTTAGACTATGCTGTTGTCTTATTGGCACTTCAAGCACTTGGCAAGGCACAACAGAACGAGGTTGAATACATATTTCATATTTCCAGTAGTCTTGCAAACAGAGTTGCTTTTGTGTCATCAATTTTCTCTACCAAGAGCCTATAGTTAGGTTGTCTCAACTAGAGTGCAGAGTCCATTGCCGTGCCATGTGTTCCCGATTTTTTGAGTAAAGAAGCAAGTCATTATGCCGAAGTCCGTATTGAAAGTCAAGACCGAAATTTTTGTGGACGCGAATTCCCGATAGCCGCCTCATCTCAGAAGACCTAGGCCATTCCTCGAAGTCTCAGGTTGGCGATTGACGCCAAGTGTCGGTACCGGTGTCGCAGAAACAAGTCCCAAAAAGCAGAAGAAAGAGCCATCACATCATGATCCGGGGGTATCCAGACGACCATCGTCACCACAGGTCCCAAGCACCGCTCCACACTGGAGCCGCAACTTCGCATCCCATCGCGAATCCACAACCTTCCTCCATCATCAGTGGTAGTCAAGACTCGTCCGCTCGACAGTACCAGGCCGGTTGCAAGTTTATGTAGTCGTCTGTATGCCGCAGCTCACTTAGGCGGAGGGGCACTCGGACTGGATGTGGCCAGGTTGCTGGCACTTGTAGCAGATCTTCTCGCCGGTGGAGGTACCCTTGGGGCAGTCGCGAGAGAAGTGGCCGTTCTCGCCGCAGTTGTAGCACTTGGAGCCGTTGACGCAGTCACCTGTTGAAGTCGATGTCAGAATATCTGTCCGGAAGCTGTGCATTTGGTCAAGCAGAACAAGACACTCACGGGACATGTGACCGATGCCACCGCAGCTGTAGCAAGTCTTCTGGCCACCGCCGGCACCGTAGCCGCCGCCATAGCCGCCACGGCCGCCACCGTAGCCACCACCGTAGCCACCGCCGTTCTGGGGGCAGTTGCGGGCGATGTGTCCAACCTCGCCGCACTAGGAACATCTTAGCGAAACTCATGTTTGCTCATTAGGCGGAGTGATCAGACCTTGTAGCAGTCCTGGCCACCACCGCCGCCACCACCGGTCTGGCCGGCGGACTGGCATTCACGAGAGATGTGGCCGGCCTGACCGCAGCGGTAGCAGGTCTTGGTGTCCTTAGCACCCTCCGGGCATTCACGGCCTAGATGCTATCGTCAGCAGGTTGCTCTCAAAATGTCTGCAAGGATGAGACCGTGGAACTCACTCATGTGACCCTCAGCTGATGGCGAGAAGGAATATAATCAGTATTGAAACCCCATCGTTATTTTTGGCCTTGGCAGTTCTCACCTCCGCAGTTGTAGCTAGATGTCTGGTCAGCAGTGCTCATAATTGAATTCGGGCTTATACAGCCACTTACCACTTGGCAGGTCCACGGGTAGGGCACTCGCGAGCCTGTGAAGGGTTGGTGTCAGTATCTGTGACGACATTGTACGTCTTCGACCTCATCCGCCCTGGTTTGTGACCATGCATACCTGGTGATCGGTGGCACCGCCTAAATCGCATTCTCGTCAGATCTCTCAACACACCACGCCAACATAAACGAAACAGAGGGGTACAGTTTTGTGCCCTGGAGATGAGCTCTTAGAATTGGGTCGCTGCGAACTGAGCCAAAGAGCCCTGTGAAGTAGGAAAGCCCAAAGCACACAAAGTGCCTTGGGGCTCAGCTATGCAGGGGACGGCGAACGATGATGAAAGTGTGTATGCGCCACAAGCTTTGGCACAATCAGGAGGTCAAGCGACTGTGGGCAGCATGGAAAACCGCGACGAGGGCATAGAGCTGGGGAGAAGGGCACACAGGCTTGTAGCACCGTCGGCACGAGGTCACGAGACCACTTGGATGTGCATTGGACTTGCGCCCTGGAGATGGATGCCAGGGAGTGTGTGGGCAGAGATTCAGGTCGGGGTCCAACTTACAGCTGTAGCAGGCGCGAGGAGCAGCGCCGCCGCCGAAGTTGTTGGCATCCATGATTGTTTGGTTTGGGGTGGGTATTCGAGATTGAAAGGATATGAGTGAGGCCTGAGTTTAGCAGGTGAGGGTCTGGTCAGCGACTAATTTGGGTATGGAGAGTAGAAGAAGAATGAGGATTTCAATTCTGGCGTTGGGGTTGGAGTTGGAAGGACGCAGGTCAGGCCGACGTCTGGGAAGGGAAGGGAAGGGCAAAAAGGTGGAGGTGGGGTGAAAACCGTTTGCCGTGTGAGTGGGGCAAGTTCAAATCGAATTTTCCTCCGTCTACATCGGGGATGCCATTGGTTTACGTACCTTTTGTCCGAAGCGCAGTCTAGAGCCTCGAGGCACGTGCAGGGTGTGCAGGAGGAGGTTCCTTGCTTGAGATGTCGGGTCTTGTCAAGGAGGTGGTTGATGTTGATGAAGAATTGGGACGGGGTGGGAGGGGTCACTGAGTGAGTGAGTGGGTTGATGGGTAGGCGTGGACAGAAAATGTGAGACAGGCAAATTAGATTTGTGTGACACGCAAACAAATCTTCTGCTGGCCTAGCAGCCTGGCTGGCGAGGCAGGAGCTGCAAGGAAATCCAAGGTTTTTACGACAGCAGACAGCAGCAGAGCAGATCAAGTCGGGCCGGGTCAAAGGATACCTTGGGCACGTAGTACCGGCTGTACTGTACGTAGTCTGCTTTCGTACGCAATCAGTCTGTTGGTGCGCGGCCTAGCCCTGGAGAGTACACAAAGAGGAGGGGCAGGACAGGCAAAGACTTCTTCCTCCTGCATGTGGTACAGGTACCATGCAGCACAGGAGGGCCGAGGGGAGTGAATTTCCGGAGGCACATGGCCAGGGTGGTCCTTGCAGAGATTGGGAGACCCTATGTGACAGGCCAAAGGGGGCAATTGGGCCAGACAATCACACAGACTGGCACGGCGGTTATCAACGACACCTGCAGGTCTGCACTGCAGGTCAGGGCCTGCCTGATGGACTGACAGGGAGCAGGGAGCAGCAGAGGGAGCAGGGACTTCTATCAGAAGAGCCATTGAGGAGAAACCATCCAAGAAGGCCAATCAATCTGAAGACCAATATTACGAGGGTTTCGTGGACGAGTGAGAGTATATCTATGCCCAGATATGGCATATCAAGATGACCAAGCCAGGACGGCAGGAAGCTGTGCAGCCGCTGGCTGGGAATTTCTCGAGTGCAAATTGCAACGGCAATCGCCCCACGGGCTCTGTTTTCACACTGACCAGTGACAAGACAGGCGATATTCTGCTCTGACTTTCCAGGCCCTTGGGCAGAATCCCATCTTTCCAGAACTGGAAGGTGGGGCTGTCACCCCTGCGTCTATCTGAGATCTCGCCTCAGTTGACACGAACAATTCTCATGGTCTGTGGCACTGGCCGCAGCGTGTCACAGTCCCCTGCATATTGCAGACATCGAGGCACCACGTGAGAGCAGAATTGCCCAGCTAGGCTGATACTGTAGTGACCAAATGGGCTGCCTGTGCATTGACTTGAATGCGCGCATATTCTTCTGGGAAATTTGCACCCGACATACCGTCAAAGGGGTGGTGGATGAGGTGAATAGGTAGGTAGTTGTGAACGATGTCAAAGAGCCTAGCCAAATAAACCGGGTGCGCATCTAGCTTACTGAAGACTATTTACTAGTGTCAGCGACTAGTCAATGAGGAGAAGAAAAACCACACCCGTCTCCTTAGCTGGTCATCGACTGAGCGAGCAGGCGAGTGTTGCCTCTGGCTAAGATGGTCCTTGGCTACCCAGCCCAAGTAAACTCTCATCTCGTCGTCACTGGCTTTGTAGCATGACCGTTGTGCCAATGACGCCCCTTGCCCGAGAGTCTGGCCGTAGCGAAAGGGATAGTGTGCCGCCGAAGTCGTCTCGAACAACCGTTTTGTGCGTCTAGCCTGATGCACCGCTTCAACTGCTGACCGCCGGCCTTGAGACCACCGATTTTGTGGTTGCCCCTGCCAGTGCGCGCCGTTCGTTCCACACTCTTGGATGCATCGAGAACAACCAGGCGCCAGAGCTGGCCCAGATAGTGTGTGCTCTGTATCTAGCGGTTGCAGGATGCAAAGGCTTGCGAGCCCGGGTCGAACGGTCTCGCGACGGCGTTCGGGAACTGTCTGCCGGGACAAACACCCCCAGGAGCAGAATCCCAACACCATGCCGTGATCAACCTGCGGTCAGGCGATCGAGCGAGCCCGAGGGCAGACTCGACACGACAGACACAATCTCAAGCCAAGCCTTTATCACAAGGACGACCAATCTCGTGTATGAAGATTCGGCGCCCGTTAAGCTTGACAGGTCTTGAAAACCGCGTAGCAACATGGTCACGTCGAGCACTTATTCACTTCGATGGTAAAAAGAAAAAAGAACCCTATGTGCAGCCAGCAAAGCTCTTTCATTCATGTCGTCTGTCTCGCACAGACTGAGCTCATAAAGACCCGTACCCATCTTTCCGAACAGGTGGGACAGATGGAAAGGCAGGCAGGGCCCACAGCTCCTGGTCCGTGCAGCACAATCCCTGCCGCCCAGCCCAAATCCGCTCGACAGCCCCGACAGGCTCATGTGACAGGGCGTTCGATCTCGAAGACCGCGTTTAGGCACGCGTCAAGGCCACCCACGCTTCAACACCGCATTGCCAGTTTCCCGTCCTCATTCTCATTCTCATTCATGTTGGGCACTACACTGGGTCAGGTCTGCCTTTAAATCAACAAGCTTCGAAGACTGGATTTGATTTTAAATGTTCGGCAAACCCTGAATATTGAAAGGGGGAATGTCGACCTGGCTCCGGGATAGCAAGTCTGCCATTCAGGAGGCTGTGGAAGACGCGTTCAACCAGATCCAGGAGCGTGCGCAATTGGGTATGCAGTCACTCTTCCATAAGAAGCATTCTATCTATTTTCTTACTGATTCCATCTCCAGAGCTCCGGGAGCGCGACCGCAGAAATGATGAGCTATCAGGCCAGCTACAACAGCTTAAAGACCACGCCGCCACCGCCGTTCAGCTGCAACAAGAGAACGAATCATTGAGGAAGCAGGTACAGAAGCTTCTGCAGTCCAACAAAGATCGAGAGGCATTGTCTCCCAAGAAACGAAGAGCATTGGGCGAGCTGTCCCCGAACAAGCTCGCCGCTTCGCGAGCTGCAAATCCTCTAGCCCGACATGGTGACGACCGTGTAGACTATGAAAAGGAGTACAATAAACTTCACGCAAAGTACGATATTCTGGAAAAGTCGCGAGACGAGTATAAGTCAGTGCTACGGCAAAGGACTGTGCAGATTTCCAAGTGGGCAGAGACTTCAGACAAGCAAAAGGTAGTCATCGAGAGACTGCGGAAGAGACTGGCCCAGTACCAGTCCACAGGGGTCTCGGACGCGCATCCGAATACACCTGGGATTGGACCACTGGACGTTAGTGTGGACGAGCCGGAGAGGCCGAGTCCCAATTCGAGCTTCGATCGTCCTATCGATGCAATCCCAGAAGCTTCAACTGGCCTGACTGCTGCGAGATGCTCAATCTCAAAGGCACACGATGGTTCTAAAATCCATGAGCATCCTGCAGAGGACAATCTTGAGGCCAGGGTGCATAAAAACGATCCTGCTAATGAGTCAACCGAGCTTCCAAAGCTGCCTGAACAACAAGATGATGACTTGAGTGCCGTTTTGAAAGTCGAACTATCATCAGACGGACCAGTCTTTGTTTCAGAAAGACCAGTCCACAAGAGGAAACGTGGTCGAGAAGACGAGCCCAAGAGTAAACAAGTGCAGAGGATCAAGTCTGAACACAGCAGCTCCGGCCCAGAATACACTGGAGAAATACACTCGTTTACACCCACGGAGAGTTTCGATTTTGAGGAGGATATCCATGTCCCAACTCCCAGGAAGCGTAGAGTGTTGGGGCAATTTCAGCAGCATGCAGCATTAGATGGCTTGGGAGGGTCTACGATGAACGGTTCTTCACACGCGCCGCTTACCACAACAGAAGCTCCACTCACGCCGACGACAGCCATTAGGGACGCCCAAAAGCCGAACCGTACCTCTGCATCTCATGAGGCGATCGCTGATGTTTCGGAGTCAGTGATTCCTAGTGATCAGCAACCAGGGCATCACATCACGCTCCAGCTCGACCTCGGGATTAGAGACTTGGCGGAGGACGGAGAGGCAGACTTGAATACTGTTCAGCGTCCGGCGTTTAAAGGCCGCCTGGACGCTTTGCTCAATTCGACGTCCGTCAGAACTCCAAAACCTAAGATTCAGCCCGCCTCTCACAGAGTGCAGACTCCACAGCCTGCTCCTGCCGGTAATTACGAAGATGCCCTCAGAGTACCTGCACGGCGCGAGCTTCCTCATGGCAAGAAATTGCCAACTTCAGAGACATCAACTACTCCGGTGCAGCAGAAAGCCGCAAGCACATTGCCTGCCAAAGCCCGTCTGAGCCGCGAACGACCACCAAAGAGACCCTCGATTTTACGTGATGACATGCCACGCGGGCGACTGGCAGATAAAGAGAAGGCGCCTCTCCGCCAGAAGCCGATGGATAGGCTGAGGCCTGAGGACTTCAAGCCGAATCCGAGGTACAACGATGGGCTCACATACGTCTACGACGAAGTTGTTCGCGGTAGAGAAGCACGCTCTGCTCTGTCCGGCTGCACCGACCCCAATTGCTGCGGCAAGACATTCCGATCCTTTGCCGAGGCCGAGCGCTCCACCATTGGTCCGTCAGTCACCACACGCGCGGAAGACATTAAGCTGCTCGAGAACTACCTTGGTGATGATGCGTTCAAACTAGGCAGCATGACGCGTGACGAAAAGGAGGAGACGTGGATTCTGGCCAAGACGTGGGAGCTGGCTGGCAAATTTGGGCGGCATCGGGAGAGGTATGCCAGGATGCCGAGCCCCCCAGGCTTCTGGACGGTGGAGTTCCCGAGTACGCAGGAGAGGGCGGAGGAGAGAAGGCAAGCAGAGGAGATACAGAAGGCTTTGGTTCATGAGAGGTACCGAGAGGCGATGAGGCCTGGTGGGAGGTGGCTGTTCCGGGATGAGGAGGGGCGTTGACGCGTTGCTCTGGCCAAAGCTGTGGCTCCCCGGCCTCTGACTTGCTCAATTGGTGGCGGTACGCGTTTTTGTGTGGTCAGTCAGCTCTCGGTGGTGTAGCGAAATGCGTCAAGTGGCTTCGGAGAATAAACGGTTCCATTTGCGCCATGTACTTGTCACCATTGTCACCGTGGGTGGGTGATACAACCCACGTCTTCGCGATCCATGCCAGCGGTTGTTTCGTCTCGAGTGGACTACAGGGAGACTTTTTGCTCCTCTTGTAAACAGAGCGGACTGGATTGGCTCTGGCTGTCTTTGCAAATCATGCAACAAATTTCTGTTTCTCTAGGACAAAAGCTTTGCTAGAGCAGTCTAGAAGCCGGTATGAGAAGGCAGGTCCAGGTTCAACTCAACCATGGCAGCCGTAAGGCATTGCCGGTGTGACAATATTACGGAGGGATGCTTTATCGGCACCGATCTACTCGCAGCACGTGCGCCCAGCCCAGATTATGTGGGCTGTCTTGGATTGTCTCTTAAAAAGACTTGTTGATTCAGAATGGTGGTGGTAGAGTTCCCAGCTCCCTGCCTCTGCCTGGATCAAAAAGCTGGGGTGAGCTACTGTAGTGTGGTGTACCTGGCACACCTGGCCCGCCTTTGGTCAACCACGGGCAGTACCAAAGAGTAGGTGGTGTGGTGCAGGGACCACCGAGTGACCCGAGCTCTTCTGAGTTCCAATGCTGCTACCTTGGTACCCTGTCACTGTGCTCCCTCCCAAATTTTGTGGCCGAGCCCGCAACAACATCATTCGGAAGTGATTGATTGCTCTCAGCCTCTGACTGCGCGCAGCCGGCCCAAGGCTCCCTCGCATCACGACCCATCCTCCCCTCCCCTCTGCCCAGCCATCTCGCCATCTCAGTTGGCAGATCAGCTCCGGATAGACCGTGAGTGACAATTGCAACCCCAACCCCTCAGGCTGCACGTCGCAAACAGCCAGATGACGCCCGGAGGAGCTTGGGCTAACCGAGACTTTTGCCCAGATTTCTCGCACGGGCAAACGGGCAAGCAACTCTAGTCGCATCGCCATCGCGACATTGTTCATACGACCGCATCTCCAGGACTGCCAGTGCTCCCGAGCACGGCTGGATACCTTCACTGTGGCATCTCTCGAGAAGCTCCGTGTCTGTTGCTTCTGCTTCCCCGACGACGAGCCGGTGGTCAGTGATCGCGCCCGCGAAACAATACCTCCCAAGCCGGCAAGATGAGCAACGGTCATCTGCCGGCTGGGTCACCAGCCATGCCCGGCGGCGGGCATGGAGGCCACGGGGCCCAGCCTGCATACGGCATGGGAGGAAGCCCCGTCCCGAACGGCGGCCGAGCATTGTACCCGTCACAGTATCCTCAGCCCCGGGGTCGCGGAAGGGCACAACAATATTCCCACCCCGCCCAGCCCCAGAACTACTACGCCCAGCAACATGTTCAGGCACAGGCTCAGCCCTCCCAGTTCTCTCCCCACATGTACGGCTCGTACCCTCAGCAAGGCTACAACAGCATGTATGGCTATCCCAACCAGCAGCCATACGTGGGCTACCACTACAACCAGAACGGCGTCGTCCCTGCGGCGTACGGCCACCCGCAACACCAACAACATTACTACAACCAGCAACATATGCCCATGCAGTCATGGTACCCTGCCGCCTCTATTCCTCATTACCAGCTGTCTCAGTCTCCTTCCATCAACACTCCGTACCCGCCGCCACCTCCGATGGCCCCGGTCCAGTCTCCTGATGTTGTCCCCATTCCACCCGTCGTCCCTCCTCCTCAGCCGACTCCGCCAGCCTTCAACCCCGCCCCGCAGGCTGCTCCCGTACCCTCTGCTCCGATACCTACCGAGACACCCGTGGACCAGTCACCGTCACCCGCACAGCCCGATAATGAAGAACCCACTTCCGAGTCCTTCTACTTCTATCCTCAATCCTCAGAGCACGGGCTCGCCTCGGCAGAGCCCGAAGAAGCTGTGTCAAAGCCCGCCTACCAATCAGTATCATCGAGCACTGATGCTCAGGCAACTTCTCGACCGACGTCGCCGGGTTATAGCCCCATAGAGCCTCAGCCTGGGCGCACGTGGCATCAAGTGAGTGTGAAGCGCACGTAATGGGTGGCATCATAGTGGGCGGCGTTACATTCTGCCATCTGATTTCACTCGCTGCGACGTGAAGTTTGCGCAGAGCTTTACTAACTGTTTCTAGATCCCTTGGTCTACGCATCCCCTTGACGACTGGCCTAAGAGGAACAAGCCCAGGAGGAAGAAGAAGGCTTCGCAGGCTACGACAACGCACACAACACAAGCAGCCCCATCAGAAGGTTCCGCAAGCCTTGCGGCAACGGAAACCGCGCACGGGCAGGCTTCATCCGTGAAGCACGCCAATGTTGACGAGCAAGATGACTCAAGCTTGACGGAAACGACCTCTTCCACACTAAATGTTGCTACGGATGCCTCAACAACGAGCACACCAGAACCAACAACCCAACGCTCCCCGCTGCAGAAGACGACGTCTGTCACGGCATCCGCACAGATACCCAAGACCACCCCTCGTAATGCGGCTCCAGCACTGCCGGTTCTTCCCGTCCTGCCCAAGGAGGGCGCCGTCGACCGTAACAAACCGACCGTTGGCCAGGAAGATACCAGCAAACAAAGTGACAAGCCCAACGCTCAGTCTGAAATCCCTGAGGAACCAAAGGAGGATGAGAAACCTGCTCCACCGGCCGCTCCAAAATCTTGGGCCGCTATCGCGAAGGGGCGCTCAGTCCCCAAGCCAGCTGCGCCGGGCCAGCCTGAGTTGAATGGGGCAGCGCCCGGCGACAATGCATTGTCAGAGGTCATCGGCGGAGCTGCAACTTCCAAATCCAGTTCTGCTTCTTTGGCTGAAGCCCTCAAGTCGTTCGAGGCGGGGAACAGTGGCCCGATTCACTTCATCGAACCTAGCGGTTTGAAGAATACAGGCACCGATTGTTACATGAACTCGGTAAGTCGATGGATTCACTCTGAACAATGCTGTTTTCAACATATCGACAGCACAACGCATGCTCACACAGACATGGTCTGCACAGGTTCTGCAGTTGCTCCTCTTCTGCACCCCATTCTACAACTTCCTTGACCAAGTCCGCAAAAATGTCGTTCACAGTTTCAAGACGTCGTCAAAGACACCTTTGATCGATGCGATGTAAGTCCAGGGTCCAACGAGATGCATGCAAAAACTAGCTGACGACTATGTAGGATCGGATTCATCTCAGATTTCAGATCCATTAATTCTGCTGACAGTCCCGACCAACTGCAAAGAAAGCTGAAACCGGAAGACCATCTTCCTATGGGCAAGGCGTTCGCGCCGAACGGTGTCTACAAAGTTGTCAGAGAGTTGGAACGTTTCAACACTGTAAAGGTGAGTGACATCTTGGCTCTTAGGGTCTGCACTCTTGGAAGTCGCCCCATGGCTAATACACGTCAAGCCTGGTTCTCAACACGATGCTCCTGAATTTCTCATGCTCCTACTCAACGGCCTAGAGGAGGAGTGCGAAAGAATGATCAGAGACTCTGCGACGTACGCGTCGGGCTCTGATCAAGCCTCATTTGATCAGAGCGAAGTCATTAATAGCGGTGCCGATGCATCGGATGATTGGACCGAGGTGGGACAGCGCCAGCGCCTTGCCGTCAGCCAAAGATCCGGGCCTGCCACCATCCCGAACCCCATCAGCAAAATCTTCTCTGGTCAACACCGGGAGGTGCTCCGACTATCCCGCAAGGAGTCCGTCACATACAATGCATATCAAAATCTGTCGCTCGCCATCGACGATCCATCGATCAAGACAGTCATAGACGCGCTGAAGTACTTCCACAGATCTGAGCCTATCACGTCGAAGAACTCCCAAGGTATCGAAGTCAATGGGACAAAGCAGACCTTGATAGAAACCCTGCCACCGATTCTCATTATGCATCTCAAACGTTTCTATGTCAACGGAGGTGAAGCCGAGAAAACATGGAAAGTGGTACGCTACCCCCTGGAATTCGAGATGCCACAGGAAATCCTGTCAAGGCAGACTCGCAACCGGCTGTTGGCTGGAGGTCGCGATCTTCCAAAGTATAAGCTCACTGGCGTGGTGTATCACCACGGCGCGAGTGTTACCAGCGGCCACTACACTGTTGATACTCTTCGCCAAGACGGCCAGGAATGGCTCCGGTTCGATGACACGATGATCACCCGCATCAGTGGCGATGCTGTCGCAGAGGCGGGGGTCGAGGAAGCCAACCAAAAGTCTGCCGCTACTACCAAGAACGAGAGGGTCAATGAGCCGAGCAACAACCGCTTCGCCGCCATGGGTGACGATGACGCTACTGATAATGATGGCGACTGGAAGCAAGTTGGCCCTGGCGCGAATGGTGCCAAGAAATACAGCAGTGCTGTCAACGGGAGCTCATCTGGCACTAGTACGCCCAGAAGCAAGCCTGTCCGGGACCACAAGGACCACAACAAGGTTGCATATCTGCTCTTCTATCAGTTGTGGAACTAGAAGTCTGCTATGCAGATGCCACGCCCAAAATGGCCCCAATAAACGAGTTGGGGCCACCAGAGGGAGCAGCAATGTATGATAAAGGCGGTGGGCGAGTACTCCGCAAAATGATTACAGGATCAGGGCATTAAAAGGCTGCTCTAGAGGTCGTCAATGCCCAGGCGCCCCGTGGCCAGCGGCCATCAAAGCTGAGCGCGTTAGACACCAATGCATTCGGGGACACAGGTGTTATTGAGTCGGCACAGGTCAAGACTTTTATGGCTTTCAAGGCCGTTGCGGTGATAAAAGCAGGGACAGATTTTCAGGAGCGGTGGCGACTTCGAGGATGCATCTTTGTCTATAGACACAGACATCCTCGGGTGATGCATGTGCTGGTCAAGTCGACTTGTAGGCGACTGGCTTCTCCGTCACAGCAATTGCCGAGCTTGTGCCTGCGAACGTTGTGGCTGAATCGACAACAACCAACCGGCTGAGATGGAGGGCAGCCACGTATCCTAACGGCCGTGGAGCACGGCGAATGGGTCAAAGCCAACGCTCGCAAAGCCCAAAGCAGCAGATGTGAGGATTCAACCTCCGTTTGACAGTGACTATGTCGGCGGAGGCTGCTGTTGAAGTTGCTACAAAGAAGACTTCGCCGGGGGCAGAGGGGGGTCGCGCGACAATGTTAGAAGAGGTCAGCCAAAGAGGAGAACACGAAGCGGTCTAAACTTCCGTATTTACCGCCAACGTATTCACACGGCTGGATTACGAAACTTCTTCAAGTGACATGGTTGATTCCTTGATCTTACAGGCATGTCAAAACGCTGTGGGCGAGTCGATGATTGCCTGAGGCATCAGAAGCGTCATCATCAGGTACCAAAACCTGAGCCCTATTTGAGACAGGATGGATGTGGCACTCGAGACGGAGAACGCCGTTGGGGCCGGTGGTCAGGAAAAGTGAAGATTCAAGGCTCAGTGGGGAGGAGACCAAGCCTGCTTGAAAGTCGAGGTTTTGGCTGGTATGGGAGTGGGAGGAAGCATAGCGATTCAAGCGTTGGGGATGTGCATGAGGAAGAGGTAGTTTGTAAAATGACAAGTTACAAATTCAGAACCCTTCCTGCCACGCGATGTGATGACTTGTGAGAGTAGGCGTTCTACCTCCCCAGTGACTGTATACCGATTTTCTTATGGCAAGGTAATGACCGAGACTGTCAAAACCCAATCGGAGTAGCGAATTGGAAGGTTCAGAAATTTTGCTACCTATGTGGATGTGCTGGCTGCGAATGAATGAAGTCCAGCCAGGTCCCAAGCCCTCGTCTTGTGGACGATGAGAGCCCACAGGACCAGACAACTGCCATTGTCATGAGAGCAGCCGTGGCAGGTTTACGTGTCACGGCAGGTATAAACAGAGGCATTTCAGCTCGGCCAGTCTCGGTGAGATTGCTGGGCACACACAGATACCGTACTGCAACTACTTGTGAGGCAAGCAATGCTTGTTCGCCGCTGGGCGAGGTAAAGGACATCACACCTTTTCTTGCCAGACCCACCACCCTTCCAGTAAAGCCTCATCCCCTACCTACTCTTCCACCGCCATCCCCTTCCCCTCCTCCCAGGCCCTCCACCTCGAGTCAGAAAAGACGTCCTTCCATCTGCCCTGGAACACGCCCCTCTCATCGGCGGTCCTCTTGAACCTCTCGACGGACTCGACGTCCGCCCGGCCCAGGCTGCCGTACAGGTGCGGGTACCTCTCGCTCGCGTTGGGCGGGCTCTCCCACCTCACGGCGCTCCCAATGCTCGCCAGGCGGATCTTGAGGATCCACAGGGTGGTGTGCTCGCCGAAGAAGAGGTCTGCTGTGATGGGGAGCTGCTTTCCCGTGATCAGTGAGGGGACTGCACGAGGATGCCGGGGTTGAGCCAGATGATCGAGGTCTGTTTTAAGTCGAGGCGGCTACGATTGGAAAGTGATGCCTACAGGCAGTGGTGTTGGTGCTGGTGGGGGGGGGGGGAAGCTGTTTGACCTGACTCACCTGCCACGGCGCACTCAGATGGATGAAACCGTCCTTCTTGTCGAGCTCGGACGGCGGGAAGACCTCCGGTATAGGGAACGGTGGCTCCGTATCAACGATTTTGTAAACGTATCTAGGGGGCTCTGCCGGCGCCGTCATGGTGGGCTATGGGTGTGTGGGGAAGTGGCTGTCCAGGCAATCGATCTGGTGATAATCTGGCTATGTGAGAAGAGGAGAGTCAGAACCCTCTCCCTGCCTATATCTGGAGGCTTTGGCCAGGCGGGTTATTGGTGGCCCAACTATAACTCCGGGCTTAAGTTCAGGAATTGCACTCAGTCGGGACTACCCGCAGAACCCCGAGCCCCCGCCCATCGACGGGGAGATCCATTCTACCTTGGAACATGGCATCGAGGTTGTGATCGTCGCCTTCATGGGCCGGGAGAACTGGGTTTGTACCACGAGCTAACATCAATTTTCCTCTCTGCCCTCCCAGATGCCCACGTAGATAATTTTCAACGCCATTTCCCTGGTCTTCATGAAATACATTATAGAAAGTCATTATTTGCTACTTCCACGCCTGCCTTTGGAGCCACCAATGTTCCTGGAGGTAACGTGAGATACCCGCCCTCCTTTTCTCATAGCATCCCACCATCCGCCTCTACCAGCCACAGCTTGGCCAAGTCTTTTGTGAGACCAAGTCTCAAGATCCGCAATACGTGCTCTGCCGATGTCGAGTAATCCAGCCCAGACCTCCAGTCCCAGCCCCTCCTCGCGTTGCCCTTGGGGGCTAGGGCACTGCTCTTCCCCGGGGATCCACCCGCCACAGACCGGTGCAGCTGCGAAGCCAGCATCGAGCTTCCCGTCAGCACCATACTGCCTTTGTCTGATGACTTCTTCATCAGATCCGCCGGCGTGGAGCCCTTCAGCAGCGCGGGAGCAGAAGCAAGCACCAGCTGGAAGAAATCCTTACACGTCTCGTAAACCCTGCTGCCCACGCTCTGTATGTCCTCTACTGCTTTGAGCAAGACGTCGAGCTGCTCAAGCGTAATCAGCGGCGATGACCCGGGTCCATGCTGGCTGTGATCGACAAACACAAGCGCCTCGCCGAGCAGAGCCAGCAAAAAGTCCTCGCCAACGATTGCATCGCGCGATGCGTCGTACAGACCGCCACGAATATTATCATCGGAGGAGGCAATTACGATTGTTAGGGCTGCTACGGCTGACTTCTGTCGCCTTGCTAAGGGCAGCGACTCGTCGTCCCGGGTCTCGTAGAATTTGCGCAGTGTCGCATAGCCGGCAAGCATCTTGCCGAGCAGCTCAGCTGCCTCGAGATCCTGCTTCGCCAGCTGTTCAAGTGTGGTATTGCGCTGCTTTAGGAGCTGGCGTAAGTGGTCGTCCAGCTCTGCGGTAGGCGGATATGCGGCAGATTGGATGAGGGAGTAGGCGATGAGGAAGTGCATGACATCTCGCACTTTGGCTGGCCGATGGGACAGGGCGTAGTACCACATTGCCTCGCCGTAGCGGAAACATGTCTCTTTCAAAAGGTCACCAAAGTGCTGCGGTCTTGTTAGCTGCCTGATACACTATGTTTGGGGAGGAGACAAGCTTACCTCTGCAACCTGCTCGGCAAATTGGATCATGCCAAGGTCGTTGAGAAGCCTCCACACCTTGTCCACCATCTCAGTGGACTCGACATTCATTTCTTCCAGAATGTTCTCAACTAGCTCGCCAACTGTCTCCTCCGATCGTTGTGGCGAGTCCATCCTACCGAGCACATGGATCGCAACCTCCCAGCCGTCTCGCGACACACCGGAGTTGTCTCTGACCGAGGTCAACTCCTTGTAGTTGGACAGCTCTTGCGCGTACTGGATCAGTGTGTTGTCCTTGATTCCATCCGTCTCATCCGGGTCAGTAGGGTTTATTCCAAGGACTTCCATATCCTCTAAATCTAGGTCATCGAACGCGTAGAGAGCCGATGGCTGGTGCTGAGGTAGCCAGCGGCCGAGAGATGCTATCTCTGCGACCGCCGCAGCCAGAGGAAGCGACCAAGTCCTCAGCAGAGCAATGACTGCCTTCGCGTTGTCCTCGAAGACACAAGCCATGCCAACTTCGACGGCATTCAGAGAGTTGAAGGAGAAATCAGACGCCACCGCTGTCTGAAAAGAGCGTGCGAGTCGTTCCATGTATCCTTCGAAACCCATGGCTTGTGGCCCCATTACGAGGGCCTGAGACCTGGATAGATCGAAACTCTTGTTGCTTCGGTTCTCGTCCCACCAACCAAAAAGCCCGATAGTAGCCTCACACCAGTCTTGCGCGGTGTCGAGGATGACGTCTCGAGCGCCAAGAGCGATCTCGAAGATAACGTTCAGGTTCTCATATATCTCCCAAGGAACTTGACTCTCCGCTTTTCTGGCTGCCGCGGTCAGAGACTGATAGCCATCCGACATTTCGTCGTCAATGACCATTCTATTCTTGCCTTCCGCGAATCGCCGCAATTGATCCAACGCGCCTCGCGCCTTGACGCGGAAGATCTTCCAATCGTCGTGTGAGATCTCCCAGTTTCCCTTCTTGGCGGGACAAAGCTCCAGCATGTTGATTGTGTCCTGGGCCGCAAATCGTACGTTCTCAAGCGCGCGGCCAGAGTATTCCAGCTCGCCCCGGCGGTTAGCCTTGACGAATTCCCAGCCCGCATTTTCCAACAGAGTCTGCGCCTCGGCTACCTGACCTCGAAGCAGGGCCATGCACACAGTCGGCCAGAACATACTATGACTGGCAGGGCATGGCCTGCATTGCAATACCTCTTGGACCTGGGTCGGGTAGGGATTGTGGTGCTCAGCGAGCCAGCGGAATAGGGACTCTGGGAGAGGTTCCGTGGTTCTGCCATCTTCGCCTGTCCTGGTGTGATGTATTTGGAGGGCAAGCGTCGCAAGAAATGTGGCCTTCTCGAACGGCGAAGACTGAGGCGCGGGGCCGATCTCAGCTGCATGCTCCTCAGATTGTAGAGGCAGGGTGTCGACATATTGTTTCCACAAGCCGGTAAGCTTCCCACTGACCACGGCTAAAGTTTCATCCAGCCTCTGTTCATCCTCTTCTGCTCCAACGCCATCCTTGTAGAGTCGGTTGATCAGGCTTTCGGTGTCAAGTATCAGCTCGGGAGGTTCCGTGATTGTCGCATAATTGGATTGGCTGTAGAGATCTTTCGCAATTGAAGCGATCGTGAATGAGTGTCTTCGTCCGCCTGACCGTTGTGCTGTAGCCCGGAAGATATCCTCTGCCTCCCTAAAGACTTTCTCATCTGCCGCTGGTGTCTGGAGCATCATCAAATCGGATTCATCGACTGCCTCGCCATTCTCGTCCTGTTCGTCGTGCTCCATGTCGAGCCACATGTCTCCCTCGCCTCCGTCTCCTTCTTCTTCGCCATCAGAGTATTCGTCGAACTGCTGCATGAACCCCTTTGCTGAGCGGTTGCGGGTTGATCTAGCTGGCGGATCGTATTCCTCTTCCTCATCCTCACCGTTGTCCGACTCGTCATCATCATCGTCCGAGTCGTTTCCGTAGTTTACCTGGAATGAGCCTGCGCCCTTCCGAGTTGGCGCTACATCCTCGTCCTCATCCTCCTCTTCGTCGTCATCAAGGACTACTTCTCTAAGTCGCGATGGCTTGCGCGTCGTACTAGAGCGGACGGATCGGCCGAGTGGAGCGTTTGATTTTGATTTCTGTTTCGCGGCAAACAGATTCTTCGGAGGCGTGGGCGCGAAGGGGTTGGCTTTGGGAGCAGACCCTGCGGCAGCGAAGGGGTTCTTTACGGGAGGGGTCTTGTCCTCCAGACCGCTCAAAGCGAAAGGGTTCTTGGAGTTACTAGCACCAACAGCCTTCATCAAAGAGCTGCCCATGAAGGAGGCAGAAGGTGTGCCGGCAGGGGTGCTGCTCGCATGGGAGGGAGGAGGAGGGACGGCTGGGGTTGTGGAAGGCATGTTGCCAAAATCGAAGAGACCTTTGCCCTTTGCATGCCGGCTGTGGTCGGGCGTGGAGAGCAGGCTGCTCTCGTCGTCGTCGTCGGGCACCTTGAAAGACATGGCGAGCTGTGTTGGTTTAGGAGGGCGTCAAGGTGAATACTCCTCGAGGAAAACCGATCAAAGTTGATGTTGGGAGGATGTAGTCAGTTGCATATGGAAGTCAGACCAAGAGCCAGCGACCAGCTCCGGTCTTTTGGTCTCGCGCTGGCTGACCGGGTGGTTTGTTGACGTTGAATGCGCCTCGGGAGGTGGGATGGCAACACGGCTGGAGACTTGCCAGTCGGGGGACGCGACTTTTCCAAAGCTGCCATTCGCGACAGGAGCTCTCTGAGCACGGGCCAACGGTATGTACATGTACATGGCCGACACCACACCCGGGTTGGTCTACGGCGTACAGTACCTCACCTACACGCAGATAAATAGATAACACACGCACCCAAGTAACTTTTTCCATTGCCTTTTAAAGAAACATGCCCCCTGCGCACGTTTGCTCCATCCACTCAGATCTCTTCGACAACCTCTACAACCTACGCATCAAGATCTCACAGTGGTACATTGTTCGTTGACCCTTAAACAAGCATATTTGATGTTCAATAGTGCGCACTCTGTGATTTTGCGCGTTTCTGAACTCTGACCTCAAACTTGGCGGAGTTCTGTGTTTCCCGGGTCAAGCCCGCCCAGTTTGAATATAGGAACCCAAGAAAACATCGTCAACTCAGCAACTAGCACACCTATGGTCGGATCACTGGATTAATCAAGGGGGAAGCCAGTGTGTGTGGGCTCTCGCGACTGAGGATGTTGACAAAACATTGGCTAGCTGGTGAGGAAAAGAACTGGCAAGGCCTGAATTGAATAGAAACTCGGAAAATGAGTGACTATAAGTTGGATGAGACTTCACAACAGATCCCACAGCAGTGTGATCAAGCACAACCAGGGTAAACCTCGATTTCGTCCACCTAGAACCTTTGCGAGACTCGAGACCAGGATGGACGTGCCTCATAATGTCTTCCAATCGAATGCGCTCTCCCATGCTGCAGCTGCCTTCAAGACTGTCACATCATCATACCTACGCCCGACGAGCATTATCCCCGTGGGCAATTTGATCTCAGCATTATCTGAGGCGGGAACGAATCCGCAGGGTAGCGATAAGGCCGGATGGCCAGTGCCTGTTCGCATTAGCATCACTGATCTGATGATCTAAGGGTGTCACACGCGAGGCGTACTGTCAAATGGACAGGTATTGTGTATTATGCCCGGGGTCAGAGCGTTGTGCTGCAGGGGACCTTTCTTCTCGCTGTCATCTCCAAGATTCTGAGGCGGCGTTGCAACTGTTGGCATCACCAAAATATCGACATCTTTGAGGGCTTGATCATAGCTGTCCTAGTCATGATGATTGAGTAGTCAGTACTGATTGACGAGCCCTGGAGAATCCAGGTAAACTCACCGCTAGTCCCTTGACTAGATTCCCAACTCTTCCTTGCAATGCCGGCCCGTACTTCTCCTCGCAGTAAAGCCATCTGATGTATAGGTTCCGAGTGCCCGGCCCCAAAGAGTCGAACTCGCGTTGGCTCAGCCTTTTCGGCGTAACAAGAGCTGTGCGATCGGTTAATGAAAATTGCTTCCTACCATCGATATCACCAAAGATGGCCTGCCGCCCACCGGCAATTGGGAGACCGCACGTCCAAATCACATTGCCCATATGGTGCACGGGGACAGATACTTCTTGGACCTTTGCGCCAAGTTGCAGAAATTTCTCAGCCGCGGCATTGACAGATGCAACGACATTTGGGTCTTGGTCAGGCACTTCAAAGCCTTCTTTCAGGATGCCAACTTTGAGCCCGCTCAGTGACGACTTTGAGTCCTTCTGAATAGTGTCAAGGACGGCATCCAAAAACAAGGTCTTTGGGCTCCCAACTTCGAGGCCGAACCCCGGCTGGCGATCATCCCACCCATCAGCGCCTGCGATTGCCTCGAGAAGTCTTGCGCAGTCAGGCACCGTTCGCGCCATTGGCCCAGTGTGATCTATGTTTGCGTCCAGGCTAAGGATCCCCGTGTACGGAACAAGCCCCCAAGTTGGTTTGAGGCCCACGATGCCACAGCAGGTAGCTGGAATCCTGATGCTTCCTCCCTGGTCACCCCCAATGGCCACGTCGACTGACCCCTTTGCCACCAGGCGACCAGATCCTGACGAGGATCCTCCGGCACTGTAGAAGTCGGCGTACGGGTTGTGTACGCGACCGGTGCAGGAGGATATAGATGTACCTTCGAGGCAACTGTTCTCGCAAGCTGAGCTTGACGTTAGTGAGCGGGGACTGGGCACCTGTAACAATATTTCGTCGGAGAACAGTATTTGCTTGCCTGATTTGCCCAATATCAGACCACCCGCATCCAGAATGCGGGTTACTATCGTAGCATCGTACTCGGGCGTCCAATCGACCATGGTTGACCCATTAGTGCAACGTACCCCTGCCACGGCAGTGTTATCCTTAATTGCGACCGTCTTGCCGTCTAGAAGTCTGCCTCTCGGCGAGGTCGCCTTGATCGTAGCCTAATAATGGAGTCAGCCGTAGCCAACGATGCTGTTGCATCCCCTAGAACTTACTCTTGTTGCCCAGCCTCCACCATCAGTGTCCTTGGGCTCTGGGATATGTATGTTTTCTCGAGGATATTTACTGAGGTCTGGCTTCGGAAACAAGAGCTTATCGTCCCCAAGGCTGTCGACAAGATCCTCGAATGCGCTAGTCATGACACTGTAATCGTTCGCGTGGCCATCTTCAAGTTCCAGGCCTGCTTTTGCTGCGAGATTTATGATCTCATCCACACTGACTCTAACTCGAGTCATAATGTGCTAGCTAACTGGACCCGTCTGGCTCAAGAAACAATCCAGGTCAGTATGAGATCGTCTGTGACTTCCCTTGGAATGAGGAGATGATTTTATGGCAACAGATGCCTTGGATCAGGCTTGTCACAGATTGAGGAAATTGTGTTCTGATTCCAGATGGCTGACCAAATAACATCATCACCTCGTCGTCCCGAGGATCGGCACTGCCACTAGATCCCTTATCATTCAACAGGCAGGCGCGGGGTACACTTCACTAACGCACCGGCAACATTAAATACGCTGGTTCTGTGTAACTGATGAGAACGCAAAGCTTATCAGCAACTGCCCTTTCTTGCCCAGGCAATATGCTGTATGCATTAAAGTCTGAGTATCAGGTTATTTCAAGACTCATGACGCCCTTCACGGAAATAGCGAAAAGGCCAAGAATTCGGGTGTAAGATTTCTGACCCGGTCTTCGTCAGAGTCAACTTGAGGTAAAAAGATCTATACCTAAGTAGCCCGATACTTCCTGTGCTTCGGTATTGTGAACCTATTCATATAGAACATTTGAGTACACGGAACATGCGAGCAAAGTTGCAAAGACTGTTCCCGCACTTGATGGAATAACAAGGGAAACACAGGCTATGTACCACCCTCGGCTGAACCTCGAATACTCGAATCCTGACAGCACATGGTCTCAGGCATTGGCTGCGGAGGCTAGTACAGGAGCAGGTAATCGTTTTACCTTCAGTGGCCTTGAAAGGAGAATGCAGATGAACAAGGAGAGATGGTCCACCGAGGTCTGGTTAAAATATTGTATTATTCTTTTTTCAAAAAAAAAAAAAAAGAAAAGAAAAAGAAACCTACCACTTGGAACGTCTTGGAGATCTCGAGGAAGTGATCAGAAATTGACTACAATTGAATATCGGTAACGATGGCTCTCAGTTTCGAATTCTATAGCGAGCTCCTGTCCCTGTTCCTTTTTTATGGGGGTGTGGTGGTGGTTTGTTGGAAAACATTCGTTGTTTCTTGATATTTGCCGGCTGAATTGTCACAGAATAGCACGAACATGTTTTCTTTCTCTTCTCTCTTTAAAGTCCCAATTATCGAAAGCTCTCGTAAGAAATTATCCAAGTCTATCTAACAAGCTAGCTTTTCAATAGGACATATGAGGGAGAGGACCCGTTTTTTACGTTGGCTTGGGGGGGAAAAAAGCATCATTGTCATGACCAAATTACAAAATCATCTGTTCAGACAGAAATATTGGGGACATTCATGCAACCTACTTGATGTATTATTAGAATTACATCGATATAGACTACCTTGGCTGGCCCCTGCGCCGAGTCATGACATTATTAATTCCCACTGTTCATTGGTGAGTCGCCTTCCCCGTAGCAGTCCTCTCAATCTCATTTGAACTTATGCCAGAATACGGGTTCTCACTCCACTTGCGCCATGTAATTTTCGGCCATTAACCCGGACCCGACACTCGAGAGCCAGAGGTGGCTGTGTGAACTCGGGCATCGTGACTATTCAGTGGTGGTGTTTCCCCGGTCATGGCAGGCTATATACGAGCTCAACCGCACCGGATGATATTTTGGTCTACCTGGGCGATCGAGCTTTCTACTACCTTTCAAGGCCCCAGTAATTTTGATTTTTTATTATTGTTTCACGATCGTGTGATTTCAATACGATGCGCGTTGTTAATCTGTGCCTGCTTGTCTCAATAACATCGGCGCTGTGTCAGAGCACTGAGCCATTATGGCAAGCACCAAGCCCTGATGATAGTACGTCACAAAATTTAGCCTATGTGTGGTTCTCAGTAACTAAGTATACCCAACAGGCCGGGCCCCTTGTCCCCTTCTCAACACCCTCGCAAACCATGGGTATCTTCCCCGGGATGGGAAAAACATTACTGTTGATAAGCTTATCGAGGGAATGCATGCTGGTCTCAACCTCCGCGAGGACGCAAAGCTCTTCTTCCGATTGCAAGGTAACAAGGCTCTCGAAGCCTCCTCGACGGGGAACAAAGATACCTTTCAGCTCAGCGACCTCAATAAGCACAACCTTATCGAGCATGATGCTTCCCTCAGTCGAGCAGACATTTTCTTCGGGGATAATTGGTCGTTCAACCAGACCATATTCGACGAGACCAAATCGTACTGGCCCTCGACGACGATCTCCCTCACTGACGCCGCCAAGGCACTTGTTGCGAGGCAGAAAAGTGCTGAGAGCATCAATCCCGACTATAATCTACCACTCGATGGCCACACAAACTCTCTAGGTCAGACAGCCATGTATCTTGGTCTCTTTGGGGACTATGAAGACGGTAATGCGAACAGGTCCTGGGTCGAATATTTCTTTGGTAGGTCGATTTTGACTGCATGTGAGGCCGAGGTCGATTAAAGTTGAAACTGACTTTGCTCTGCGCAGAAAATGAGAGACTTCCGTTTGAGCTTGGTTGGCAGAGGCGGTCTGATGATGAAAAAATCCCGGCAACTGGCATTTTAGGTCTGACTACAAAGGTTGCTGTTCATTACTTGGCTGCCAAGGTTGGCCTGTAGCTGTAGCTTTCGGCTGACCATAGTAATGGAGGACTTGTAGATTCAGTGAATTCAGGTTCTCAATCCCGGTAGCAGTTGTCTGTAAACTGTTTTCTGCCCTCAAGCTTGGGGAGAAGGGGGTCGTTCATTCGCTAGAGACTAGATTTCCGGACTCCAGCTACGACATGAGTTTCTACAATTTTAATTCCGGTTTGGTTTCAGCATATATTGTAGGAGGCGTAGTTGTATCAAACTTGTAAGGCATTCTATTTGATTTTGAGCTAATAACTATCAACACCTTTGATGATATCAGCCGCCTTCTCTGCAACGGCGTACATGGTTTCCTGTGTATGAGCTGAAGGGATCAGAGGCAAGATGCTAGCATCCACAATCCTCAGGCTTTGGACACCATAAACCCGTAGCTGCGGGTCGACGACTCCTCCCAGTTCCAAAGGCATCATCGCTGCTGTGCAGCAGGGATGGGCATTTGAGGGGCGATAAAGTGAACTTCTGATCGCGTCCTCTATTTGCTCATCGGTTGTGACATTGGCTCCTGGGGCAGTCTCTACTGGCTGTAGTGGAGCCAGAGAGGGCGCTGATATGAGCCGTCGAGCCATCTTGACTCCCTCGATAGCGATTTTGATATCGAATGGGTGTGTGAGCGCCTGGAAGTCTACCTGCGGTGCTCCGAGAATGGGATCTGGGTTGGTGGTGTTGATCAGGACTGTGCCGCGAGATAGGGGCTTGATGACGGCGAAGGTAGCAGCAGCGGCACCACCAAAGGTATTTTCAATTACGCTGCCGTGCTTATCAGCTACGATTTGAGACAATAATTCGTGCTGGAGCTTATAGCCAGCCTCCAAGGTCGGGTGCTGCCTGTGCCACTCATCAAGAAATTGACTGGCATCATTGTTATGAAGGAACTCGTCAATTAGAGCTTGATAGTCGCTGGTGAGATTTTGCAAAGAAAGGACGACTCTGTTGTTGCCGAAGGCCCAAGTCATCGGCCCAGTCCTATTCGCCATGTATTCCTTCAAAGAGGCATTGAAAAATGAAGCGTCATTGAATAGAGTCGGATTGAGGCTTGGTTCATTCTGAACTGTTTGAACAGAATGGCATGTCAGTTCCACATGTGGCAGCAAAAACAAACAAACTAACTTGGAAGGATTGAAAGGAACTCACATTCGAAAGCAAATCCAATGTTCGTTGGATGGTCTTGGAAGTTTGCACCAACTCCGGGCAAATCTGCCACGATTTCAATGCCTAGTGGTTCAAGTAAAGCCGCGGGACCAATCCCGCTAAGTTGCAAAATCTGAGCGGTGTGTACTACACCAGTAGCTAATATAACCTCCTTCCGAGAGTGGAGGACGCTGTACTCATTCGAGGTACTGTTTACGCGGGTCACATTCACACCTGAGACGGATGTCTTAGGCCCAGTGACAAGATTTGCAACATAGCTTCCCACAAGTATATCCAAATTCGGCCTACCACTGGCTGGATCGTAGTCTGTAATGCCAAGCATTAGTCAAAGAGAAATCACAGGTGCGGAGCCTAGTCCGAGAAAGGGGAATCCGAGACATGGCCAGTAAACTTCTGCGTGATAGAAGAGAGCGGTCTGTCGACTGCTCATTGAATAGTGACTCGGCCTGTGGTGTGATGCTTTGAGAGAATGGTAAGGGTTTCGAGAAAATTCGAAGTGCAACCTACATGATTTCCGTGCCGAACATCTGGTGATATTCACAGGGTCAATGTCGATAGGCTTCCATGCTAAGCCAAGGTTTTCGCCATTTGTATCTCCGTCCGTTCGATATTCGACTCCAATGTCCCTCGTCCATGCGTCTATAAAGTTGTCTGTTCAAGAATTAATGCGTTAGCAGGCTATTGCAAATATCACCACGAAAGAAACACCTGAGACACCTACATAGAGCTGGGAACTGCCACTTAGGAAAACCTGCTTGCATTGGACCCTGACCATAACCATCTGGGCTGACAACATATTCATATTTATCGACAAGCTCAGGGCTTGGGTAGGTCAGAGTTGAGGATTTCTTGAAGTATTGGAACATACTGTCCCAACCCCACCCTGGGTTTCCCAGAGCTGCCCAGGCATCGTAGTCCGTACGCGCGCCTCTCGAAAGGGCCACTGAGTTGAAAACTGTGATTAATATATTTCGCGATCACCTATGCATGGACGACGTAATTCTGTGTGTCCTGAGAAATCATGTGGTTCTTACTTCCGTTCACAGTTGATCCGCCGCCTACCGTCTTTCCTAGACGCACACCAGATGACTTGTTTCCCAGACCTTTTTGAGGAACAGAAGGAATATCGAAGAGGTCTTCCGTGTGAAGAAATCTGGCATTGTACGGGCTTTTACGCGTTATTCACCTGCTACAGGTCCCGAAGCGATGCATTCCGGAGGAATCCGATCAAAGATCGATGGGCAACCGTAGCGAAGAAAGACTTATACATACATCGCGACGTCCCAACGGTCGTCAAAATCACCATATTCAACGATAAGCACAGAGGCTGGAGGCAGACAGTCGAATGTCAGCTCTCGGCAAAAGAGACGGATCAAATTGTGTGAGACTCACTATTCAAATTTTCTGTCAGACGAGCTGCCACTACAAGACCAGTGAGCCCTCCTCCTGCCACAATATAGTCATACGTGCGATTGATGACGGCCGGATCTCGAAGAATGACAGAGGTTGACAATTTGGCCAGACTTAGAAGAAGGCACTTGAAAAACAAAGCATTTGAAAACGACATCTTGAGTGTGTCAACTACTCTTGGTCAACCGTTCTGTAAGTCTCGGCAGTCTCAAATCATTGGCATCGACCAGACATCTCCAAGAGAAAGACGTAGATATATACTTGCACAATAGCAGACATGGCTCTCCCCGGCCGGTGATCTTCAACTGGAGATTTTGCCCCACTACAAGGTTCATCAGTAGTGCTTACGCTCTTATGCAAGAAGAAATATTGCTCGTGTCCAGCTATAGCATTGGCTGAGATATCCCGTTGAACCCATGACTGCAGTTCAAGCTAGTCCAAATGGTGACACCAGGGCCGCTTCACAATACTTTAAACGGCAGGACCTGTTGGAAGCGCCTGGGCGTTTAATACACTATGGTGTCATGCATTGCGTAGTGGGCGAGAATCAGATCACCGCATGTCCTGCGCGAGCCAATCCCAGATGTGGAATTCTAACATGACACAGCGTTTTACTGTGCCTTTGCTGTACCCACCTCCGCCATTCAAAATCTGTGAGAGTCGTGATTGACAGAGTGCCAGCTCAACAACGGCTGGCAACAGTTTTCAGAGAATAGCGAAGAATGGGATGTTATCTAAGTCTTCCAGCCATCAATAAACATGTCTTACTTAAAATGTGCGGGCAAAATTGATGTTCTGAGGATCAACTACCTGCCATTATAATAAGGTGATAATCTTGAAGCTTCCACTAGGAGAGTAACGACTACTTCAGTCCAAGTTACAAATATTCTTCCAGATCGTGTATGAAGTTTGGACAGCACTTTCGTACAATCAAAAACAGGCTGCAATGGCTATGAAGGTCAACGTAGAGGCTGATGTCATGACAGGCCACCAGATTGCTGTACTAGGCATTAATTTACACACGGGAACCACTTTGACTACAAAGCGAAGTAAGATCGAGTGCAAAAGCATGTAGTCAATAACAAGGCAAGACCAGCAGAAGAAAAATACGGAACAGCTTTGGACGAAGGAAAGGATACAAGCCTCGGCTCAAACATTTTTACTTCCAATAGAATCCAGACTCCAAGGCTACTGCTCAATTTGTTCACAACAGTGCAACAAATCCTATGAGCTTGGGGGACGGTCCGCCCGCTAAGCTATTTCCGAGGTTCTCAATTGGTAGTATTACCAGTGCTGATGTATCGAATAATGGTTTTTTTCTCTCGAAAACGGGCACGAACCCACGACATTGCTAGCTAGCCCTAGTTGGGTAAAACATGTTCGTTGCATATATTTGATAGTGCACATGGGGACGTAGAGTTTGCTTTCGGAGTGTAGTGATGTCCGCTTCAGGGGAAAGGCTCTTATAAAGTTTAGTGAAGTCCGCATTTGTGAAACAACGAAACATGTACATCCTTGGCGACTACCAAGACTGACTAGTAGGGAAAGTCGGCAACCTGCGGAGGTAACTGTACCGAGATGATGCAGCTGACTCTATCACCCCTTAATATAATTGGTCCCTAGGCACAGGCTGTCTGCTCGGGATGAACCCCACGAGAAGCAATAAATAAAGTCTGCGACTTCACCAAGGTGAATAATGCATTTTTAGGCACCGCCGTGTGTTTCTCAGTGTGACGATTATTTCTCGTCGCCTTCATTCTTTTTAGCTCCAGAGGCGCTGCCCTCTCTGGTAAGACAGTCTTTACTTCATATTCTCTGGCGATTTTCATCATGGTGCACTTGCGCTCATTTACGCTCCTGGTCACGGCAGCAGCCTTCGGGCAAGCAGCGTTGGATTGGCAGAATGTGCGCACTGGGGCATCCGGAGGCTTCACAACTGGCATTCTCTTCCATCCAAATTCAGAGGGTATTGCATACGCGAGAACAGACATTGGAGGCCTTTACAGGCTGAATGCCACAGATGATTCCTGGATTCCTATCACGGACAGCCTCGCCACTGACGAGGGATGGTAAGCATTTGATCAACCAATCTAGGGCAGTAACATTTCATTGATGACTGAGTACCAAAACAATAGGCACAACTGGGGTATTGATGCCATTGCAGTGGACGCGCAAAACGATAATATGGTGTATGCCGCTGTAGGTGGATACACTGTTGACACAGTGTGAGACTTCCTTACTGAATCTTGATAAGCATTCATATTGTGGTTGACAAGGCTGATCATCATCGATAGCTACAATACCGACACGAATGGAGCCATCATTCGAAGCTCAGATCGCGGAATGACCTGGAACTCAACCGCGCTTCCCTTTAGGGTGGGGGGAAACATGCCAGGTCGTGGTATGGGCGAACGTCTCGCCGTCGACCCGGCCAATTCTGACATCATTTACCTCGGGGCTCGAAGCGGGAAAGGTTTATGGAAGTCTATGGACGGAGGCGTTACTTTCAACAATGTAAGTTGGAGATTCCCTCTGAGACATTCACCTCTTCGTATTGTTTATACGATAGGTCTCTGTTGCATGCGAGGCATCAGTAATCTGGTCTCTATAAATACAGAATTTCTTCTCTTCTTGGAGTAAAGAGAGTTTGATAGGAAAAGTCACTAATCAAGCATATTTTGTACAGGTTACCTCCTTCACGGCAGTTGGCAATTATGCCCAGAACAAGACAGACACGACTGGCGTGGGAACTGATCTTCAAGGACTGACCTTTGTCACGTTCGACGAGACTTCAGGAATTACAGACAGTGGCGCCACAAGTCGCATTTTTGTGGGATCGGCCAATGATGGATCTGTCGAGACGGTCTGGGTGTCCAACGACGCTGGTGAGACCTGGGGTCCGGTGAAGTCAGTACCTCGGAGCACCCATTAAGCGTTTGATTTCAATTGCCGTGTCTCAATTGGGGCACTTTGCTTCATATTCAAGAAGAAGAAAAAGGAGCTACTTAGGCACTTGCTAATACTTTGACACAATAGGGGCCAGCCGCGCGATTATTTCCCTCACAAGTGCAAGTTGCAGCCAACAGAAAAGGCTCTCTACCTCACTTACAGTGATGGACTTGGACCTTACGACGGTGCGAAGGGATCCGTTTGGAGATATGACCTGAGAAACTCAACGTGGAAAGACATTACGCCAGTCCCCAACGCCAGTTTAACACACGGCTTTGGGGGTTTGGGTCTTGATATGCAGCAGCCAGGGACGCTCGTAGTAGCAGCCCTGAATCTTTGGTGGCCCGACGTCCAGTTTTTCAGGTCTATCGACTCAGGAGCCAGCTGGTCAACAATTTGGGATTGGGTAAATGCAACCACAGGGACGATGGCGCGTCATCATACAACCTCTGCGCCCCTTGCACCGTGGCTCGAGACAGGATTCGTTAACGTGCCAGGAGGAAAGCACTTGGGATGGATGGTCGAATCATTGGAGATCGATCCACTCAACAGTGACCATTGGCTCTACGGCACTGGTATGTCACTTTGGGGAGGAAAGGACTTGACGAAATGGGACAAAAGCCCTCGTGAGAATGTCACTATCCAGTCCTTGGCTTTCGGCATGGAGGAGACCGCAGTCCTGGACCTTGCTTCCGCCCCAGGAGGGACCGAACTCTTGATGGCTGTAGGCGATGTGGACGGATTTACGTATAAAAGCAGCAGTGACCTTAACACACCACCTTCCATTCCATGGATGAACCCGCAGATTTCCACTACAGTTGGCGTTGGTAAGTGGACCTCTACCAGGCTGTTCAATGTTCTCACTCCGAGATCTAGCGAGCGAGTTCGTACGTTCTAACTGCAATCTGGTACTGACCATAATTTTCAAGATTTCGCCGGAAACAGCGTCGATCATATTGTGCGTGTAGGCAATAGCTCCGATGGCTCACAAAGTCAGATTATTACCAGCTCTGACGGCGGTGCTACTTGGAAAGCCCATCTCGGGACTGAAAACTCGACTTATGGTGGCGCCGTGGCTTACTCGGCTGATGCGAACACGATTCTATGGTCATCATGGAATAATGAGGTCTTTCGTTCAAGAAACGGCAGTGATTTCACCACTGTCACGAGCCTTTCTCCGGGAGCGCTTATCGCCGCTGACAAGCAGAACGGCACCGTCTTTTACGGAGCTTCGAAGGGGACTTTCTTTGTGTCCACCGACGCAGGGGCCACATTCACACAGGCCGGTGCACTGGGTAATGCTACAGTTGTCGTAGATATTGCTGCGCATCCGGTCACGGAGGGAGAAGTCTACGTTTCAACCAATGTCGGCATCTTCAAGAGCACAGACTACGGTTCGACCTTCACTCTAATAAGCGGAGGGGTACTCACCAACACACAATTGGTAGCTCTAGGACTGGCCCCGGATGCTGCTTCGTGGGCCATCTATGCTTTTGGCAAAGGGCCCGCAGGTACAAGGCTGTATGCCAGTATCGACGGCGGTGCGTCGTGGGAGGATATTCAGGGCGATCAGCAGGGTTTCGGGGCTGTGAACTCGGAAAAGGGCAAGCTTGCCGGCAGTGCCAATGTGCCTGGTCAGGTCTATGTTGGAACCAATGGCAGGGGGGTTTTCTATGCGCTTATGGCCCCTAATAGCTGAACAACTTCGGTCAGGTGAATAAGAAATTTCTATTTCCTGTCGAGCACGCGGAAAGATGCAACCAATGGCCAGTGAAACATATGTAGCTGCTCACGAGGTTGTGCCCCCCTCCCCCTGGAGACGGGGGCGCTGCAAGAAATAATCTTGAGGAGGCAAGATAAGAGCTGACCTTCCGAAGATCTATTGGTATAATTTTGAACGCAGCGTGTGGTCACCAAAATCACGATTTCGGCATTCATATGGCTATGGCAGTAATAGCTATTTTCATAAGTTCATTTGTAGCGTCTACTTGTCACATTATTACTCGCCTCTACCGTTTTTTTATAGCAAAATTCTGAAGAGTTCATCAACTTGAATGCGATATATAATTAAAAAGACCATATGGGCTCATCTATCTCTCAGCCTCGTCCGCGAGACAAGTGTGCTGGACGCCGTCACAGTAGAGCTAGCGGCAGAGGAGGGCTTAGCCGCAATTCCATCACACTTAATATAGATTCTGGATTGATGGCACCGATATGCAGCTCTCATGTGGCTGGCTCTATACCTGACCTCATCCGATGTGGATTAAGGGCTCGCTCTAAAGTGCTAAATGGTGTTGCTCCAGTGCTTAGAGCTCACTTTCAAAAGCACACCGCTCGTGTCAGACAGTATTCTCTCGAGCACATGGATACAACAGTGAACACGCCAACGATTTCCGCGGGCTAACAACAGGGACATCGGTAGTGGAGAACGGAGAGCTGCCGGTTGATTCGGAAAGAAATCTGCCTCGTGCTCGCATGATTTGCCTAGGTTAGTCCCATAAATGGAATTAGATCTTCGCCTCAGTGATGCAATGTTTGAATGCCGCTCCAGTACTTGGATCCCAGCATTGAGTCAACCATGCACCCGGGGTGCCCTGAAGATTTGGAGGCACAACAGTGGCTGCCCAGTCGGAAGTTCCCTGGGCAGCCTGGCAGGCCCGGCAGGCCTGAACTAACCATAAATCACAGTGGTGCGCGTGGCGCCAGGCGGCTGCTAGAAGGGTAGATCCCAACCTGTCAAGCTGCTGAGGCTTGGTCCATTGGCAACGCCAAGCCGACAAGGATTTAGGGGTTCAGGAATCTAGTTCATGCAAGTGGTGCTATGATGGACTGCCGTCGACGAATCACACCTTGAACCTTGCCATCCAGCAACCCGGCAATTGAGATGATGCATATCGACATACTATGTTCTGTGCAGTCCGTTGGCTTAGAGGCACTCCGCACCCTGCGCCTTGCTGCACTGGGGATGTTGTGTTAAGTTTCGAACATATTGTTTAAGTGGATATCGCCGAGAAGGAGAAGAGCCCAGCCCGCCTTTATCGTGATCGACTGGCCAGATTTGTGTGTGTGGCTATGCCTTTTCCCGAAAAATGCGGCGTCCAACAACAATGTGCTGGGCTTCGCGGCGGTAGCCAGACCAATATATTTGCACGAATTGGACTTTGAAAATCGCCTGTGCAGCGAATCAGTAGTAAAGCCCGGCATGTCGCCTCAAACTGCCGGGCATGTCGGGAATACTCCTCGGGTTCCCTCCCTGGAAGCCAAATATATCAATTACTGTACGCACCTTGTGACATATCGGACGAACACATGAGCCGCCCAATTGTGGTAATCGCCGACAAGCTGTACTACGCCAAAGCCATGATATGACCGAAGGGCAGAACGCACAAAAACGTCATTCATGCGCTGAGAACGATCCACAGACTGTTTGTCCGTGTTACCTTGCGAAGGTATTGCTGGCTGAAAATTGCTGAAAACAACGGCCAGGGCAAGACGGACTCTCTAGAACAAGCAATCCTCTTGTCTGACAGCTCATCTTGAGATCGGTCTCAATCGCCTTTTCAAACCTCCAAGCTTCAAAGAGAGCCTGCCGTGAAGAGCCATGCGGATGCTCACTTTTCCGACCAAGGCCACAGTCCTCGTGATAGCCAACATTCTGACCTTAGTTCTCGCTTCCCTGCAGGACTGCCTCAATGATGTTTGCGCAGACAGCTCTGACTGTGTCCGGTTCGCCGACCAAGACCTTGACATCCTTGATACCTATCAACTCAGCTGGGTTAAACCATACAATCTTGCGGTGGATGTTACTCCTGAAGCTGTGATCCGTCCAAATTCTGCTGAGGAAGTTGCGGCGGCCGTTCAATGCGCCGCAGAAAACGGCTACAAGATACAAGCCAGGTCTGGCGGGCATTCTTATGCAAACTTTGGACTTGGAAACGGTGCGGTCACCGTTGACCTCATAAACATCAATCAGTACAGCATAGACAACGCGACTGGATATGCAACTATCGGAGCAGGCTTGAAACTTGGGGAAGTTGAGTATGTATAACCTTTCCCCAGTTGCGACCTCCCACCTGTATTTTTTTTCTATTATTCTTTTTTTTATAGGATTCTCCAGAATACATGGCTTCGGGCTCCATACTTAGTAGCAGGTTACTAATGCGTAACAGTGACCATTTACACGAGTCTAAACGAGCTTTTGCCCATGGTGTTTGTCCATATGTTGGTATTGGCGGCCACGCGACCATTGTGAGTTTCTTTCCTTGGATTGAGAAAATTCCATGCGTGGCTGATGAAAAACTTTCAACAGGGTGGTCTTGGCCCAATGTCCAGGATGTGGGGATCAGCTCTCGATCACATCGTCGAGGTGGAGGTGGTGACGGCTAATGGGACCATTGTTCGTGCAAATGAGCAGGAGAACAGTGACCTTTTCTTTGTGAGTCCCTGAAGAAGCTATTCAGTGTCCCCACATCGACTGACAAAACTATTAGGGCCTTCGAGGAGCTGGCGCTAGCTTTGGCATAATCACGAAATTCGTGATGAGGACGCACCCGGAACCTGGTGATATTATTCAATACACCTTTGATATCACCATTGCAGATGACTCAGCACGACTCGCAGATATCTATTTGCAATGGCAGGACCTCGTGTCTGACCCGACCCTTGATCGGCGCTTTGGCACGGAGTTGATTATGTGGCTTGGTGGAATTATCATTACGGGGACCTTTTATGGGACTCAGGACGAGTTCGACGCAACGGGCATCCACCAACGTCTGCCAGGAAATGGCACGCTTTCTGTGACCGACTGGCTTGGCTCTCTTGCTGCTTGGGCTGAAAAGGAGGCGTTATATTTGGCCGCTGTATCTTCCAACTTCTACGCCAAAAGCCTCGGCTTCCGAAGTGAGGACATACTCAGCAAAGAAAACGCTACAGATCTGTTCGAGTACGCTCAGGGAGTGGATAAAGGGACTCTTCTGTGGTTCATCATTTTTGACGCGACGGGCGGTGCTGTTGCTGACGTCCCCCTGAACGCTACTGCATACGCTCACCGCGACAAATACATGTTCTACCAGTCTTATGCAGTCGATCTACTCAGCTTGTCGAATACAACCTGGAACTTTCTCACCGACTTCCACGAAGAGCTAGTCGGGAAGCTACCAGAAAACACGCTGACCAGAGGCACCTACCCCGGTTACGTCGATCTCAACATAGACGGAGTGCCGCAGGAGCAGTACTGGGAAGGAAACCTGCCGACACTGGAGGGTATTAAATCAAAGTGGGACCCAAACGATGTTTTTCACAACCCACAGAGCGTCCGGCCGGTGGCAGCTTGAGAGACATTTGGGAGATGATTACGAACGGAGTTCCTCGAGAGCGTTTGCAGTATGTTTGCTGTTGAGATACCCTAGAATAAATCCGCAATTGTACACTGCAAAATTATTCTAACCGCGGCCGCCGGCAATTGTTTGTGTTTGAGATACTCAGCACCTGCTTTGAATGCAATCCGTCTACTTCACCATGCACAATCGCTGGTTGCTCGGCTGTTTCCTTCGTAATCCCGAAGCAATACATACGCTGATTGCTGGCACGTGCTGGTCTGTTCTGTACGAGCCTGTTGTTCCAAGACGTTAATTGAACGAAAATATCAACCTGGATAAGCTTTGCTGAAGAGGTTCGAAGTATTTGTAAAAGTAAATATAGGATTTCACTATCAGAGCGTAGTGTTATAACTTACAACGCGTGCCTGTTGCAAAGCAGTGATCGAATCTGTATTCGTAGAAGCGGGCAATGTTACACTGTGTAACCTCACGAGTGAAATGAGAGAGCATCGGAGACGAGGTATGTAACATTAGTGGCTGAGCTCCACGGTTTGGCCAAATGATCCCCTCAAATGGAGTAAATGATGGTTTGACGTGTAGCCCATACCACTGCCAGCATCTTCATCGGCGAACGTAGGAACGACTGTGGGCCGGGCAATGTCTTGATTGATTTTGAATGCATTTTGTACCTTTCTGAACTATTCAAATTATGGTGAGCCCGGAATTTTGGTCACATTGAACTGATTTCACTTCGTGACAGAAAACGATTGAGCTACTTGGGAATGGGATACAAAGCTTCCAGTCATTAACACAAATTGTGTCTCCAACCTAACCACACGCAGTTCAGAAACGCCTCGCACCGCCAACACTTCTTCAAATATAATCACGGTAATCATCATCCTCATGCCTGTGCTTTTGTTTTCCCATTCCCATGAAACCATTATTTCCCTTCTCCTCGACGGGCATGCCCATCTTTCCCTTGGCCTTGTCCAAATACTTACGCTGTACGCTTGGTCGTACCCCAACCATCAGAAGGCTGCCTCCGATGGCCAGCTTAGTCGCCGGCTCAAGCCCCAGATATCCCACCTTCTTCATGCTCTCGTGTGCGCTCAGCGCCAAGCTGCCCGTTCGGCTCTTAAGCGATGACATCGACCCACCCGATGAGTACGTTTTCGCCCGCAATGGGGATCCCCGAGGCGAGGAACCCGGCTCCAGCGGTGGGTTGTACATCTCGACGGTACCATCGTGCGCGTTAGTATTGTGCGTTGTTACTGCGCCGCGCGAGGACTCCCCTGGTTGCTGCTGCTGACGCGCCTGGTATTGTGAGGATTCGTCGGCCAGCCACTCGCCCGCCGGGCTATATACGTCGTTCGGCGAGAAAGGGAGGACGCGCGGCCTTAGCGACGGGTGGCGGCTGTGCATGACGGGGTCCACGGACCGGCGCTTCTCATCGATCCATGCCTCGTTCTGGCGGCCTCGCACGGAGGACGACGGTGACTGCATTTCGGTGGCATGGTCTGCGTTTCCATATGCCGCTGTCGAGATCGTGTCTATCGCGCTATACGCGGGAGGGATTGAGTGGTTGGATGCTGCCCGTCGCAACGGGCGGGGTTGATCCTCGGGGAACGTCTTTGTGAGGTCGTCGTGGCTCTGCGTGACACGCTGGTCGCCGTCCGGCTTCGGCGTCAGTAGGCTTGATGACGAGGCGGTGGTGCGTAGAGTCGCCTGTGATGCCGGCTTCCGGAGTGTTGCGACCGAAGCTATATTCAGCTTATCTTCCCCCTCAACAAATGAGTACAGGCTACATCGCATATTGCTGTCCCGCTGGCTCACTCGCCGGCTGAAGCGCGTGCTGTGACGTCTGACGAGGCTGTCGAGGTCAGAGGGCAGCTCGAATGTCCTACTCATGCGCTTGGTTGCTGATGTAGAGGCCGCGGCCCCGGTTTCTTCCTTTACCCAGGTCTCAGGGTTGTCCATCTCCACAACGGCTTTTTCTAGATCGTTTTCGAGTTCACCCAGGGTTGTTTCGTCGATAGCGTCGAGTAGGCTGGATATAACCGTGTCGGCATCGGCTGGAAGCTCGGAGGACCAGGTGCTCGCGGGAAAGGAGGATGATCCGGGGCTGCTAGTATCCTCCAACTCTGAGACAAAGGATTGAGGTGGCGATGGCCAATGGCTTCCAACGCTGGGCGGTGAGAGGGGGCTGACCGTACTGCAAGCATCTAGTTCCGAGGGAGCAGTCAAAGGCGTAGAATCGAGCTCAACTGGATCGCGTGAAAAGGTGACTGAGGATGGGCTGGTATCTTCCAACTCAGCCACGAAAGCAGTCTCTCGAATCGGCGCGAGCGAGGAGGAAGGCAATGTATTTGACTCATTCTTTCGGATGGTCGTGGCCGGGAAGGGTGCATGAGGGACGTCCTCTTTCGACGTCGCTGTGGACAAACGTTCTCGTGACTGGAACGAAACGGAAGTAAGATACTCCTTCAACAAGGGATATCTCTCAGTCTTCAAGCGCGCCGCCGACGCAATGAGTCCATTCGCTGTCGTTCCTAGCGAGGCAGGCATACTCGTTGCATGCTTCAACAACACCTGTCCAATATTTGGGTTCATCGGCGCCCCCAGTGAGGCATTCGCGGTGTTGGCACGCACAAGCTGGGCGCCCGCTTTATTCATCTCCTTCTCATGTTCTCTCTGCGAATGCTTGTCTTCGACAGCCGTCACACCGGCGTCGATGGCGGCGTGGGAGACAATTTTGGTTGCAGTGTCAACGGCGAGAAGCTCCGCGCCCACAGACCCGATACCCATGGTTGCTCCTCCCAATACTGCACTAAAAGCCATGGGCCCGTAGACATCCTTGTTCCGCGTTTCCGGCTCGATTCCCTTGATGCTCATGTGGTGCTCGATGATCTGGCGCTTTTTCCGTGCATTATGGATCAGGGGCCCGGCGATCATGGCACCGATCATCGACACGCCTCCCGTGGGTCCCGCAGCGAGCGTCGCCACTGCTGTGCTGGTCGATGCCGCCGACAGTGCGCGGGTATAGTGTTGCCATTTCAGCTGAAGTTGGTCTCCATCCAGTTCGCCACAGAGGGTGTCAAACTCGTCGAACTTGAAACCACGCGGCGCTCGCATCGTGACCTGGTTGGATTCTTGTTTAGGGGCCGTTGCGTGGCGCAAGCGATGATGTTGTCACGAGAACGAGGCGCATGAAAGCCGTTGGAAAATGGTGGGTTTTCTGATGTACTAAACTCGTCATTTTTTGTTACTAATACGAAAAGGTTCATCGTTCGGCTGGAATATATTCAGATGTTGAGGATTGTTGCGAGCAACTCGTATTGCGAAAGTTCAAATACGAGAGCGAGCGATCACTTTCGTAAACTTCTGGATGAATGCGAATCCGAGCCTTCCGCTATCAGACATCCAGCTAGTTTCGCTGATTTAAGGTTATGGCAGATGCCACAAATTGAGTCAGACGCGTGGCGCAGGGGTGCAAAGGGGAGTACGTTATGGCAGTGCCGTTCCAGATTAGTATGTAGTCTAATTGGATGTGCACCGGTCATACCGTGATAGCGATAGCTCCAGACTGTGAAATGATGGGGTGATCGAAGTCCGCAGCGCAACTCGTCTGTTTTGGCCATTCACCGATCTAGTGGTTTATAAGCTATCGTTTCCACCTATAGCGCATACCTCATTTTGACTTACAATCCACCGCTACTATACTGATGCAAGACGGCATAGTATGGTCAGTGGTATCGAAAAGTGCCACCCAACGTGAACGCCTTTCTCGGCACTTCGCGGACAGCCACGTGCGGGATTCACGTCGCCGAAAGACTAAAGTAGGTTTGAAAAAGACACACGGCCTCGCGCGCAGAGAAGACAGAGCATTCTTTCTGCCTCAGATTTAGTGGCGTGTGATGGCCATCTCGAATCTTGGCATTCGCCAGTCGAAAGGCTCAGCCGGCAACCAAAATAGGATGTCCATTCTATGGCGAAGGAGGTAGCTCGGTCCTCCACACTGCAATGAAATGATAATTGAAAAGATGGCGTGCGTCCGATTCACAGGTCACAGGTCGTCCTCTAGGTCCAGAATTTGATTCACAACCGTCTCAAAGCCGCGGTGTTGCGAACGGAGAACGTCGAGGATAGGGTAGGCAGCAAAAGGTGACCTTGGTACCCAGCGTGTGGTGGGGAGTATTAAGGCGTCAAAGATAAGCGTGCAAATTTTAAGCATTTCTGGTGTGGAGCCTGTGCACGAGTGATTCCATCACCGACTGGGTGACATCTCGACTTAGAGGTTTCCTAAATGTCAAACTGGAAGCCGTATGATCAGCAAGAAATACTCGGTCACGTCCTGAATTTGGGCCACGACGCTGCGTCCTTGAATGATCGACCGATCCAAGAATGCCGACGGGTTGTCAATATAGAATCCGGGCACATAAGAGCCCCACCAGACTCAATCTACATCTGTGTGTACGAGATTATCTCTGTAGCACGAAACGTCTGTATAAATGTAACACAGACTGCCACACACAGGAGATGATAGAGAAAAGACGTCGGTAATCATGCCTCTTGAATTCGAGACAAAGTCTTGCACCAGGTCTTCGAGAAAAGTTCATGGTAAAAAGTTATTTCATCACTTGTCATGTATGTCCCTCACACTATAATATAGTATTGATGAGCACAGTCCTCATTTCTGCTTGAGCTCAACCCGCTCATTGATAAGGTATTTGAGGACCCAGACGCGAAATGGTTTACTGGAGAAACCAATGATGTACAGAAGATGAAGTAGAATCTAAAGCCATTAGACCCCTTTCAATATTTGTCGAGCAGGGATCTGAAGCTGAGAGACGGATTCGCTGGCACAAATCATTCCACTCAGATTTTGCCAATGCCAGCCGAGTTTGGAACGCTCGACTGTGCCGAAGTTGCCGTGCTCGCGCTGGCAATGTTCTTGCCCTGGAAGTTGGAGAAGAAGGACGTATCCTTGGCGCTGTATCCGGTGCTGCTTCCAAAGGCGTTGAGCTGGCAAGTGTGGCCCAGGTACGACGCACACGCCGCGTTGCTGGTGGTATCCGGGCTGTTGAACATCTTTCCTGCGAAACTGCTCGCCTCAACCTCGGCGACGACATTTTGGAAGACGGAGCCCTCGACGACCACCATCGCGCCCGCGTCCACCTCGAAAGCGTGTCCTGAGTTGGCGTACCAGTAGTTGTTCACTGCATGGAGGAGGGTGTTTCCGCCTACTTTCGGAGACCGTCCTGATGTGTGATGAATGTAATTGCCTTTCAGCGTAATCAAGTCATTGGAGCCAGTGAAATAGAGACCCCAGTAATGGTGACCATCACATGTGGCAGACCAAGAGGTTGATCCGTCTATCTCAGTGTTAGAGATGGTGACGCGGTTTGAAGCGTCATATCCTAATACGATATGTTGACGTCCAATGAGAGAGGTCTGTACACGCAGAATTAGCAACATATTTATTCATACTCGATATCCTCTGTCATCATCATTGAGCAATCTCAAAGTATGCCTTACCTTGACATGGTCAATCCAAACCAGATCGGCTCCGTTCAAGGTGATGGCATCGCCACCCCAAACGTATTGAGGGTTGAGGTTCGTGATGTGTACATTCTGGATGATAATATTGCTGGCGCCGCTGACGATCTTCAACCCCTTTCCTTTGATAATTCCGGCGCTGCCAGAGCCGACAAGCGATTTGTTCGACTTGACAGTGATCGCGGAGATCGCGGCGTTGTCGTAGGTGACCGACACTTTGGGAGCATTTGGTTGGTAATTCGTGCACCACTTTGATGGAACGAAATCAGCTATATGTCAAAGAGCACAGTTTCTGGTGCGGCAAGCGACTAAGGCCAAACGTACGTCGTTCTGGTTGATTGCCGTTTGACAGCCCGAGGCGGTTCCATAAGGAGCACAACCTGTGTTGGAACCCGGTCAGACCAATATAGGGTGTAGCCATATAAACACATGGAGGTCCTATACCTGTTGCAGTGGTTGTACCCTCAGTTCCGGTGAAGTCGAAGGTCTTTGAAAGAATGATCACACGTGCCGAAGAGTCGCCAAGGTCTGTTGTAAATTAATAAACTGCTCCTTCCCCAGATGCTATACACCATGAGAGTTTTGAAAGAAAGTAGGGGGAGAGCTGCGGCAGGACAAGGGGTCCAAGATCATACGTACAACTAACAAGTTCGGCATTAGTCGTAGGATAGACGGCTGTGGCACTGCCGCCGCCAGTGACACCCTTCGCAAAGCCTTCAGCGGCCCCGCTTACGCCTGCCGCAAGAGCTCGGTCACCGGCGAAGATGGCCGTCAGCAGAAAGAGACCGAAGTTGAACATGTCGGGCACGATGGAAGATTGAAAAGGCAGAGGCACAATAATCAGGTTGAGATAAACTTGGTGAAGACGTCTTCGAGAGCCCGTCGCGATGTCACACAACTTAAGGCTCAAGTTTCCATCCTTGCTACGAGGGCATAGATGATCTCAAATACGTACTTTTATACGTGATTTTCCCGCGATGCCTCTGCTGCTGTTGGTCAGGCTGGAGCCGTATCTGGCGCCGGAGACAGATTCCTAATCCTCTCCATCACGGGGCCAATTTGCGGCGCGAGGTCTGCAGTCAATACTACGTAGACTGCCTGACACTTTTGTCCGGACAGGGTCTTACATCGCGAACAAAAGGATTTCTTGTTTTCGCTCTCCGCAATTGAAAATTGTATAGCTCGAAATTCCTAGGGTTGCTGGGGCCGTGGGTCATTCCCGTGCTTGGCACGGGACGGGCACCTCCTTCTAAGCTTCTGGTTGATGGGATTTCCTGAGAATATTATCCGGCCCGGACGTTATATCACGGAACGGCACCCTTATCAGAAATCACAACACCAGTCAATGGTCACACAATTCTTAGTGGATCTAGGTTCGGTTCCTGTCAAATGCGTTAGCGAATTCCACCACTGTCAGCGCTACCCAAATCGCCGGGGGCGTGCCACATCACGGGAGTTATTGCACAAAGCTTCGCACTTATCACGTTCCACGGCCCCTGCCCAGCTCTTGGATGCCACATCCTGTGCCGGCTTCCCGCAGTCCTCACTAAACAGCTTCCTGATTCAAATTGGCTGGACATCTCACTATCTGTAGCATTGTACGGGTGATGCAACTGTTGGCCGCCCCCAAGTCATGATTAGTGCAACTTGTGCTTCTTACTGGCCCGTCGAAAGCTGAGTACGAATTTTGGGGATGGACGTCACCATCCCGTACGAGGTGAACTAATTTCATGTCTCATCTTCAACGCCTTATAGTTCAGTTTTGGTAATCTCAAGTACCTTCTAGCGACATCACTAGATGAATGCATCCGCGAAGTTGTATCTGATGGCCTCCTTGATTTGCATGAAAATTGTGGAGACCGACGTTAAATCTTTTTAATAATTGGTCGTTGGCATGAACATCATGCATACACATGCAGCCGAGAAGAACACATTTACACAGATTTAGAACGTTCTACTAGCAAATTTGTGCGATTAAGGTGATGAAGGCTTGAGAGAATAGTCTGGTTGGCATGGCGTCTTGACTGCCAGCATTGTAAAGCCTCGATTTTGGTGAGATACATGAATCTTGTCATAGTTTTCAACCTGAGACAAAATTATATCGACAAAATTATATCGACAAAACCTGTCCCTCACGAGTCGCTCCAGATTCGATACGGAGAGAGACAACGTGTGTACCTTCAGGCAGTGTCGACTCTGTGTCTTGGAAATCTGCGCATGATGGTGCCTACAATATACACTTCGGATTTTAAGGTACCGCGCTACTTCGTAAATTGCGGGGGAAGTCCACTTTATCAGGGCCATTTAAGCGTTTTGAGGCCCATCGTGGCGTTTCTCAATTGAGTACTCCTCCCATAACTACAGCGCTCAAAGCATTTATGTACGATTGTGGAATCACTGGGACATATACGTTCATCTGACTAAGAAAATGGAAGATGTGTCATGGATAAACTAATTTGCCTGTTCAGCATGTGCAATGTGCAGTTCAAAATTCTTATCAATGGCTCTCCTGGCCATGGTTATATCGGAGACGTAGGCTTGGTTCATCAAGATGAAGGCGTAGAGTCACATTATGATTAAGTACTAAAGTTCTGTCATTACGGACGAATGAAGGACGAGAGCCAGCTGCTGAAGCATGGTCTTCGTCTCGCAGTCGCAATATACTGGTGGTTGAGGTGATGCCAACACCAATCTAGGTGTTTTTACAAGCCCCGATCTGGCGGAAGTAGTATCCGTGGGGAGTATAGCTTGTCCCTATAGTTCCAGCACCATTGCAGTTGGTGTTGTAAGTTCCCTCACAGATCTTAATGTCGGAAACGCTGTAGTCGACGGTGGTAGCCTCGCCGGTGGAGAGCCAGTACTCCATGTCCGTGTGCCTATATCCCAGCCAGTGACCAGGCAGACGCGGCACGGGGTCGTTGAGGTGCGTGATCCGGTATTCGTTACCCGCCTGCTGCGAGATATATTCGGCCAGTTTCTCGTTCCCGATGCGTGGCGACCCGTACGTGTAGATGTCACAGGGATAGCCATCTTCTCTGAGCCAAGCGCCGGCCATGGTAGCCATGGCTGCGCCCAGACTGTGACCGGTGGTGATAATGGCATAGTTCGGGTAGCTTTCACGGGCAGATTTGACAAGATTGGTCATGGTTGGATGCATATTATCGAATGAGGTGGCGAAGCCTCCGTGGATCATGCAGCCATCGCACAAGTTAGTGTCGGTGGTGATAGCCTCTAGACTTCAGACAAATTTAGTAACTCATCCGTGCAATTGTCATCTTGTAGTTTAAACTTACTCATAGGCGAAAGATGCGCCGTTGTCTGTTCCCTTGAAAGAGACGATGATAACTTCTTGTACGGGATCCACTCCTACGTAACCAGCAGTGCCTGTACCGTCATTGGCGCTGCGGACAGTGTGAGCAGGGATTGATGGAAATCTTTACGGCGAGGCACCTTACTTACTCTATGATACCTTCCAAAAATACCCGGTTGGTCTGCAAGTCTGGACAAGCATCGTTGGCACAGGAGACCAGGGTCCCTGCTGTCAGGGAGTCTGCAGAGTTGCAGTATGCGGCTGATGCATATTGGGCAACATACTGGAAGCTCTGCAGCTGTGCCTGGGTGACCGTGGTCGTGGAGGTGGAACTCGTGTTTGCTGCTTTATGTTAGTATATAATGTCATGCAAGTTCTTCTGGCAAGTTTTACAGGAATGGCTTACATTGACTGTTTCCCATCTTCCAAAATGGCCGTAAAGAGCGGACGTGTTCTCGATTCCAATGGAAAGACTGTTGGCGCAAGGAGCCTGTCGGATGGAAAACTGAGAACACCAGCAGCGCACCTTGAGCGGATGCAATGCAAACAGAAAGAAGAGTAGCTAGAACCGACGAGCAATAGATCTGGGGGTACAAAAGGCGACACAGCAGCTTTATCAAATCGATTCGCAACCGTACGTTACAGTCCTTTCCAGTCTCTACATCGTAACATTGAATCCATCAGACTGGGGCTCCGCATGCCCGCGGCCGGGAAGATTGCCGATTCGAGTAGGCTGCAGCTCTCAAAAGAGATGCAAATATCCGCGCAAGTCCACTTACACGGTCCCTGACTCAATCGTGCAGATTTGGCACCCGATCGGCTCAAATCCTGTGGCCTCAACAGTATAATTGAAACACCCTTTTTGCATTTTGCGTATTGGCTGAGAGAAGTTCGCGAACACAATGTAAGGTGTCTTTGTGAGGACCTCTTCTTTGGGTCTGGAAATGAGAAGGTGTGTGGAGCCAAGAGTCGTTGCAGGGTCCGCCTCCGCCTGCTCAGATGGAACTTATCCTTGACGTTGATGCAGGGGTCAGGGTATTTACGAAGAAGGTATTCGGCTCGATCCGTGGAGACCCACAGCAATTGAACCACAGCCATACGCGGTCCTAGGAATATGTTGGTGTGGTACGTCTATCCAATGCTTTCCATCTGTCGGAGGCTCACAGGCCCTGGCCCACTCCTTCGTGGCCCTGGCGAGAACTTCACCCGGAGTCAAGCAAGCCTAGTCAGATAGACTCAACGAGTATTCCCATTCAAAGCAGAGACAAGGGCGACCAGTGATCTGTTTCACTGAATAAAATTGAACTTGTTATGAAACCATGCCAGCTAATTCATCTGTCCGTGGTCAGGGAGAGATGGAAACTGAGCTTTGAGAGAACTCCAGATTGTTGTATTGGATTGCCACCAAATAGAAAAAACAATGCATGCATCCTGCCCTGTGTCACAACGAAGCTGGTAGTCCTGCAGTCGTTCTTTGTGACGTGGTTGGATCAGTCTCAAGACTGTGGATACCTTATTGTAAGTAAGATCAGTTTGCCCTACGAATTGCCATTACTGTTGGCCAGGTAGAATTGTAAGTAATCTGTTTTCCTCTCTGCCACATGTAAGTATGGTGGGTACAACTAAGAGTGGTGGAAGTCTGCGGGCCGCTCTGAAAGTCTGAAAGGGGAATAATGGACGCGTTCAGTGCTGAAATAATTGACTGATTGTCAGCCTGATACTTGTGACAGCGCCGAATCATAGACAGGAAGCCAGTTCCTTGGATCAATTGAATGGAGGGGGACAAGGAAAGAGCGAAAAGCGCAGAAGGGAGCTTGCAGCTGGTACCACATGCAGACTTGTGGGCTTTGCTTCATACCCAGAGGCCCAGAGCACCCACTCCTGGACAACGAAGGGCAATGCCATCCTATCCATTGTGCCAACATTTCTCTGTGAGTACAACTCAACTTTGGTGGCCTTGCAGTGCTGAACAGATGTTATTACGAGACGCGCTTGTGCAGAAAGCTTCCCCATCCCTTTTCACCTCGTCACTCACCACCCTAACCTTTACTACCCTTCATTTTAACAACAACATCACTCGATATTGACCACCCAATACCTACCAGAAATATCGCTGATACTTTCTGACATCATGACGACCACTCTTACTTCTAGTGCTGCCAGCCAGGCCGGCGAGTCCAAGAAGAGCGACCCTGGTAAGCAGCCCGTCTGATTTCTTCACTCATCTCTCACGACTTGGTTCCTGGAACTCACAGCCTATCCATGCCCGTCACGATATCCCACTACGCGTTCGTCATCGCAATTATCCACCTTCCCCTGCCCTGTGGCAATCGTGACCCCGCTCTGGATCATTCACAACGTGATGATGCAACCTGTGAATGGCGGTGGTGGTGACAGAGTCCTTCCCCTTCCCTGTCCTGACTGGTCAGGTGTACTTTATGGTTACACTCCCAGCCGACTGCTCAGTTATCGCTTGCCCAGGACATATGCACACTCCGTGCACTGTTCAGGACATTTGGTTGGTGCTTGGTGCAAAATTCTGGAAAATTATGGAGCTGACAGTACTTCCCTCGACTTAAGACGGTAGCGACATCACCAAGACTGAGGCCACAGAGCCTGAGGACAAGACCGAGGCTGATCGCCTCACCTCTACTGTCAAGAACAACCTAGAGCGCGTCAAGCATCGGGAGGGAGAGTTCACGGAGCACCACAAAGAGAACCCCAAGAAGGGCTCTCATGATCCCAAGTCCGGCCGTGAGTAACGCGTCTTTCACATGCCCTCCTTCATCACCCAGAGTCCACGCCGTATCTCTTTGCGCCGTTCAACGGCTTTAACTGACAATTTCCCCAGCTCTTGACCTCCCCAATGACAACAGCGTCCACGTCTCCGAGCAGGGTCAGATGCCAAATTTGACTCACTGCCACCAGTACGATGACAATGCGCAGGCATTTGCGGAGTGGAAGGGCTCGTCCCAGCCATCCTGCCCAAAGTGGGATTCGCCTCCATACATTCGAGGCGGCCCTTCGAGAACTTCTGGCTCCGACGACAGAAATAACCCATTCGACCCGACTGCCAGCACCGAGCGCTCGTGTGGTCAGGGCCCCAATGTGCCTCCTTACGCCTAGTCAACCCACAGTGCTCTTCAGCATAGCCACACAAAACAGAGCCCGTCTTTTTTACCCTGTTTGAGTCACGGAGGCAAAGACACTTTGGGAAGGAAATCTTGGGTGATACCACACGGCCACAGCACTAGACTGGACTGACAGGCTGTTCAATTGTGACACAGCTGCAAACATGCGGTTCTGCACTTGCGCTAGTCTTCGAATTAGGAGATGGCTCGAAACCGAGAACGCTGAGTCTGATATACCAGAGAGGAAGAAAGACACAAACAAAAGGTGGTGCTCCAGTTGCAAAGCAACCCTTTGTACACTAGCCAATCAAAGTCAACCTAGGGGTAATTCTTTTGGTACACGGGAACAGTTCACGAATCATTTCCGCACCACTTGAACCATGGAATCAAACACACTACTCAAAATCAAGAGTTCGCATACACTCTTCTGGGCAAAATGAGGCTTTGTAAGTCTGGGAGGGAGCGGCCTAGGAACGAGGGGAAACCTAATCCACATTCCGTCAATGCCGTGATATCGCCGAATTGTGCCTGGTGGCGATCTGGCTGAACTCCAACAATTGATGGGGCTCGGCGTCTTGGGAGCTTTCCTGACAGGTGCCAGCCCCTCTCTTACTGTGTGGGGAAGCTTTGAAGCTAGCTATAAGACAGCTTTGTTCAGCATGATTCCCACGTGGATGAGTACAAACAATTGAAGCAAAACCACACGAGCTCGTGCATCCCAATCCATCAAATTCCATAAATTCACTCACTTCCGACTACGATGGCATCGACTGTAGGCAAGGTATGGATAGACCGGCTCATATGAGCAATGCCGCCCCACCAGATGACATTATAGCTTTGGGAGGTTTTCCGGCAAGATACACGCCTCGGATCAAGGAAAAGGATCGAGCCCAAATCTCTTGAAGCTACGAAATATCAAAATGAAGAAAGGGAACCGCCGTGCTAACCTGTGAGCATGGTCAGACAATTACTTGCAAAGCCGCCGTTGCATGGGAGGCTGGCAAGCCGCTAAGCATCGAGGACATCGAGGTCGCGCCGCCAAAGGCACATGAAGTGCGTATTGAGATCTACCACACGGGGGTCTGTCATACAGGTCAGCATATGTCGTGATTTCTCCCCCGCGCCCTGCAGACGACAGGGAAAGGGACAAATTGGTCGGTCGTCGGTCGGTCGGCTTGTACCGAGCTGATCAGGTCCCTACCGCAGACGCCTATACTCTCTCGGGCAAAGATCCAGAAGGAGCTTTCCCCATCATTCTCGGGCATGAGGGCGCTGGCATTGTGGAATCGGTCGGCGAGGGCGTCACCAGCGTGAAGCCAGGCGACCATGTCGTCGCCTTGTAGTAAGTTGCGCTCCGCCCGTACTGACTCTGTTGCCACCCCTTCCCCTCCTCACATCGCCGCCAAGTATAATTCCAATACCGAGAAAACTCCTTGGACACTGACGTGGGCGCATTCAACAGCACACCAGAGTGCAAGGAATGCAAATTCTGCAAGTCCGGCAAGACAAACCTGTGCGGTAAGATCCGTGCCACGCAGGGCCAGGGCCTGATGCCGGATGGGACGTCGCGGTTTCGATGCAAGGGCAAGGACCTGCTGCACTTTATGGGCTGCTCAACCTTCTCGCAGTATACAGTCGTAGCAGACATCTCAGTCGTGGCGGTGCAGCAGGACGCGCCGATGGAAAAGACGTGCCTGCTCGGCTGCGGCATCACCACGGGCTACGGGGCGGCGCGGATCACCGCCAACGTCGAGGAGGGGTCCAACATCGCCGTCTTCGGCGCGGGATGCGTGGGGTTGAGCGTGGTCCAGGGCGCCGTCGCGCAGAAGGCCGGCAAGATCATCGTCGTGGACCTCAACCCGGCCAAGGAGGAGTGGAGCAGGAAGTTCGGCGCGACCGACTTCCTCAACCCGTCCACGCTGCCCGAGGGCACCAGCGTCGTCGACAGGCTCATCGAGCTGACGGATGGAGGATGTGATTATACCTTCGATGCTACCGGGAATGTCCATGTAATGCGCAGCGCCTTGGAGGCGTGCCACAAGGGATGGGGCCAATCCATCGTGATCGGTGTTGCGGCTGCCGGGCAGGAGATCCAGACAAGACGTGAGAGCTCCCTACTCACCCCCTCATCCATGTGCTCAAATCTATTCCTATCCTCCCAACACCAGCCAGGAAAAGGCTGACGTGCCCGTTTCCCACAGCCTTCCAACTCGTGACCGGTCGCGTCTGGCGCGGCTGTGCCTTCGGCGGCGTCAAGGGCCGCTCGCAGCTACCGGGCCTGGTGCAGGACTACCTCGACGGGCGGCTCAAGGTCGACGAGTTCATCACCCACCGGCAGAAGCTGGCCGACATCAATACCTCATTCGAAGTCATGAAAAGCGGCGACTGTATCCGGGCTGTCGTGGATGTGCGGGGTAGGTAGTCCTTATCCCAGCGTTTTCCGCTCATCTTTCTTTGCTCCTGAAGAGGCATGGTGGGCTGTCCACGCCTCTTTGCCGTCGAGAGATTCTTGGTTCCGTGGCTCATTGCAATTTGCTTTATCAAGGTCGGATCAGGGCTTCCCTGTAAAAACAAATAAAACCAGAGCATTTTGAAATGCGTCTGTCTAGTCTTGGAGTTGCAATGGATGGACAGCATAGACTGTTAGGGATCCGTAGGGAAGTGAATAAGTCCGGATTCCAGGAGATGGATGTTGACCGTTGGGGTTGAGAATGCGCCTGAGAGGCGAGGCCGAAAAGGCGAAATTGTACACAGCATGGGATTCACGGAAAAGGCAAATGGAAACAATGCGATGAAGGCCCTCGGCCCTGCAAAACAGACGACGGGACAGGTTTGCATCTGGGTGGAGCCAAGTCGATTCCCTAGAACTTATACGAGCCATCTCGCACGATTGACCATCAGGGTCCTCAGATGCTAAGTTGTCGAAGAGACGGCCACCATGCCTTTGGCTCCAAGACTGGGGTGTAGTGGATGCACACAGTCCTCGGCACCCTCTACTCGTGGCAGGTCATTTCAATGGTCGTGGTTTCAAGATCGTGTCGATCTCACAAGAACGAAGTTGGGTCGACGCATTGCCGTCGTAGTGGTTTCCCCAGCAAGCCGGCAGGCCCGGAAATCGTCCGTACTCCGATGCCCTTAACAACCCGAGTCCCTGCACACTACACATCTCATCGTGCTGTAGCGCATGGAATGGCCGAGACTCAAGCCCGGCGAGCGAAAGACCATTGACGCCGGCTTTCTTTGTCCTGCATGTCGGGAGGCATGTCTAGCGAATGCGGCCACGTCTCCGGCTGGCGTAGTGACAGCCTGCTAGGTCTGGGGTCATCGCCCACGCACTCGACTGTCGTGTCGTCTGACGGGTTCAGTACTGGCGGCAGCCTCGGTCGGTCGGGCGGCGTTGCATCCAGTGTAGGGACAAAGCCGGTGGCTAAAACAAGGTCACATGGCCACAGCTGGGGGCGGCCGATTCCTTATCTGCCTGATGTATGCAGGACTACGGTGGGGCCTCGTCGGCCGGTTCGATCTTCGGGCCAGCGCTTCGCCCGGCTACCGGCTCCTCGGGAGATGGCAGTCGACGTCGCTCGGGTGCAGGCCCAGATTGGTGCCCTTTTATCCAGACAGCATGTAGAGCATTGCCCAGTGCAAGAACTCAACCACGAGGCAGGCAGGGCAGGCAGGCAGAGTCACTGATAGATAGATAGACAGGCAGACAGACAGACAGACAGCCTGTCCGGCCGAACCGCCGAATCGTGTCGCCGTGTGATTCGTGTCATAATCACATCTGGGCAAGTCGGAGAGTTTGGACCTGTGACTTGATGACCGACTGAGCGCGGGTGGCCCGTCTTCAGTTGGATGGGGGCCCCGGCTCCAAGGTTGCGCTGCAGGAGTTCTCCACGAATTTAGCGAGAGGTGCATCCACCCACTGTGCCACCTCTGCCGCTGGAGGGTGCCCCGGCGGCAATGAAAGGGGAGGGTGCGAGTATCAAAACGCCGGAGCCGCAGATCTCGCCATCTTGTTTCGGGGAGCAAAAAGCCCTTCCTCTCCCACGACAAAGGCACACGCGATCCACGGCATTTTCTGTTGCCATTGACTGGGCCGGCCTTGGGCCGTTCTGCGGAAACCGAAACCGCCGGTTGTTGAATGTAGGGCGGTAGCCTTTGTCCCCTGGCGAAGGGGCCCTACGCTGGTGGCCCTGTGGGCTAGTGAAACTGGACCTTTTGTCTGGGGACGGGGACGCCCGCTGTGCATTTTCGGTGGGCTGTTGGGGTGAAGGGAGGGCGGGAGTGAGGCCGTCCTGTGGTGGGCATCTTATTAGTCAGGGGATGCATCCATCTTGGGAGGAAATGCCGATGAACATCCGTAATATCAGTGCCGCCGGCGTGACAGTCCAAGTTGGGAGATCGTCGTCCCCTGTGCATGTAGAACCAAGCACAGCGCTAGGAGCATCGGGCATGATGATGTCTTGTGCACGGCATGCCACGCACATGGGCGCTCGTGTCCGTGTAGATAGCGAATGTGTGAGCCCGTGTTGACGTTCCCGGCACGAGATGGCTAGGTGAGTCCGCTGGGTTGGTGCGGTGAGGATGTCAGGGGTATATATGGGCATATGCAAAGTATACGGTCAACAAAGCAGGGCAAGGAATCGGCAACATCCATCACCGCCACCGCTAGCGATCTTCGATAGCCAGCAAATGGCCCAGCCACTCCACTAGATGGCGAGCAGTACAGCGCAGCACAGCGCAGCACAGCGCAGCACTTTTTCTGCAGGATTGCCAGCATGGCGGCCGTGTGTCACCGTTGTCCACCAACCATGCCGGGCTTGCAGGGCAGCCTTGGGACGGATTGGATCTTGCTCCAAGTGGCTCCCAACACGCCACGTTGCTCATAAGGTGATGGGTTGAGAGTTGACTAGCGATGCTCTGCCGTCGACTCGAGCGCCGGCAATGAATGAAGGACTGACTGCCTGCCTTTTTTTTTTCAGAGACCCAGCATTAGTTAGTCTGCCCCGGCTGTGGCCTTGCCAATGTGCAGCTGAGTGCGGAAGTTTCCGAGCCAGCTGCAAGAGCACCCTTGGCCTCTCGTCCTGTTCTCAAGGGCGCATTGATGGATGGCATTTTTAGAGATGCGGCAAAGTCCACATGGACCGACATGGACATGGACATGGACATGGCTGCCGTGACGGCGCAAGTGGCTATCCGGGAGGGTGTGGGGCCTCGGATACTTGGGTACTTTGGTACATAGACCATACGGGACACTTCTTCGCATGCAGCGAGATGTGTGCTGGCTGTCATTTGTTCAGCCCAAGTCAGCGAGCGAGAGTGATGGGTGTGTGAATAGCCCTTCTGCGCCCCCCCCCCCTGTTTCCGGCATCTCAATGTTCCAAGGAAAGGTTGTCTGTCTGCCAGCTGCTGGACCCTGACCTTGACCTTGACCCTGGACCTGGGAAGGCTGGGAAAACTGGACTGGGGCTGGGACTGGTCTGAAGAGGCCAGACCCGAAGGACCACTGCATGCGCTGCGTGGCACGGAACGAGAGCCACACGGGGTTGGGTTACGCCTGCGTATACGCCTGCGCCTGCAGGCTCCAACACTCTCTCGTCAGCTGGAACCCATCCGATCTGATCTGACGGGCACCGCTCGAAGGCCCGGCTCGGTTAGGTATTAAAGGACTCCTGGGCTGTTCCTCACGATCCCTTCTTCCTCCTCGTCTCCTCCCTATTGCTGACTTACTTGCCGTGCTGCTGTTGTCGTGATTGCTTGGTGCTGCCGTGTACTCGTACTATACAGACGGTCCACGTCGTCGTCGTCTTCCTCCTTCTCCCGGTCGTCTCACAGCCCAGTTGCATCTCGCTGCTGACCTCATCGTGTCCGACTACCCCGAAAGCGGAGCCTCACCATCTGTCATCATCTATCATCAATCAGCTAGCTTGCCTTTGCCTTCTGCCTCGTCATTGACGCACCTCATCTCGCAACGCCCACCCGGCCGCCCTCTTCGCTTTCCGTGACACACGGGGCATTGCACAATTCGAGAAGTGAACTCTGCTCGTTCGACAAATTAATTTAATACCACGCTGGTGCACCAACACCGTCTCTGACCGTCAAAGCAAAGCCCCAAACCTGAATCAAGTCAGCCTCGCCCGCCTGCTCACTTATAATCCCTGGTTCGCCCCTGGATTCCCCGGCCGCCTTTTCCAGCATCTTCCTTTCCCACCCAGACTTCCCCATCATGTGAGTACATAACATTGCCAATTTCCTCCTCCCTTGCCTATTCCTAATCCTCGCCTCATTTCCTATTTATCATCTTCCTGTTTACTAACAGTCACTGTCCATCAAGACGCCACCTCGGTTGACGAACTCGACTCGGACCTCTACCTCTACCTGCAACTTACATCTTCTGACTTGACGACATCACAAGTCTTGCTCACCCGCCTCACTCAACCACCTTCACATCCGCTGCACTTAACTCCTTCATCACCTCCATCGATCGATATCCCAAGACATCAACATGGCTCCCAGCAAGAAGCCCAGATGTGACGCCTCCTCCTGCAAGGAGTTCGCTCAAAGGATCGTGGGTGACTGTGGCTTCTGCCAGGGTCACTTCTGCGGCAAGCACCGTCTGTTAGAGGACCACAAGTGCGAGGGCCTCGAGGACGTGAGTATACACCCGGTCTCCTTTGAAACTGCTCAATGGTGGCTTGTTGGCCTAGACGAGGTTCTGGGCAGCGGCGATTTTGAAACATCTTCAAGGACACTGGCTAACATGACTCCCAACCATTCCAGTGCAAGAAGGAGGCACACGAGCAGAACGCAGCACAGCTGAACAAGGAGCGCACCCAAGTCGTCAGGATATAGGCATCTCCCAGCGACACGTCACCCCCCGGACGGCACGTGCATTCCCAGACCGAGTCCGACAGCAGACGTATCCGTCTTGTCTCACCCCCGTCGATGCACACACGACAACCTTTTTCGTGGCCATTATACCAAGTCTTCGTCGATCACCTTCATATCGTGATGCGGCCGACACCTTGCGGCCGACTCTTCAAATCCGGCCTCTGAGCAGGAATTAATAAGCAAACCATATCATTCTGGATCGGGCGAAATCCCCTACATCCTCTGTACCACATCACATCACATCACATCACACATCGCACACGCAAGTCACATTATTTACGCATGGCGTCAATGGAGGTCGTCGTCCCATCTGCACTGCTTTCATGATATTCAGCGGCCTTGGCGACCGACGGGCTTCCTTCGGGGTGGATGGGCCCTCGGCCCCCCTCCCCCTTTTTGGGTGTTTCGGAGCTGACTTGGGCTCCCTCCGGCTTTTGTCTTTTTTGGTTCGGTTTCGGCGAAGCTTGTATCTTGGGGCCAAGTACTACTTGTAAATAGCAACTCTGGTGGCATTTACAAACTCAGACAAACCTTACGAACAGAAAGAACTTCCTTCTTCCGTGGCGTGACTAACTGATGAACTGACCCGCGCGACCTTGGCCCCAATGGCCCGTCCCCCGGTATCTCCGACATCGTATCACCCACGCAGTACCAACACCTCGGACCGCGTCACTGAGCAAGACCCCGGGAGGCGAATGCGACCGAGTCATGGCGACCCGACTTCCCCAACCTGGCCAGCCCCAACAGCGTCCAACTTGGCTGACGGCCAACATTGTCCTGGCAAACGTCATCGCAAGTGGAGGAAGTGGTTCTCTAGTCCCTCGGCCATCGACCTGTCCACTCTGCAGACAAAAAGGTGACACGACACTGGGCCGGTTTCAGCAGAGTTTTTGGGCGATCAATGCCGAAAGGGCAATTCAAAAGAAAGAAAGAAAACAGCACAATGCAAACGAGTGAGACAGCGGGCTTATTCTGGCCCGGTCCTTTCTCTTTTCGCGGGCGCCTCTTTCCTTCCTTTTTTCCCGCCCCAAGCCAGTCACACCCGAGCCTGCGCGGCCCGCCCATCACTTAAAGTGCATGCATGCATGCGTCATCCGACACCGAGGTCGTCGCCACGGGCTCCCGCGAGTCAGTGCCGACATACCGTCGCCGCCGCCGTTCGTTGCAGGCTGCATGTGTTGCGTGCTGCAGCTTCTGCTTGTAGGCTGCAGGTTTGACAGCCGACGGATGTCTCACGCACGTAGAAAAGAAGCAAACCCACTAGAGACAAGAACCATTTTGAAAAAAAAAAAAAAAAAAAGAATGAAAAAAAAAACCGGGATGAAGCGCGTGACACTGATCAGACGCTCTGCTGCCCCCGATATAGCGGCCAGGAATATGACTACTGCTCACGGGCAGCACAGCGGCAAGAGGGCGTGCGGCTGAGAAGCTCGACGGTCTTGCCAATGCAGTGCGGCGGTCCTTCAAGGTTTGCCATCCGCAGGTTTATCTCGAGGTGCAGCCTGCCGTCAGTAAGCTTTTCAGTTGACTCGTCTTGCGGCAGCGCTTATATGCACCTCTCGAGCAACTGTTCGTGTCTAAGTTTGAGCCGTGAAACCAACCATGTCCTCGGGACGGCCAGAGCGGGATCTGCTGCCGGACTGTTCCTTACACACGTTATCCATTGTAAGCTGATTCCTGAGGAGAAAAAGCGAATAGAACAGGTGGGAGGGATGGGGGGTATATGGGGGGTATGTAGAGATCGTCTGCAGTAGCGATTGAAAAGATTCCATTATTTACAATATTTACACTATGTCTATAAATGATATAACCCGAACGAAACGCCGCACTCCGCGCCTATGTGAGGGTATAAAAACATCTAAGCTTCACATAAGATCTTACACCTTGACTGTTCCCACAAGTTCGAAGCCTGGGAAAATCTTTCCAGCAATTAGTAGGCGAACTTTGAGAGGGGACTCTGCCTCGCCGGCCTGGAGGCAGAGCACTTGCTCCACAGAGCACGACTAGACCAAGAACTCCTCGTTCAACCAGTGCTTCAGGACAATGTGCCCCTCGTCATGTGATTCCTTCTCTATGCGGACAATAATAGCCGCATGGCTATGCCGATTCTTGTGAATCCACACGGGGTACTTGCGCCACCCAACACTGTCCAGGGCCCTGATCATCTCGAACTGGGTTGGTGCAAGCGCCAGCGTGGGCTGCCCGGGCTGGCTCTGCTTGCGCTCATGGCGCAGGATGTTCCGCTCGCTGGCGCGCCGGGCCCGGGCCTTGTCGAGACCTGCAAACGGCTCGGCCTCGCTCAGCAAGGGGGTGGAGGCGGAACCGGCGTCGGGCTCGGAGGAGTCGCTCTCGGAGTCGTCGGACGAGCCCAGGTATTCCTGGTGCTGGGAGCTGTTGAGCCCTTCGTACGCGTCTTCGACCGCCCCGCGGATCTCGTTGATCAGGAGTGGGACGCGGTATTCGGAGATGTCGATGCCGGCCTCGCCGTTCTCGTGTAGTGCGATGCGCTTGGAGCTGCGCACTGTCTGGATCGCGCTGTTGACTAGGAAGGCTACGATGCCGATGGGGACGAAGACTACCAGTGCCATCATGAAGGGGATGCGGTATAGGCCCTTGTTGAATTTCTCTGAGAACGTATCCTTCTTCCACTTATGCGGTGGTATATGTTCGACTGGGTATACTGGGTCGAGGATGACATCTTCGTAGCCTGGGACGAAGTTTGCCCGCACTTTCGTCAAATCCGTGTAGGGGTCGGTTTTTGCAATGCAAGTTGTGTAGTACACCGCGCTTCGATCGTTCGTGATATTCGCATAGAGTGTCCGTCGTTGGAACTTGGCCAGACCCTTGATGAAGATGGAGTTGGTGTCGGCCAGCACCGCGAGCAGGGGCCTGCCGGTGTCGCGAAACTTGTCGATTCCGAACAGCTGTCGTCCAGACATGGACAGTGTCCTCGCGCCCAGGGTGTTCCACACCTGGTTCGCCCAGCCGTGCAACGGTGTCCGCACCCCGATAAAGGGGCTGGCAAAGGCGGTGAAGTTCTTGCACTCCAGCCCGTCCAGCACCCCTTTTGCGAACAGCAGGCCGATCGCATAGCGCGCGACGAGCCCTCCGAGGCTGTACCCGACGACGCTCAGCTTAGCGATCCTGCCGCCGCGCTGCTCGATGGCACGGAGCTCCTCCTCGATCTCGAGACATAGCCGCTCGCCTCCAAGCTCGACGCCGTCGTAGGTAAAGGAGCCGCTGTTGCGTTTAGCGCAGAGGATGTTGACTTTGTCGGCAGGGTACTTGGCGCGCAGCGCCTTCGCAATGCTCTTCATGTGATTCGGATTGCCCCATAGCTATTTAGTTGACCGCCGTGTCAGCACTACCAACGGTGGTTGCTTGTTGATGGGCAAGGCAAGGATGCGACACGGTCGCAGCGGAAGCGGCATGACGTAGGATGCGCAGCGCAAGGCGAGTTGGAGAGCTGAAATAGGGGACAGGTCAGAGACTTACCCCATGCACCAGCACGCAGAGATGGTCGGCCTCGACTGTGCCGCCACTGTACTCGGTATGATCGGCCATGGCGTCGTCGCTGTCGCTGTCGCAGTCGCTGTGGCTTGCGTGCGTCGTTGTCGGGATCGGGACAGATCAAACAAGAGTCAATGGACCGGACAGAGAGGCCAGCGTCGAGTCTATGACATGATATAATGATGCGCAGTGGTTTCAATTTCAGGCGGGTCCGTGGATTGCGGATCTCCGGGCTCGCCAAACACCGCTAAAGCCGCATGCTTGGTGCATCGTCTTCAAATACTCGACCACTACACACATCCGTCGGCACGCCCGTAGAGGCATCAACGGGTGTGCGCAATTGTTCACTGCTGACAGCATTGGCTCTATTGAACTCAGCCACCGCGGGCTGATGAAGATGGCTCGATGCCTGCTCGAGCCAAGATTGCTGCAAGTAAGTTCTTGTCCCTTGGCCAGGCAGATCCATGTTTACAACGCAGAGCCCAGGACCACGTAGTCTGTCAAGAAAGTACCGGAGTAATCGGATGCATGCCGTCGTGGCTGCTGAAGCCTCGGCTCCTTTGTCCTGCAGACTTCACCTCGACGTATGAAACCGTCGAGAACGTCGGGGACAGTGAGATACGTATTCATTCACGAGTAGCATGTGCCTGTCTTGTAAAGTTCGCAGTGGTGTCCGGGCACGAAGACATCAAAGAGAACCGTGATGTCTTCCAAGTTGACTCTCAGCGTCTTTTTGCCCCTCGGTATTAGACTTATTGCGAGGAGCCTCCAAGTCTCCCGGCAATGTGTACATCCTCATTCCTGATGTCTCCTCCGGTCTTTTCTGTGAGCTGTTCATGGCATGTGACATATAGTCTATGTACTGCAGTAGGTAAATAACCAGGCTGCCCTGATGATGCAAATGTATGTGTTTGAGAGACGCACCCAGATGTTCTCAGCCTGCCATTTTCCGGTGCCGCTTCCGAGGCCCCTCTTGTGAAGCTTTATACCAACTTGAGTTCTGCGAAGAATTTATTAGAGCAGATGACACATCGGTATATCATGTCAATCAGGAGCTGTCCATGGCTTGCCCAAGTAAGTTGAACTCGCAAACTGCTGCACGTCTGAGGAAGCTCCCGTAGAGTCCAAGTTCCATAAGCCCTTGCAGCCTACAGTGAGTACTTCGTGACCAGCGTAGTGGGGCTCGCTGCACTCCAACTGGTGCATGTGCGCCCAGCCGTAGATCCATTGCACCTACCTGAGCCTCGCCGCGCCTCGTACATCAGTACTGCTCGACTAGAGAGAAGGCAGGCCAACCTTGAAAGTTTATCGTTTTTGGTTCAACTTTGCAGACCAATTCACCACCGTTTGAAATATTTCAAGATATCACAGGCCTGTGCTTTCCGGTAAATGCGTCTTCCAACCCAAGGCCTGCAGTCTCTGCGACTACTCTGCAGGTGTCCTGAGACACAAGGAACAGGGCAGCGAGTTGTCAGACGTTGGATCACCACGAACACGTCCTCTCCTCCGTGACTCCCTCGCTCACTCAGCAGTGCATCCAACGCCATGTCCTCCGTCCCTACCAGCGCAGTTCCCGTCTTCAATGGCCTCAAGCACCTTCCTTGCCCTAAGGAGGCAGGAGGCGCAGAGTGCAGCACCCCTGGGTGTCTCTTTGGCCACAGGGCCTCGTCACTCGATGGCGCTGCAGATGCGCGGCAACCGAAGCGTCAGAGGGTGGAAGACACTCATGGTCCAGATACAAACTACTCGCAACTGAACGGGCAAACCGCTGGTGATGCGCAATCACGCAGCTCGCAGACCAGCAATCCACCCTCCATTGTGCCTAAGGGCGGTAGCTCAACCCGTCACAATCCGGATATCAACAACTCACTGGTCAAGGGTCCCAACGTCGACATTCTACAGATGGGTGAGGGCCAGGTTCAAGATTTCATCTCTCAGAATTCTCGGGCTGAGAGCCGACAAGTCACGACGAATGATGAGATCAAGACGTCTCAGCTTTACGATCCATTGTCCCCGCCGTCGCCGTCTTCCGTGACGCATCAATCAATGCAACCAACAAAGACTAGTGGTTCACAGCCATCGAGACTTGGCTCAGTTATTTCTACTTCCTCTGCCTCGCAGAAAAGGCCGTCTCCAGTTGCTCGGCAGTCAACGCCGATATCAACCAAGGGTTCCGAGTTGTCGAAGCTCAATTCGGTACCTATCAAGCCTGAATCACTAGCATCGGGCTCGTCCGCCCCCAAGGACGGCCAGGCCAAGCCACCCTCATCCGGCTCCCAGACCATGACCAAGCCGGCCAGGAAGCCAGAGACTTTGAACCCCCGGCACCTTCAGAAAGCTCCGGCGACTCATAACGTCCGGTTGCAATTGCTCAAACTCCTTCACCAGCAATTCGCCCGCCTCAACGAAGGAGTCAGTAAGACGAGCGCAAAGCACACCGAGATCAAGGGGCTGGTCCTGTCAGGTCAGGAACTCATATGGATGGCCCTGGACCGCGAGCAGCATATTGCCACCCACAAGGCGTCGATTTATGGAAATATCATCAAGCAGGATGTGGTGAGATACAAGCGGATGACGGTGGACGACTGGGTCAAGGAGCGCAAAGAAGCAACGGAGAAGAAGGCGCCAGAGAAGAAGCCAGCCAATGGCCCACCTGTTGTCATCATGACAGGCTTGAACGCCGACCAAGAGGTTGAGGTCCTCAAGAGAAGGCTGGTCACGCCTATCACAGATCTCGCGGCATATGGCTATGTCCCCATTCCACCTACCGATGAACAAATCGCCGAGGCGAAAGCGGCCGTTCAGATGTCTCAGAACTGGGAGAAATGCGATAGATGTACTGCGCGGTTTCAAGTATTCCCTGGCCGCAACATCGAGACTGGGGAGCTTGCATCTGGCGGGCAGTGCACTCATCATCCAGGGAAGCAGTACCTTCCTGATCGTCCAAAGGGAGACCACACCCACATCCCAAAGCGGTATCGGTGCTGCCAGCAGGACGTCGGTGAATCACCTGGCTGCGCCAAGGGAAGCAACCACGTGTGGAAGACCAGCGATCCCAAGCGGCTTGCGGCACTATGGAACTACGCAGCTACTCCTCCAAACGCAAAACCCGATACGGCAAAGGCCGTCTGCTTCGACTGCGAGATGGGTTACACCGTGTACGGCATGGAGCTGATCAGGTTGACAGCAACCTCATGGCCAGACGGTGCGGAGCTTCTCGACGTACTTGTACAGCCTTTCGGCGAGATTCTAGACCTCAACTCGCAGTACAGCGGCGTCTTTCCAGAGGATCTGGCACGAGCGGTATCCTGGACCAAGGATTGGAAGCCCGCCGCGCAGCAGCCTGGCGAGAGGAGGATACTGCAGAAGGCCTCGTCTCCCGAAGTCGCTCGCGACCTCCTCTTCTCCCTCATCAGCCCCGACACTATACTAATCGGCCACGGCCTCGAAAACGACCTGAACGCCATGCGCATGGTCCACTCCAAGCTCGTCGACACGATTCTGCTCTACCCGCACAGACGAGGCCTGCCAATCCGAAATGGCCTCAAGTTACTTATGGAGCTACATTTGAACAGGCGCATTCAGATGCAAGGGGCGGAGGGCCATGACAGTGCGGAAGATGCCAGGGCCGCGGGCGAATTGGCGCGGCTGAGGGTCCAGAAAGAGTGGTCTCTGATGCAGTCGAATGGCTGGAAGCTAGTGGACGGCATTGTGCGGGAGCCTGGCTGGGAAGCTCTACAACAAGAAGGCCGCATCAGCGAGGACATGGAGGAAGGGGGCGCTTTTCTAAGCGAGGAGTTTTTGGAGGCTCCGTAGGAATTACACAACTATCTGATGAAGCTCAGTCTCAGCGTTCCAGGGCTTCATGAAACAAATACAGAATTGGGGCAACCCCAATAACACATCTTTTGAAATGCAACAAGTGCGTGGGGCAGATTTAAGAGCTCGGTATGCACGCTTATCTTTAAGTTTCAACTTCCAGGAAGCCTCCGTAAGAAGGCTGGAACACTGAGCATCACCTTTAACGGATTTGGTATTATTTCATCAAAGTGGAGAAGACAAGATCTCGTGGACCTTGTCTTTGGTGGACATAGTACACAAGCTGCAATATCAGCAGCTTCCAAATGAATGGACTCGTCGCTTGGAGCCCAACCCATCCTCTGTCAAAGGCTTTCATCCGCTCCATCAACCCCTGTCTTAATTCACTTCAACCTCACGCCCGTCCGGCGTTCAGCAGGATATTAGTCCCCTGCTTCCCTCCCGGTAGGTACGCCACGTTGGGGTTGGTCGACAGCGTCTGCGCAATCTCCCTGCTGGCCTCAATCTTCCTGATCTGGACCAGGCCGTCGCCAGCCTTTGCGATGGCCTTGGCGATGGCGTCTGCGCTCTCAGCCTCTCCCTCGGCACGAATGACGCTGGCCTGCCTCTCCTGCTCGGCCTTCTCGACTATGAAGCGCGCCCGCTCGGCATCCTGCTGCGCAATCTGCTTCTGCTCGACGGCCTTTGTGAACTCCTTGCCGAAGGTCATGTGCGTGATGGAGACGTCCTCCAGGGCGATGTTGAACTCGGCGGCGCGCTTCATCAGGTCGGTGCGGATGCGCTGCGAGACGGCCTCGCGCTGGGTGATGAGCTCAGCGGCGTCAAACTGCGCGACGATGGACTTGAGGACTTCGTTTCCGATGGAGGGGAGGACTCGCTCGTCGTAGTCTTGGCCGAGGTTCTGGTAAGATAGTCAGCAACCCGTGTATCCCATCACGGAAAGCAGTGAGACCATTCATACCTGGTAGATCTTGGGCAGGGCCTGCACCTCGGGCCTGTGCAGCACCCTCAAGGTCAAGCTGACCATCTGCAGATCCTTGGACCCGGTTGTGGTGGCAATCATGCGGGGCTTTGTTCGCACGTCGAAGATGATGCTCTTCTGCAGCCACGGGACGAGGAAGTGCGTGCCCTCGCTAATAACTCCTTCCTTCACTCCCGACAGTCGGTCGAATATGACTGCTCGCGAGCCGCCTCGGACATCGTATATGGACTGGCTGGCCAGACTGACGCCGACGGCTGCCGGGATGGCTAGCCGGTAGATATTCCGCAGCGCGTTGGCGTTGAATTGTGCCATGATGTGCTGGCTGTGTGGGCGAGATCGACTCTTGCTGTCGTTCCCTTGTGGGTGGTCTCGGCTCGGCTGGAAAGCTGAACTGAGGTGATGCGATGCGCTTGTCTTGCTCCACTGCAAATCGATGAGAGCTTGAAGCTTCAAAGGGTGGCCCATGCGTCTAGGTGCCATGGTGGGAAACACTTCGGTACGTAGTGACGTCCTCCTGACACTAAGCTGTTTACGGCCTAGTCCCGCCAGGTCCAATGGCTTGGTTCCGATTTCCAACGACGGCGGAATCGAATCGTCAAGTCTTGCGGCTGGCTGCTCACGACAACACAACCACGACACCACAATTGATTATCCCACACGTCAATTGAATCGACCGACACGATGAGACCTACTCAGATCCTTCGAAGTGGCGGCGGCAACGATGCCCCTCTCGGCATGTACAACAAGTGAGTTGGCGATTTCCAACGTTGTCGAGATGGGAGGCGCGGCTTTTCCTGCGGTGCATCGGAAGCTCCCACCCACCACTTGATGGCTCCAAGGACTACGGTGAATCTTTGAGGGCTATGCTGACCTTTGGGAAACAGGTACATTGGCGGCTGGGGTCAACTTGGTGAGTAGCTAACCCCATGAGACATGGAAACACAACGACAGGCCAGGGCCGAGCCCACAAGACTGGCGGGAGCACACGCGAAGGACGGGCGGCGGGAAGCTCTTCGGATTGCGATTCGGAACGATCGATGGCACGAGTACTGACAAGATTACTTGTCATCCAGGCACCGCGGCCCAGAGCCAGAAGGGCATCGTCACCTACGGCCTCGCCCCTAACCGACAGAACCCTTTCGCCGGCGCAGCCCACGCTGCCGTCTTCAACACGTGGCGACGGGCCAGCGCACAGGTTCTCTACGTCGTGCCTCCATTCATCGCCGCATACTACATCATGAACTGGGCTGTTGACAGGTGAGTGTGGAACAGCAAAGAGAGGGAAGGACGGGCTGCGCCGCTCAATGTGCAATGCTGACGAATCCACGACAGGAACCACTACCTGAACTCCAAGGCTGGTATCGCCGAGTTCGGTGATTCCGAGGAGTAAAGAAGTGACCGGTGCTACAAGACGACGTACGGGGTGTGGAGAGGCCCACCTTGGGTCGCAGCCATCCGTACTGGGCGTGACGATGTACCAATATTAGATCGGAGGTTGAGATACCAATATAGAGCTCAATTTTCGACACACTGAATCACCCGACCCATCGCAAGAGGAAACACGGGAAACACGGGAGGAAGTACATTCGTTGCCATCCGTTTCGTTAGACCGGGAATGACCACGCATTTCCAGCGTCTTCATGTGACATGAGAGCGTACGGCTGCTGACAGATCGACACAAATCGAGTGATATTACAAGAATCCATATGCATCTGCCTGTACCTGTTACAAATTTGGTAGTTCTCATCTAACTATCAGCAAAATCTGGTGATCAGCAAGGAGTCCTCCATCTACACTTTGGTCGTTCCATTGGCTGTACCTTCAGCCTTGACCACATCAAACCCATTCCAATTCTGCAGGGCCTCTCGAATCTCAATCTTATAGTCGGGGATTCCACCGGCATAGTTGACCTGCTCAAAGGCTTTACCGGGTACACTGCCTCCCATGTACGTGCTTCGTGTTGTTGGGAATAGAGTTGCGTCGCTCAGCTCGTTGATGTGATTCTTCCAAGCCTTGGTCGCGTCCTTTGTGGCGTTGACATACTTGATTCCCTCTCGCTTCATCTTGACGATGGCGTCCGCGATCCAACGGCCTTGGACCTCGACGGTCGCGGGCCCATTGGACAGCAGAGTTGGTCCATGAGGGCCGTACTACATCATCTAGAGTCAGCTGCTAAGGACCGACGAAAAGACTTCACACCATGAAGGGTGAGAGAAAATAAGACACTGTCCACCCGTAGATTGTCTTGAAGGAATCTGCAGCATACTCGAAGAATTCCAGGCAAGCAGTGAACCACCTTTCAAATATGGAAGATGCAGAGACGCAGATGCAAAAGAAGAATAAGGGTATCTAGAAGCTGCTTACCATGTGGAACATGTTAGGATAGCCGGAGACGGTGAGCCCTAGATAAGTATTGGCAGCTGCTCGCCATTCCGACTCAAGCTCGGTAGATTCGATAGACTTGAGTCCCATTTGAGTCATTCCACCGGTCGTGATATCCTACCAACAAGCTGTTAGTGAGCGGAACCCCGGTCGTGAGAGGTTGATAAGCCTACAAAGCCGGTAGCAATGGCGATCACGTCGAATTCATGATGCGTCCCGTCCTCGAGGGTGATGCCAGTCTCATCAAACTCCTTGATCCCATTCTTGGATATGCCGATGACGTCCACGTTCTCTCTGTTGAACTGCTCATAGTAGTTCTGCTCCAGGCAGGGCCTCTTGATACCAAAATAGTGCGGCATCTTGAGCGGCGCAAGAAGATCCCGCTTCCTCGGATCACCAATGCGGCTCCGTACCTTCTTGGCCCAAAAGTTGTAGGCCTCTGTATTAGCTTCATGGTTCTTGTAATAGTCCTTGTAATTAGCCAGCCAAAATTCGAATCCTCCGTGGTCGAACAGTGACTGGTAGAACTTCTCCCGCTCCTCGGCACTGTCTTCAAAGGTGTTCTTCTCGGAAAAGGTGTACAAGAAACCCCCAAAGCTCCGCTCGCGCATTTCGAAGAAGCGATGATACCACTGCTTTGAGTTTGTCTGCTCCTCCGCCGTAAGCGGTCTCTTGCCCATGGGGATGGCGAGGTTAGGCGTCCTCTGAAAGACCTTGAGAGAGCCGGCAATGGGACCCCATTCTTGGGATATCTGGACCCCTGAGGCGCCGGTGCCGATGACGGCACATTGCTTGCCGCGTACATCAATCTCGTCGTCGGGCCAGAAGGAAGAGTGGTGGACAATTCCTTTAAACTTGTCAACACCAGGCCAGTCAGGAATGTAACGTTTTGCGGCCTTATTCTTTTGGTCAGTCGAGTCTCGTATATCCATTTTGAGATGGAAGGCAACTTACGAATCCGGTGCCCAGAATAAAAAACTTCGCCTTGCTCGTCCGGCCGTCTGCAGTCTCCACAATCCATTTGCCTGATTCCTTGTCGAAGTTGCCACTTGTCACGACAGTGTTGAAAGAGCAATCCTTCTTTACGCCTATCACTTTGTCGACGTGGTCGAAGTATGCTCTCAGCTCCTTGTAATCGGGATAATTGGTTGACCAGTTCCAAGTCTTGTACACCTCTGGCCAAGAGAACTCGTACTCGGGCACGGCTGAGTCAACGCGAGCTCCAGGATAGCACTGCAACGGAAGTCAGTCTGCTGCTGAGCCATGTGTGAAAGACTTCTATACACGTTGATAAAGACATTGCATCATTCCCATCGTTATCGTTTGGAACGTTCCGTGGTACCCAACAAGAATGCAAAGCATATAATATGGATTCAGGAGCGGGACATTGAAGCATAATACGCAAGAAAAGTACATATCTGCAGGGAATTCTTACATTCCATCTCCAAGTTCCGCCGGTGTCATTACCAGCCTCAAATATGACAGCTTTAAGACCGCGATCTCGAAGTGTCTTGAGCATAAAAATACCGCCTGAAAAGAAGAGTGTCAGTAGCTAGTCTACCGATATGTACCCCGGTGTGGCTGCCATGGAACTCACTGAAGCCCGCTCCGACGATCAGAGCGTCAACATCGATATCATCCGTGTAGGGCCAATTGTTGCCCTCGCGGCGGATGGAATAGTCTGTGAGCTCGGTCTTGAACTTCTTCTCCCTTTTGGGGAGAGTGACTACCGCGGGATCTCCCATGATGACGAGGGTATGAGGTTAATTTATATTCACGGGAGAGATTTGACTAGTATCTAGAAGCTTGATATAAGTCGCATCCAGACAGAAAACGTTGCTCAAAAGGGCGGAATTGAGTTGTGTCAACCGAGAACCATGTTGGTTTATATACTCGACCCCAAAAATGGTCTCATGCTGTGCAACGGTTCCAAGCTTGGTTCCATCTTCCCCTCAGCATCTTGATGTGCCGCCACTGCAGGATACTCGCTTGGGAGAATGATCATCACCCCTCGGACTGTTTCGCTCGTTGACCCCGTGACCTCGTCTACCGCTTCCGCATGTCAACGACATTCGGAGATCCGTAGGTTACACTAAACTCGGATGGCGGATCCGCAGTCACGGCAGAAACATTTGAATCATCATGAGCAGACGTGCACTAGATGCGTACCAAGCCCTCGTTGAGATATCATGTCAAGCCCAATCCCTGTTTCTGACACACCTGTCGTATGCAACCCCAGACTTTCCCCGCGTGCCACCCGCATTGACAAAATCTGGGGTATGATCCTGAGGCCAGAACTCAAACGCAGCGTCCTTTCACACTCTGAGCGACGTGGTAGGTACTTGCCACCCTTCCTACAGCACCACAAGAACTAGTCAAAGTGTGCCGCGTATTTTGCGGAAGCCGAATAGACCAACCATCTTTGGATCTCAAATCCTAACCCAAAATATGGGGCAGCAAGTTTCCTCGGCATCTCCGGATCGAGTATGCCGCCCTCCTCCGCTCATCGCCTCCTCCTCATAGCTAAAATCATTGCGGCTCCGTAGTTCACCATAGAGACAACTCCCACGCCCGCCATATCGTCCTTTCCCCGCGCTTGACAGAGTTCCATCTGTCCGAACCGCTGGGGTCGATGCGAGGTCACTGATGGCCTTTCGGGATGGGGTTTGTACACGCAAAGGCGGAAAGCGGAGCAAATCTGGGCCAGTACGAGCAAGTGATTGCGATGTTCCCCGCCGCTTGCGAACGTGTAATGGACTCCCCACTCCCCGCACAGGTTCGGATCACCTTTCCCTGAGGAATCAAGTGGAGTACAAAATCACCGGAGGCCAGCATTGACCGATGAGTGTGACTGGTGAGTCGTGGGCGATGATACGGCTGGGGTAAGTTTGGTTGGACGTTATTCTTTCCTGCAGAGATTGCCGCAGATAGTAGGTACACGATGGTTGCTTAGGTCGTGGACAAACCTCGGAAACTTGTCTACAAGCAGGGTTGCAGGCACGAGGAGCCCCAACTCCAGCCCCGCTTTATAGTCTTTCACGCCGAAACACCTACCTAGTAGTTCGCAGAAGCTGAGAAGGATCTCGCATCTTCAACTACATGCCGACTCACCCCGTCGTACAAATAAATCATCGATCATTCCAAGCCGTGTCTTGAAAGCGTGCTAGTAAATTTGAAGCATCATGGCCCCCCTCGCAGAGCAGACCCTCAGCGTGCTCCGCTCTACCGTGGAATCGGCGTGCTACGACCACAGCAAGGGTATTCCGGGAGCAACGGTCGTTGTCGTAGGCAAAGATGGCGAGGAACTCTTCGCGCATTCCGCCGGTCGCCGAGGAATGGCCAGCACCGAGGAGATGACGCTGGACAGCGTCTTCTGGATTGCCTCTTGCACCAAAATGATTACCGGTATTGCCTGCATGCAACTTGTTGAGAAGGGGCTGCTGAAGCTCGATGATGGTGACCAGCTCGAAACGCTGTGCCCCGAACTCAAGACACTCAAGGTTCTGAAAAAGGATAAGACGTTGGAGGACAAGAAAAAGCAGATCACACTGCGGATGCTACTGACCCACACCGCAGGGTTTGGTTATTCTTTCTTCAATGAAAGGCTGAGAGATTGGGGGCTTCCTGGCGGGGTTGACGAGTTCAGTGGTCGGGAGGAGGACATGATCTCGCCGCTTTTGTTCCAGCCTGGCGAGGGCTGGGAGTACGGTGTAAGTCGAACTGACAAACCATGTCTCACAATGAACACTGTCTGACTTAAAGTAAGGTCAACATTGACTGGGCTGGCATTGCTCTTGAGAGGGTAACCGGAGAAAAGCTCAACGACTACATAAAGAAGAATATTTTCGAACCGCTCGGCATCAAGAATTCGTCTATGATCCCGACCAAGGACATGAAGTCCAAGCTGGCATACATGAACCACCGCGAAGCTGACGGAAGCTTGCGACCACGCGATCACCCCCTGCGGCTGCCACTGGTAGTGAGTAGCAAGGAAGAAGAAGCAAGATGCTTCAATAGTGGTGGAGCGGGCATGTTTGCCCAGCCACAGGAATACTGCAGTAAGTACACTAGACAATCTGTCAAGACAACTCGGGCGGCATTTGCACGACTTCTTACACCCCGAGCAACTCGTACTAAACTGTACACCCCCACGCTGACACACTTCTAGAGATTCTGGCCGTCCTTCTCAACGATGGCAAGTGTCCCAAAACCGGCGCCGAGATCCTCAAGTCATCCACTGTCAACGAGATGTTCTCCAACCAGATTCCCAACTTTCCTGACTTTGGCCGCCAACCAATACCCGCCGCGAAGGCTGAACTGACCAATCCCATCGGGGAGCTATATCCCCTTCCTGGGAACCCTCCTCAAGGTTGGGGGTTGACATTTATGATCAGCGGCGGCGGTGCCACAGGCCGTAGCCGCAGCACTGTTCATTGGGCGGGGCTCGCAAATTGCTGGTGGTGGGCTGATCGTGAGAATGGCGTCGCTGGTATTGTAGCGACACAGATACTGCCTTTCGCCGACTTTCCAGTTCTGAAGCTATGGGCAGATATCGAGAAGGAGGTGTATGTTGGGCTGCACGCTGCGAACGGTGGAGAATAAGGTTGGCATCACAAGAGATTGCGTGTAGATGTACAGTATGACGGTAGTAGGATCCATCAGTGGCCTGAAAAGCTCAGTTGAGAGGCTTTAAATGTTAGTCTGATAAGAAAATGCAAATGACTTCATGGTCTGATTGAAACGCTTCATTCATGCATCATGTCAGCGCGTGCTTTGATACGGTTGTGATGACTTGTTGCTTATATGTGTAAACTGGGCTAGTAATCAGGAATTAGTGGGTTATAAAGTAAAGTATGTTTGTAATTTTCTAGTGGAGTGTTCTTCCATGCTGTCTTTCAACTTGAAGTACCTAAGTGGAACAAATCTTCGACCATCATATCACCACCAGAAGGCTGCTCAAGCAACGACTGCCAAAGGACAGCATTTCAAACCCGTCTATTCGGGAGCATGGAAGCACCAGATATGTGTGTGAGCCCTCGAGCATGGGAAGAGCTGTCCATGATGAGCAACTCATCAAGATTCGTTCAAGTGCCTTAGCCTTCGAGCGATAGTTCAAAAAAGACTATAAGAGCAGTTCACCACTACATTCCAATGGAACCTAACAGGACTTTTGGCCCCGAGTACCAAGGAAATCGATACGGAGTCACTCTTAGGAGTCTGTATGATTTCTCATGAAAATAAGTTCACTGTAAGAGACTTGTATACTCCCGAGAAAGTATGCTGCTTCCCAATAGCAACACCCCAAATCAGCAGACGCAAAGTGCTGAAAATATCTGTGCATTGTGATCGAAGCTCGAGCTCCAATTTCAAGGAAATTTTGGCTCCTGTATATCGCCCAAGAGCCAAAAGGCAAGCTGTGCAAGTTGATCGGGACAATCCTGAACTTTGTTGCAGGTGAGGCTTCATAGCGAAATATATTTGCCTATACTGAAAATTGAGTGCATGAATGCAGAGTGATATAGACTGCTCCCACAGATGGATGGCTAATCGATCTGACATTCTGCCTGAAGCCACATGCTGCACTCACGGCCATGCGATGATATAACATGATAACTCTATCAGGAAGGAAGACTTTTAGAACCTAACCACTCCCTGAGCTCCGCCACAGAACAGATCCGTCTTTCATCATGGCACTTTTTGCATTGCTGACTATCGAGACGTACAGTTGCAGAATTATAGGTCAACCAATCTTCTCGATGGAGGTGGTCGCCTCTTTCCATAAGTGGCAACGGCTGGAATACTCGAATCAGCCAAACGCCACGTCCGAAGGCCTCTGGGGGCGGCAGTATGAATATCTTATTCCCTGTTCAATAATGAGACTCATTCTTTTCTTTTCTCAAACAAAAGTGTCGAAAATAAGCGGGTACCAATCAGGAAGCCTCATAACCATCGTGGATTTCCCGGAACGGGAACGGTAGTAAATCGCCGCCCTGAGATAGACCTTACTGCATGTCCACAGACTTTTGAACTGCCAGAGCATCCAGGTAGATCATGGCTCTCTCGGTTGGAAAGCACAATGTGTGATCGATGAGCTTCTTTGACGCTCAACACAGATACTACAAATCATTTCCAGCCGCAAAGGACTGAACACAGCTGGGACAGTATTATCACATGTCTGTTAGACCCAGAGTCCTAAGCGGGCCTGTGCTCAAAATGAAGCCTAGATCATCTTGACGACAAAACCATCACAATAGACGTCGTGGCTTCAACAAGCCCGAAAGTTTACGAGTCACACGTCGGCTCATTCATGCAATCTCTTTCGAATGAAAGATGCAGCTCGGCCACTGGGTGCACAATCTCTAGCGTCCAAGGGCGGCACCGACACAGTCGAGACTGCATAGGAGCTAAGACGACTGGTATGAGTGCCTACACCGGCGTTCATCTCATGGGCGGTCATCCTTGGCCCAGCAGTCCAGTCCAGTCCAGTCTATCATATGCTGCCAATGTCCTCTGTCGGTGCCGACTGTCGACTCTAGCAGGGGGAACAAAAAGAAGACCAGATGAAGTTATGGCGCAGGGGACTAGTTTGTTTCGCGGGCGCGGCTCGGTGTTGAAGTCCTGGATGTTTCAGAGAAACGACTTAGCCGCTCAAAGAGGGTCCAAGTGCTCTGCGCCGGGCTCTGGTTCAGGGGATGAGCTGACAATCCGGTACGACTCAGCTGGTCCCCCACGCAGATCGTTTGGTTCGTGGCAAGGAGGCTCAAAACAGGCCTTGGTAATGGCGCCTGGGAGGCCGCTGACAGGATGGGCCTTCGGCATGAGGTAGCCCACTGGGCAAGATCTGACGGCCGCAGGCGCAGGGTGCCTCATCCGATGTGGAGAGATGGCGCACACGGGCGTCCAAACTTGTCGAGGGCCAACGATATATATTAGTTATGACCATGGTAGGGTGTATTATCGTGGTGGAAGTCCGTAAGGTGGGTCCCTCGGAGTGGCAATGCTGGGAGGCAGCCTCTGTGGCTGAGGGACTGACAGCCAGATCAGGTAATAATGTGGGCTTCATTGTCCTTACCCTGGCGGGGGAAGACATGGGCGCCTCGGATGCGATGACCGTATTGATGGGTTGCCAGGGGCCAGTGTTCGTTCTCGTATGTGACTGCTGAGCTAGCAGTACCAGCTGTAAGCTTATTTTTTTCTCTTTTCTCTTTCTTTCTTTTATCAAGTGCCGGCGTCTGGAACACAGGCCCAGGGTATGTGCGATGGTGGCATTGGTTGCTGGTGAAACATGCCCGTCTAAAGCTGTGTGGGTGAAGGATAGGCGAGGGCCAATGCATTCAGCCCACAGGATTATCATCATGCATGACTGAGTGATGGACCGCCTGCCTGCCTGCCGTCTGCCCAAATGCATGTGCAATACAGTAGACTACATGTTACTACGGAGCGCATTCAGGCACAAGGCAGAGAACACTCCACCTGGGCCTGCTGGGCATGCTGGGCCAGATTGCAGATCTTGAAAAGATCTTCGCTTGGAAGCGCCAGCACCAAGCAGACAGGGCCGACAAGGCGGCTCCCCTGCATAAGTGTGGGGACAACGGCGGCGGATGCCCCGCTGCCAAAGGCTTGGTACACCGCAGATCCATCCAGGGCTGGACGGCAGGACGGCAGAGCCCAAAAGATGGATCAAGCTCTCTGCAGGCTCTTCAACCTGGGGTGGTGGAGCGATATTGCCTCCGGGTAAGGGGGCCGATGGTGGTAGTCTGCCTTGCTCGTGGACCAGAGCAGCTGAAAAGAAGGAGATTGCAGCAATGCGGACGGGGAAGAGATGGGGAAGAGATGGGATGGACGACAAGCCTGGTCTCACCAAAGAGCAGGTGAGGTTGGATGGGGGCGGCTGATTGGTTGCATGTCAGACCCACACTGAGGCGCTCATGTTTGAGTTCTCAGGGGCAAGGGCAGCCGGAGACTTTTCGATTGGCCTTGGAGCTTCGACTCTTAGACCCCCCAAGATCTGCCATCTGCCCGCGACGATCTCGCCTTTTGAGCCTCTTTCTTGTGCCCTGGCCCATCCCTGTCCTGCTTACTATGGGCCTCGCTTTGCTTACTCCTGACACCTGCAAGGCACATGCCCAGGATTCCCATACCCGCAAGTAACAATTCTCGACAGCCAACAGCCAACAGCCAACAGCTAGCAGCCAGCACTAGGGGCACACACACACACACACACATAGGCACTTTGCAGGCAAACAAGGAACGCTTTGTTTCGTTTCAATGTCACCGCTTCAATGCCCACTCTTATGCTTTCCACCCCTGTCCCCTTTTGACTTTCCGCCGCGGACGGCTGCGATCCACCTCGCCCGATTCGCTGTCGTTCAATGCCAGATGTCGGGTCAGCCATGTACTGCGGTCCCAGTCCAGTCAAGCCCATCAGACGAACAGAACGAACAAACAACCATACCGCACCATACCATACCGTACCGCTAAGTAAGTCTCCACAATGGCCACAATGGAGACAATGGGCCATGTGCAGTGCTACGTAGTATCCTCCTATCCTATCCTCTCCCTCCTTTGTGGCCCAGGCGGGAAAGGGGCCGTGTAGAGAAAGCCCACGGTCGGCATATATCTTGGTCGCTCACCTCCCTCCTCGACCTGCTCATCTCATGATTCTGGCACCACCAAGCATCACAACACTTTCATCTTTTCCCTTCCTTCTTCCTTTTTTCCCTTACCAGACACTCCCTCAACAACAAAGCCTGGAGCTTTTGTTTGTTTTCTCGACTTCGAATCAGACCATCTTTCCAGTCGTACGGTCCACTTTTTTCGTCCTTTTTCGTCAAATCCGTCTTTAGAGATACCCTACCAAAACCAAACGACATCATGATGCTCCTGACTTCCAACGTCGCCGCTGTGCTGGCGCTCTCCGGCATGACATCGGCCCACATGATCATGGCCAACCCCAAGCCATATGGCTCGCCTGACAACTCTCCTCTCACATCCAGCAACTACCCTTGCAAGCTCAGCGGGGACGCTGCCACCTTCTACTCAACCGATGGCCTGTCCAACACGGCCGCCGCTGGAGACTCGGTCAAGATGTCCTTCACAGGCTCTGCTGTCCACGGCGGTGGCTCTTGCCAGGTGGCTTTGACAACCGACATGCAGCCCTCCACCTCTACCCGGTGGTCTGTCATCCTCTCTATCGAGGGTGGCTGCCCTTCCAAGGACGGATCCAGCCCCAGTGAATACGATGTGAAGATCCCCGCCGACATCCCCGCCGGTGACTACTCTTACGCCTGGACATGGACCAGCAAGCTCAGCGGCCAGCCCGAGTACTACATGAACTGCGCCCCGCTCACCATCACGGGTGGTAGTTCCAAGCGCGCCATGAACATTCACCAGCGTGCCGACGCCCTCGACGCCTACCCTCCCCTGGCTGTCTACAACCTGGCAGACATCAACAGCTGCAAATCCGTCTTGTCTTCCTCCCCACAATACCCTGTCCCCGGCGACAACGTCGAGAAGCTCGCCGCCTCCGACCCGGCCTTCGCTGACATCACCGGTGACAGCTGCTTCGCCAAGGGTGTTACCTTCGACGGCTCCTCAAGCAGTGGCAGCTCATCCGGCAGTGGCAGCAGCAGCGGAAGCAGCAGCTCTGGTTCTGGCTCAGCAACGTCAGCCGCAGCCCCTTCGGCGACTGGATCACCTTCTGGCTTCGCGACGTCTGTAGCCCCAGCCGCCACCAGTACCGCATCAGCCGCTGCCGCGTCTCCCACGGGCTCTGGCAGCAGCTCTGGTTCTGGCAGCAGCTCTGGGTCGAGCTCTTCCGGCTCTTCTTCAAGCAGTGGATCTTGCACAGAGGGCGAATCCGAGTGCTCGTCTGACGGCACTACCTACAAGACCTGTGTCGCCGGCGGTACATGGAGTGCCACAATGTCTGTCGCCGCTGGCACCAAGTGCACACCAGGCACCTCGTCCCAGCTTTCCATCGTCGCCGCTTCAAAGAAGCGCAGCGGGCTTCCCTTGCTTCTCTGAACGGTTAATTGTGATTATGACAAGGGCTTCTGAAATGGAGCATCACATGACTTGCATGGGTTGGCGTTAAGGAGGCAATGCTGGACATAGTTTCTCGAACATACTTTACTGCCTCCGGCGTTCTTCGTGTATTGGCATTCAGATTGTACTTAGACTTTGGAGAGAAATGACCTTCAAAATGGCTTTATTATGATATTTGTTACCTTTCTGCGATGTGAAATGTGGCCGTTGTAAAGAAAATTGACCAAGCCCTCACGTCTAGTAAGTTCCACTCGGCTGGGACTTCCATTTAATCCCAAGCTAAGGAGTGCTTGCGAGATGAATGAAAACCAGATACAGCTTGCTCCTTCTCGAGGCCCAAATACCAAAGGTTGATACAACTCACTTGATTTTGCACTTTCCTGTTTTCCGACGTCTTCAACAGAATTTCATTCCCTTATGCTCATTCATGGCTCTTTCTACCGTAGACAGACATATTATGCCCTGGCAGGGGCGAACAAGCCCAATCAACATTACGCTCTTTGAAAGTGACAGTTTTATTCAATAATGACCGAAGCCATTAACGTCGCACTTCATCCATGTGGCAATATTCAATACGGTCTCAAGACTCGATTATCACGCACTGTTTAGGTCCCATGCTTAGCCGAAGTCCAAACGTCAGCAATTAAAAGCATTCATCTTCGCAAAAGGAAGCTCCTCCAGCAGCCATGAGATCCAAAGGGCGCCGAAACTGCCTGGGATGGCGGCCGCCAGGATCAGAATGGCGGTCATCTACCCTTTCGCCTCATGATAATGACTTAAAACAGCGATGGCACAGACGTTATGGGAGGCTTGGACGGCGCTACGAAACTCAGACACCAAACGGCCCATCTGTCGTTGAACATTACGGTCCATGGGAACGTGAATACCGCGACAGACTCCGAAGGGACATCGCCGCGCTGAGTGGCCCTCGTGGCCTGGCAAATCGCGCTGATCCCGCCGAGAGGCGTCAAAGCACCCCCAACCAAGTCACGTCGTCTGAAGACAGAGTCTACTCTGTGGAAGACTTCCTCAGTAAACTTACGGGCCATGATCAGCCGCGCAACGATGCAGAAAGCGCCTCAGATAAAGTGACAGACGCTACGCCAGACGAGGCAGACGAGCCGATGGAGAGACGCTACACTGCACTGGAAAAGGGGAAACAACGAGAAGGAACTCCTGCACCCTCATCCGCCAGAGGGCCTTCAGCGCTCAAACCTCCCAGCGCAAATAGCTCTCAGCTGCAGGCTTCCCGAATGTCTAGCCAAGGCTTGCGATCGTTGAGGAAGCTACCGCATAGTCGCCCTCCAAGCGACAAGAAGGGTGAGACTGGACCAAGCGTTCAGCATGTTGAACACGCCGCCTCGAAGTCCTCAGAAATGACCAGGTCGTTGTCTCGGGCCAGAGGAGCTGCGGCAAGCAGCATTTCTGCTGCTGACCGACTCGCACAAGCTCGCGTGGCATACGGCTACGCCGCGGAACTTCCTAGCGATGGCCTCGGCGTGATACATGAACATCCCTCGCCTCCAGAACGGGCCCTAGCGACTTGGAGGTATCTGCTACCCGCGAGGCAGCGAACACAAAGCCAAGTTGGCGTCACTGGCCCTAATCCAGAGAGCCACGCCGCAATGGAGCAGCCACAAAGCTGGGATGGAGATCCAGGACCTAGTTCACAGACATACGCCAATGCGGTGGCTAAGTCAAACCGACGGCTGGATGAGCTCTCACCATACTCTCCAGAGGTCACAATTCCTGACACACCCATGCCAATACTCAATACAAAACTCCCCAAGTCACCACCATTGCATCTTTCGGAATCTGTTGATTCCTCTGATGAACACTTACCCTCGAGAAACAATTCCAAACAATACCAGGTCCCAATTTGTCGGACAAAGCGGAATGCCAGCGAAATTTCTGGTGGTCAAGACGCAGGAGGCCCTTCCAAGCGCCAGCCGCATTTGCTGCGGCCGCTGGGGGCTCAGTCTACGGCAGTTGCCACATTGTCTATCGATGGGCACAACAGGCGCATCACATAGGATGAACTGCGCGCCATGACTCTGCAACCCCCGCTGTTAGTCCAAATAGAGCTCTACAAAATTTACTCCTTGCTGGTGCAAGTAGTGCAAGTCGCCAGTGATGAATTCACTGTGGTGGACCCTCACGACTTCATCGAGGCATGGTCATGGAAGGATTTCATTGAGGCCGGAGACGCTGAGATCATCCGACGGCTTCGAGGACAGACTGCCACACAAAGTGGGATAAAGAAGGTATTGCTAATTCCTTTCAGTAACGACGCTAATGTGTTCTTGGCGGTTGTCAACTTGGGCGCCGCGCTCTTTCGGATCTTTGACCCCAGGACAGACGAAGTTCTTCAATCGACAGACGAGGATGACGGCTTTGGTACAACCTTGTTTGTATACGAATTCATTCACACTCTCTTCCCAACAGAGTGTCCAAGCATGGAGGCATGGAAAATTGAACTTGAAAAGACTGTACAGCGCTCGGTGTCAATCAAACAGCTTGGTGTTACCTCAGGCCGACACCTGAATGACTTCGGAGCCCGACTTAAGATGCAGGCCGTATTGCCATTTTTCTTTGAAGCATTGCGGATCGTAGCTGGTGCAAACTCAAAGCCAAACATCACCGATGTGGCGCTCCTCAAGCGGCTCTTCGCCATCTTCGATGACTCTCCAGAGCTGAAATCCAGCGACGTGATCCAGCAGCTCCGAGAAAGATCAAGGGAGCAAATATATCGCTCACTTAGAGGCCGACTCAGAAGTGTCCTACAGGACAACGATGTCGACATAAAGAAAGCGATCGCAGAGACACGATGGGGCGGTTGCCGACCAGGCCAGTTGGTCCATTTGAAAATTATAGCAAGCCAACATGCTTGCATTGAAGTGTCGAGATCTTTGTCTAAGTCCAAACATCTCACAGAGCAACATGTTCACCTTCGTTTTATACTGGAGACAATGACCGCGAAGTGCCTGATGACAAGAGCTGCCTTGTATCATGGAATGCTCCACAACATGGCTGCAGGCTATTTCTACTCGGTTGACGCCCACAAAGAGATATGGGGCCCGGATGCTGCACTGAATCAATGGAATCGCTTGGAGCTGCACAGTATTGAGCGGAAATTGCAAGCCATGAGAACGGAATTGGACCACTGGTTGAAACAGTTTCAATACCATCTTGACAGCGCCAACAGGAAGTGAGGCGGATAAAAGTTAGAACTATCTCATACATTCGCCGCTGGTTTGTCTCAGTAATCGGACTTTGAATCAGTTCTTATGAATACACATAGGCTTGCTTCATGCGAATCATTGAGACAAGATTCTTACACCTGCTCTGTAATTATGAGATGTCCCGTGCGAATATGAGACTTGTAAGACAAATCCAGCGACACGAGCAGATGATTTTGAAGCATAAGTTTAGCTATCTTCATTAGTATATCTGACAAACTAGACTTGGGCTTGGCAAGGTGGTCAATGTCTTTGGAGGACAGAGGAAGACTAATATGGCTCGGCCAGGTCAGAACCTATGATGATGGCCTCATTTGGCGCCCTTTTCACCAAGATGAAAAAAGCACTTGGGACAAGGAGCCGATCGGCCTTTCTGCTGCTGAGAATTTACCCTCTGTTTCCTAACTATTGTTGAATGGTCAATGACTTCTGTGGCTCAAGCGGACACGACCTGGGTAGGAAAAAAAAACCCCCCAGCCGAGAACTTCAGTCTTATCGTCGGTAAAATGTTAGCGAGGCGTCTATTCGGGTTCTCCGTGTCTACCGGATGGTGTCACAAGTTTACTGTACTCAAGTGCTGCGTGCCGTACGTGTTTGATTTATGATATTCAATATTGCATTGATCCAATTTTTAAGATCATTTTTAGTGTACCACATCTTCAATACTATCTTCCTTGAACTACTGGGAAGCTACACTTGAGGTTGGTCATCCACCTCACAGATATCTAGGTCGTCTCACAATCATTCATTTTGACACTGTGGCATTGTGCCTTGTAATCATGAGCATTGGAGAAATACAACATAAACTCAATTGTTCATTTGGGGTTATCAGGCTTCTCAGGTGCCGTTATCGACCCACCTGTGTGTCCCAATGCCTTTTTCAATACACTGAGCTTTGCTCTCGAAATGATGGACTTTCTTCTTGTTTTATACTTCTAATCTTTGTACTTGTACTTCTCTGACTGTCGCATAATGTTCGACACTTCAAATGGAGTGGCGAGCTACTCTGCGTTGGGATAGATCGATTGATAAGGTCCTAGCTGTAAACCCATTAATTGCTCGGCGATTTGTAAAGCCAAGAGCCAATGTCGAATAAGTGACCTAGACAAGTCTCATAAGCAAACCTAGTGACGCGCACTTTTCACCGCATGACACGACTTGTCTTGGTCAACTTGTATATCACACGGTCTACACTTTCACGACCCCGAACCTGAACAGAATCACCAGTGCCAGAAGACCGTGAATTTACTTTCAGGGAACATGACCTCCGCATCAGGGGTACTTTATATCATTGAGAGCGCTTCCAATCAATCCCATCTGTCATCAATGTTTGAGCAAGACTCGAGCAAACGTCCGCCTAAGCTCTCCCTAACGGAGCAGTCAATACCAACTGTCGGTACCGATGAGAAAACCGGGCCCTTGTCGCGGGGGGAGACAAGGGGGTGCCTCGTTTGATTGTCCAAGCTCTCTCGGGGCAGCGCGGGCCGTTTCTCCACTCGTTTGTGACCCGGGTTGTGCCGTCTGGCAGCTCTTAATCTTGACTTCATCTCGTGAGATCAGGCTGTTATGATGATCTTGGACTTGGACAATGGACGCCAAGTCGCCGAGTACTAGCGCTCCAATAACGAACATGACGTGACTTCACAAGAAGCGGGGGTCGCGCATGTTTCCCCAGGTCGCGGTCTTGGAATTGGATGAGACTGGAGGCAGAGGCGAGAGCATCGTGGGATAACTTATAAAGGCGAAAGCCGTTTGCGGGATCGCTGACCAGTGCCTCCTGTCATTGACCTCGAGAAGCACTATTACTGAAGATGTCAGTCTTGACTGTGCGACAAAAGGCCCTCAGGCTCGCCTTAGTGGGTCTAGCAATCCTTGGCCACTCGTCCGCTGAAGCGCGAAGCATCGTTACAACCCGGCAGCAGGATGGGTCCGCGGAGGTTGCTCGTGAGCGTCTCAGCATCAATGCCGATTGGCGTTTCGAGCGCTTTGAGAGCAACCCTGACGGACTCAGTTACGACCAATTGAAGCCGTGGATTTTACCAGCAGGCAACAACTTCATCAAAGATCCATCACTTCACACACAACCGCCAACTGAACGGCCCAGCAACGTCACTTATGCGCAAGCTTCTTTCGATGACAGCGCTTGGGAGGCTCTTAGCCTCCCACACGACTGGGCCGTCAAGGGGCCATTCTACGAGGGCTCTGATCCCCCAGTTGGCGGAAACATGGGTCGTCTGCCGATTCAAGGCATCGGCTGGTATCGCCGCACTCTTAACATTTCATCGGCCGATGAGGGCAAGACGATCTACTTGGAAATTGATGGTGCAATGTCCTACGCAACCGTCGTAAGTAGCTTTCAAATATAATTTTTACTCCTGCGGGAAAAAGTATCTGCCATATGCGTGGTCTGTTTCATTGCTCGAATCAAAGCCCTCGAGGCCGCAGTTGTCGAGACAGGCACTGGGCATATCGTGGCCGACTTCGATATCTTTTTAAACAAGACTCATACCTCAGTGCTTTGGTGACTAACTCTAAATGCTGCAGTGGCTAAATGGGAGGATTGTCGGTGGCTGGCCGTATGGGTACGCTTCGTTCCGCCTAGACCTAAGTCCTTATCTGCAACCCGGAGAGAACCAGCTTGCTATCCGCCTTGATCAGGCCCTCGATTCCTCTCGTTGGTATCCAGGAGCGGGAATTTATCGCAACGTCTGGCTTACCAAGGTCAACAATGTACATGTCGGCCAGTGGGGCACCTATCTCACTTCAAAGGACGTGTCCGCTCAGTCGGCCATTTTGGACCTCACCGTTCAGGTCGAGAACGCCGCAACGGCTGCATCAGAGATTCATGTTATTACAGACGTCCACGTCCTGGACGCAGCAACAGGACAGGCGGGTGCCAAGGTCGGCCAATTTCCTAACACGACCGTTATCGTGGGCGCAGGCAATATTGAATCAACCAATGCTTCCATTACACTGGAGAACCCAAAACTCTGGGGTCCTCGCCCAGCGCAGGAGCCGAACCTCCACATTGCCATTACGCGGCTTTTCGCCGACGGCCAGGAAATCGACACTTACGAGACCCGCTTTGGTATCCGCTCAATCAGCTACGCTGGCGACGGATTGCGTATCAACGGAGACCGAATCTATCTCCAGGGCGTGTGTCAGCACCACGATCTAGGCTCAATCGGAGCTGCCTTCAACCTTCGTGCAGCTGAACGACAACTGCAGCTGCTCCAAGAAATGGGTTCCAACGCTATCAGGACATCACACAACCCGCCAGCACCCGAAATTCTCGACCTTGCTGATAGTCTGGGTCTCGTTGTACTTGACGAGATTTTTGACACGTGGGCTAGCCATAAGACTTCAAACGACTTCGCCAGTCTATGGGAGGACTGGTCCGAGCCGGACTTGCGCGGCTTCGTTCGCCGCGACCGTAACCACCCAGCCATTTGGGCATGGAGTTACGGTAATGAGATCGCAGAGCAAGGACAAGGCGCTGCTGGCGCCGCAGCGGCCGAGCGTCTTCGCGATATCGTCCGTGAAGAAGATGCTACGCGCCAGTCGTCAGTAGGCATGAATAACGCTGGACCCGAGACCCCCTTTGTCTCGGTAGTTGATCTCATTGGCCTTAACTACCAAGGCGAAGGCAAGGGCAACGGTGGTCCAACCTTCGAGAACTTCCGCGGAGAATTTCCCGACAAGCTGATTTTTAGCACAGAGAGCTCATCCGCTGTCAGCTCAAGGGGGACATACCTGTTCCCAGTGACCCCGTTTAATAACACCATTGTACTCGCGAATGGCACGGGAGCCGACCCAGAAACCCGTCAGGTTAGTTCCTACGAATTGTATGCAGTGCCATGGGGGGCTTCGCCAGATAAGGTGTTTGCAGCACAGGATGAGTTCCCGTACGTTGCCGGAGAATTTGTATGGACGGGCTGGGACTACATCGGTGAGCCCACGCCCTACGATGGAGATTCACGGAGTAGTTATTTCGGAATCATCGACTTGGCTGGTTTCCCCAAGGATCGGTTCTACTTATACCAATCACGCTGGAACCCGACCGTTCGAAATGCGCATATCCTTCCACACTGGAACTGGCCGGATCGTGTGGGCGAAGTAACTCCTGTTCACGTCTTCTCTTCCGGAGACGAGGCCGAGCTGTTTGTGAACGGAGAATCTCAGGGCCGTCAGAAAAAGGCCGGTTACCGCTTCCGGTGGGATAATGTTGTATACCAGCCTGGTGAAATCCATGTCAAGACTTACAAGGACGGAGAGGATTGGGCTGAGGCTAAAGTACGAACAACTGGGGAAGCCACCCAATTACGCCTGTCGACCTACCAAAACAGGACAACTATTGCTGCTGACGGCAGTGACCTCTCATTCGTGAGCGTCGCCGTGACTGACGATAACGAGGACATAGTGCATACTGCTCAGCCTGCTATTAAGTTCTCTGTCTCGGGACCGGGTGAGATCATATCGACTGACAATGGCGATCCAACGGACTTCACACCTTTCCCGTCCAAGGAGAGAAATGCATTTCGAGGTCTTGCGCTTACTATCGTACGGGCGAAGGCTGGAGCCTCTGAGCCCATCATTGTCACCGCCCAGGCGGATGGCTTGAGGACAGCCGAGATTACGTTGTCCATCGGAGGTGATTAGAAAGCTCTTGGCCTTTTGAAAGTTTCGCAGGTGAAAATGAACAGTAGTGATTAACACATTACGCAAATTCAATCTCTTTGTAATATCTATCTCATTTCCGGACTTTCGTGACTACGTCTCTCCAGGGAATAGGTAATGCACCTTGGTTTTCACAAACCGACACGGAAAGAACACGCTGACCAAGCCTGAGGTAGTCATCAAGACCTTTGAAGTTCGATCTGCCCCAGAACCACGCCGGAATTTCGCGACTGCACCTGCGCGACATATGTTGAATAGATAGGTTGGCGTTTTCTCATCGCTCAATGACAAATACGAGTAGGCATACAGAGCGTTCGAAATCCACTTTCTGCACCTTGACAAATATGCCATCTAGACTTGTAAAACTACAAAGAATCTGGCCCAACGTAAGTTCTGAGGAATCATAGCGTATTATGTTTGGGCCTTTATTGTCCTATTCCAGACACACTACAATCAATATCCATTGAATCTGAGCTTTGGCCCGTTTTGAAACCTGCCCATCACCTTTCACACAAAAGCGTTGCAACACGGCACAGCATTGCCCGCTATATGATCGTAATCGTTATTTCATATAAATTTCAGCATATGTGGATATCGTCTTTAGTTACCATCTTCGACATTCTCACTAAAAAGAGGCTTGGACAAAAAACAACACAAGCGTGATGAATGTGTGCCTTCCCTTTTGCAAACACAGTGTTCAAGAACTCTACTCGTCTTTATCTGTGATTCCACGCACACTTACAGAAAATCAAGAAGATCAGGGGATTCACATAGTTCAATAACAACATGGACCTGTTACTACGCTACTCATTCCTATGTAACACCCTAGGCCACGAAAAGCAAAAACGTCCATTTTAATGTGCAGCTACCAAGCTCTGTTTCGATACAGAAACCTCAATCGTTTTCTGGACCATAATATCTTTTGTCTCTGATTCCTTTCCCGACTGATCGTCCAACGGAACCCATTCAGCATTGCTCCGTGAAGTGATAATGCAATCCACCTGTGAATGATTGGTAGAGTGAAAACCGCGGGAGTTCCCGATGGTACGCCGCTTCGAAGGTTCGTTGCTATTCCCATGAACGGTTGAAACGTGGCGCTTCATCGATCTAAACAACGGACGAAGAGTGGCGAGCGAAGTCGAAATCATTAGAAATGAGCCCTCTGCAGCGTGGGTCATGCAAAGATAGACCAGGGGAACTTTTCGTTTGGTGTGTTGTCAGCAAGCCTCGCAAGACAGAGAAAAAGGCTAGGGGAGGATGGCTCACATGATCGGTCTGTAACCAGCAGAGACCCAATTTTGTCGAATATAGAAAATTTATAAATCGAAATTGCAAAGCCCACCCAGCTCAGACTAAGCGATGCTGCAACACCGATACGAGTCTTAAGCGGCATGCTGAGCCGCATGACAAATGGGACCGGATACAACGCGAAAAATACATCGAGTGCTGTCGAATATGAGTAAACGAAGAAGGACAGTTTGACGTATATTTCTGGACTCGAACACGTTCCTCCTTCGATGCTCCTGTCCCATTGATAAGCCGTTGGTCTGCACTGGGCAAAGCCCCAGGCCGTCAATGCAACCACGGTTGCCTGCGATGTCAGTGCGAGGCCCCAGAGCAGAACTGTCGTTTTCGTCCCGTAATTAAGGATCCTCTTGAGCGTCGTGACGATGGCGAATTTGGGTAAGGTGCACATCCAAGGCGTAATGCCGCTAAGGATGGCATTCCACATGACAGCCTCGACTTTGCGGCGATCGGACAAGGTCACATAGTGCTTCCCCACTCCATACTGAACTGCGACGGAGAGCAGGATGCAGAAGACGAGGAGCATCAAGAGGCAGCCGCCCGTGATGAAGTCGTCAACGTAAAGGCCGCCACCCAGTCGAGGTGTGTATCGAAGACGGCAGTAGACCCGTAGGGAGAACACCACTTTCCTCACGACTTATCAGTTTCTTGGAACCCCTGGATTTTCATTTCAATCTCGCATGCAAAGAGCTCACCTGCCGTAACTCCAAATAACGCCCATGTGGTTCTCAACGCCACGAGACCCAGATCATCGCTTTCCCATACCGACATTGTGGCCGGACCAGTGCGCCGGAAGCTTCGCAACTCGGCGACGGAGGGTGTCCAAAGAGTGAAAAACGACGAGAACTGGGTTTGTGCCAAGCCATGAATCGGGTCCCATCTTGATTTAAGGCAACTTTTTTGAGCTGTGCTTGACTAGCATCCATAACCCCTGACGCTACAGCTTACGGAAATGCAGCCGTGCGGGGGCGATAGCTACTTTAGGATTGTGGAAGCGTATCACGAGGCGATGTTGCGAACCGGTTCCTGCGCCCGGACTTCTGTGGCTTGCTCTGGCCGCGCTTGTTTGCCGATTCTGACGGGTCCGGGAGCCTCTGCCACGTGCGTTTTGAGACGGACCTGACGACGATAAAGGCACAGGCGCCAATGGCGGTTCGGGTGGATTTGGTGCCCTCCTAGCAGTCGCTGGGTCCCTCGCCCACACCGAATTCTGTATGTACGTACAGACCTGGGTAACTCATGATCAGTAGACATCGAAGTCTGGACCGTGGTCCATATGTTTGAAAGTGCTGGATGCAATGGTTCTTATGACAAATCTGGAGGAAATCCCAAGCTTCAGCCATCTCAAACCATCCCAGATATGGCTAGTGAAAACAAGGGAGATGTGCCGGTTTGTCAAGCCTCATTCCTTACTCATGTCTATCTCGCTAGGCGCGATTGACCTCGTAGATCTGACCCTTCTTCAACGGAAGACATCCACTGATCGCCAAGATCTGGGTGGGCGCAAATCACGACATCACGACACCAACAGTCCAGAAGCAACATTGCCAATGATAGCTGAGCGGGTCCGGCTGTGCGGGATCGAGTTGCACTTCGCTGTTGACATGGGACGGAAAACAGGCATTATAGAGCTTGAAACGCGAGGATCAAGCGGGTCGAGCCCGGTCACAGTGGTAGGTTCGCGAGTCAAGGACCTCTTGGTGCATATACACAATTGGGCTTCAAGACATGGCCGGCCAGCGAGAGTGGATATGGACTTCTATTCCTGTGACTGAACGGCCAAGAGGGACTAGATGGGAATGACATTTGACCTCAGGAGGCAACACATGTCCACAATGCTACCACAGTGTTATTCATGACTACACTTCACTGAAACTTATCCCCTATCATTGAATCACCTCAGAGGGGAGGCCCACACGGTTGCTTTATGATGGAGACCAGCACGAATAAGGGCATTGTGGGAATATCTTCTTATTGGTTGTCCTGCACAACTCTTTTCGGTGCTCCAAATTTCAGCATTGGACGCAATCCTTATCATGACGGAACTCTGGGGTCATCTTCACTTATCATGATATTTCAATTTCTACTGTATGTAGTGGGTCTGTTGGGATGAAATCAATTAACCTTTCCGGCGGAACCAGGAGCACAACGTGATTTCGAGGATGTCATGCAAAGTATTTATGCAATCTATCAGTGACTCGCTCTGCGTAACTGATCTGCTCATTGCTAGGCAAACATTTGTCTCCGGGTTCCTCGCCCCCTCGCTCGTAGTCTCTAATTTCTTCACGTCCAAGTCCCAAGTATAAAGGCGCAAGTCCGTATTCTTCTCACAATTCGCTTCGCATCCCATGAGCAAGAAGTGTCACCGTGGGTTGCCTGTGTACAAACCGATGCTATGAATCATGCATCTCTCTGTAACCTCTTATATGTTGAATTCAGGAAGCCACACCACACTGAGGGTTGTGGGTGCATCCGTTTTCCCTCAGTATTCTAGTCTATAAGGCAATATTGCCCACATGTGATCTAGGCCCATGTCTAGGTAGATTCCAACTCCAGTTGTAATTTCCCTTGACAATGAAATTCCATACTGCTAACTTTCTCATCCTGAAATCCAACGCACTTCCAGCAGTTGAGCAGCAGGTCTGGGTCGTACTTGTGCTTAATTTCCAGCAGGCGGTCGTAATTTGTTCCCCAGTACGACCTTTGCCAGTTCTTCGTGAACATGTTCGACTCATGAACATACGCGCCTCCTTCCGGTCCAATAACTTCCTCGGCCAACTCTGTTGATCTTGTCAAGTTGATCGCGGCATCCAGGCGCTCGCTATATGAGCTATTCCACGCAATTGAGGCACGACCGCCGTGAATCCACAAGGCTGAATAAAAGGCGGGATGAGTTGAGGTATTCGTGTCATAACCTGCGCTACTTCCTTCAACTAGGAACGGCATATCCGCCGGAATATAAGCGCTTGAAGGGCTAGCACCGAACTGGACCACGCTTTTGACGTAGTCTAGAGTAGTATTGACGCCTTCCTGTGTTTCAAACAAAGACTGAGGCCAGAGACGACCGCCCAAAAGCGGAATGCTTCCGACTGGTCGGGCGGCAGGTTTTATATATTTTTGCCATGCTTCGCTCCACGACGGCAGTATCTCAACCACACTTGTGCCTCCATTCGATAAAATGAAGTCACCGGCGACTTTCATACTCTTTTTCGCTGCAGCTCCCCCATCGCTTATGTTGGCAATCTTCCGCATCGGGTTCACATGCGTCATATATGTTCCTGCTGCATGGCCGCCCCAGCCTTGACGCGCAAAAGACAACGCATGCTGAGCTTGGAGAGCAATCCACTCCAGCGCGGTATCCTCTGAGGCATTAGAGGGGAGTTTCATGTCCGCAATGGCGATCGGCATTACAGGTTCGACACGGTGCGTGGCGTCGAGTACAACTCCAAACGTCCCACCGCCGCCACCCCTCAGAGCCCAAAAGAGGTCTTCGTTCTGACAAGCATTTGCTGTTCGAAGAGTCCCGTCCGGAGTGACGACGGTAAACTGCACCACCCGATCAATGCCCAGGCCATAGACTGGTGACAAGACACTGTGCCCCGCACCGAGGACCCAGCCGCCAGACACGGCAACGGTAGGCGAGGAACCAACTAGGAGGGTGGAATTATGAGCGGTCGCAAAAATTGTAGCGTCATCGCTGCTGACGCCAGTTCCGATGGTGAGAGCTGTACCGTAAACATGATCGGTGTCTTCCACGGAGCATCCCTTTGGGTTGAAGGTTTCATGGTAGGTCATATTTTGTAGGTTATGCACCCAAAGTGTGAGCGATCCTTTTGCCGTATTTCGTGTCATATAGTCGTGTCCGCTGTTCTTTATTGATAGTGGGAGCCTGAATTGACGAGCCAGGTCGAACGCTGCGATGACGTCCGTCTCATCTTGCACTTCTAGGACGTAGGAACCGAGATTGCCTTGATTACAGGATATATTTGAAGCTGGTATCGGCGCCGGACTGAGAGTGCTGTCCAGTAGGCATTGATCATCCGGATAGGATAAACAAGCATCGTTTTGCGAGTTCATCGTCACACCAGCTACCCCCACTCGAAAAGAGGGCGATGTGTAGTTTTCGCGGATCTGTGAGCAAAGTGCCTCGTTGAAGACATTGGGGAGACCATTATATGTGCTGAAGCATGGCAGTGCAAGGGGAAGTTGGTATTGTAAGCGACCATTTACTGTTGTATTGAAAGCTGACCACATATCAGGGATAGCGAGCACAGTCTGAGGCTTCAAGAGCAAAAGCACAGCTGCCGCTGGTACCAAGCTTTTGGCGCCCAGCATCGTAAATGGCCTTGTTTGAGATGGCCTTCAGATACAGCCTTTAGATATTTGACGGGTTCGACAGAACCGTGGTTCCACAATATCAAAGAATGGACTCAGAAAACTCGGATGGAGCGGGCAGTCAAGGGGATTAGGCCGAAGCCGAAGCCTTAGTAAGACCGCATGCATGCGGTGTGAATGAGTGGCGCGTTGCTACCCTGTTTGCCAGGGACCCAATGAAATGAACGGCACGACAGGGTCAGTAAGATTATAGGTAACATTGCAAAGACCTCTTGCATCTTAGAGACATGCAAGAGCGCAAACGAGATCTGATGCCCGTCCGACTGCCGCTTATGGGTAAGTGTGGCAACGACTTAATTTTGATGGGCGATTCTAAGTTGACAAATTTGTCGATACTCGGCAGAATTCTCAAGCGGCCACACAGCATGATCTGTCGATGGAATATTTGAAAGCAATTTAGAGTGTCAAGTCTGTCTGTCATGGCAGAAATATTTAAGAATATCGGAGTTCCTGAATAACAAGCGATATATCGACAATGAATGACTCAATATCATCAATTCTGATCCATACGTAATGAAAATAGCTTTTTTGTGTCCTTTCTTCCACCGGAAACTCTGCTTCCACTCCGTACGGCTTAACGATTGGGAGTGGATGAGAGACACAAGCAATGCCTCTTGTGTTTGCCTCTGGGAAGTTATCTTTATCACAATTTATATCACAATTTATATCACAATTTATCAAGAGAGGTTGGCAGCTTTCAAAAATGGTATTATGTAAACTAAACATTAGCAAGTTTAACACCATAGATGCTCACGTGAGGTGTGGACAAACTTCTTAGGATGTAACTCTAATACTATCAATTTGTGCAAAATAGACAGATGGACCTACATCAGATATTTAACATCTCGAGATGCTTAACCACGAACACACTTGGCGGCACAGGGCCAAGGCATTGAGTGCCAACAGGTCTGCAACGACCACAGTGGATATGCCGACATGGAGAACCTTTCGCCTCTTTAATACGAACTGACTCTCCTTACAAGTCTAGTTCAGGGAAGTGAAAGACAAAAACCTCAAAAGGCATGGTAATTTGTGACAGAACACAGATCTAAATGAAACTTGGTATCATACAACGTAACACATCATTTTGGTCCCAGCGCTTTTAGAACTTCAACTCCAGCAACCAAAGCATCCTACTCATCGACCTTCTGTCCAGAGGCCGTGATCTCTTCATTTGACTTCTTTTCTGAAACTGCGAATCAGCTTATGACCAAGGAGCTTCGCACTTGGGAAGTGACTGACCTTTAATCTGCGTCTGCTCAATATCTTGACTCGCCAGCGAAGCGTTGACGGTAGTCTGCTTGTACTCTGCAGCACCCTTCTTAAGTTCTCCATCGACTGAGACCACAGATTCTTCATTAATGAAGCCAATCAGGTCCTGGAAGAGCTCTTCGCTGAAGGCTCCTGATCGTTTTGCTCTTGCATGCAGATCCTTGACCACTTTCGTCGTCAGCTGAGCAGGCGTGGCCAAGATGCTCTCGATCTCCTCACGATGTCCAAACCCGCACTTGGCATGGTTGTCATCGACGGACTCGCCCTCTTTGAATCGCAGACCAGGCTCCTGGTGACGCCTGATGCGTACATCACCATAAGCGTTCGCCAGTTGCACAGGGCTGACATTGATCCGTGTTGGCTCCGGAGGGGGCCAGAGCTTAGCCTTACTGAGTCCCATGATGGCCGAGCCAAGCTGAAGCTGCTCGCAGTCTTCGCGAGCAGCATCGTCCTCAGGGGCGTGACAGTACCGGATGTCCTCATCAGGGTAGTACTGTGGATTCAGAAGTTTCTGGACGGGCGTGCTCACGGCCTTGATGATGTTCTCAATTGCAGCTAGGCGTGTGGCGGCAAGGATCTCGACGACATCACTTGACACAGGCTGATCACCCCAGGGCTTGCCCTCGGCGTTCAGGAGCTGACCATCGGCTCCGATATGTGCGTTGTAAGCACAATTGGACAGGATTTTTGAGAACCATTGAGCCTGGCCCAGCAGCCAGCCTGTGACAAGTGTCTTGTCTTCGTCAACTGCAGCGCCAGCAACTGTGACTTCCCTTGGGACTTCAGCAATCCATCCCTTGATGAAAGGCACCAATAGATGTATTGTCTGGAACTTTTCTGCCACCAGAGCAATATCATATAAATTGCGGATGCTGGGCGTCTGGGGAATATCGTGGAACTTATAGTGTGCAATGGAGAAGATGACGTCTAATCCGTACGCGGGATCAGAGGACTCGTATGTTTCTGATGTATGTGAAGCGAGATCTTGTTTCCAGATTCGTGATATGCCTTCCAGGGTACTGGTGCGGACAGAGTAGATTGCGGTTGTGCCATCTGTCTCTTGAACCTTGATGTGAAGGTCAGCCTCTTCGTGATACTGAACTATCCTGTCGGCTTCGGGAACTGAAGACTCTGTGGGCTCGTCTATTGACGTAGGTAGGGTTGATTCGGCAGCGAGCTCTGTTGTCCCGTTGTCTTCGCCACTGTTGCCCGATACCTCTGTTGTATCATGGGCATCCTCTGCTGCGGCCGTTGCAGCTGTCGATGGACCAGGAGTGTCGGGAGGTGTTGGCAGACCATCTGAATTCTCCAGTGGCTCACTGGGAAACTTGTTGTCACGGGTTGCCAGCTTCTGAAGCGCTTCTGTGGATGACGAAGCATGGGGTCGTTCTGCCTCAGCTGTGACTGCAGAAGTCTGTGTAGCAGCAGGTATGCTTTGAGATGAATTCGTCTTCTTCAGCACAGGCTCAGAGGGCGGTGTCGTTGGTGATGATGCTGTGTCACCCTTCCCAGCGTCCGTGGGCGACCTAAGCAACCAGTGTCAGCAATTATTGATCTTATCATTTACGAGACTGATCGTATATCATCGATTGAAGTACCGAAGGGAGGAAACCCGCACTGGGATTGCTGGAAATGGCGGATTGCTAGATAAAGGCAAAGAAACACGTCTGCTGCGATGCTTTTCGTAGGGCATGAACGTATCGCGGCCGAACTCTCCTAGAGAGCTGCGGCTAGCGGGACGGGACTTCATGAGGCGGCGACGGTTTGGTAAAGCGACAAGCTTGACTTCTGATGAAGACAAGGGCTCACTACATCTGTATAAGAATGCTTGCTCTGCCAGAACGTAGAGTTCGTCTCCGACAAGCCTCATGACTATGCCAAAACCCAAAGAGCTCCACGACCAGGAGATAAAGCCATTAAAGCCACATAAGGCTTCAGGGTCTCGATCTCCATCGTCGTCTGCGTCGTCAAGGTGTTACACGTGAGGGAGACGTCGCAGTTTAGGATTTTGCAATGGCGAGCTGCCATGGATTGATGGTGGCGGCTTGGAATGGGAGGGGGGCATCTCGTAGAGGAAACGGGCAACTCAAAGAAGTAATGAGCAAACGGAATAGAAACTGATGACGCCTGCGTACCTTTTGAAAGAACGAGTAAAGGAAAATATTCCAGACTTCCGTCGCTCTTGCTTTTCGCGCATATTCTCACCAATGTCGGTGTTTCGTCTTTGTACTTGAGCCATTCTGTCGGCGGCAGAATGACGAAATCTAAGTCTCTAACAGGAACGCACCGTCAAGTGATGACAAGAGACAAGAATTTGGGGAGAACTACCAGCTCAGAGGCGGAAATTTGGATAGAATTCAGTGATATACTCGAAGAAGAGCAGGTCGGTTCGGGATGATGGCAAGGAAACAGAACAAGACGCATCAGATTTATGTATTCTTCCGGTACAAAAATCACATGAGCTGATTTGCATGGCTAGCCGACACCTCTCGCCCAGGTTTCTGGAAAGCTCGGGTGCAGCAAAACCAGACATCGCGACATAGACAAGCATGGACGCGCCAAAGCGTGCTCACCGCTCATAGGAATCGCGGCCATCTGCAAGTCGTTGAGCCTCCATCGATCAAAGATAAAACCCCTGCTACGAAGTCAGGGTCCCCTGCAAAAACCTATCGAAATGCTCCACTTGGTGCAGGATCAAGGCGAACGGAAGCACCAACCAAAATGCCCACGGAAACTCACCGACAACTGCTGTCCTCATGATCGCGCATCATTCTCATTGTCAACAGCGAGAGTACTTGGTTCTCGGGCAACGCCAGTCGCCTTGACAGCTGGGTTGCAGCTTGCAACTTTCTGCCCCAGCCACGCCTCACCCGTCTCGACAGCCATTGGGTGCTGCGCTCGAACGGGGGCTCGGCGGGGATGTGGGCCCACGAAAGATGCAACGGCACGAGACGCATCAATATCGCCTTCCTTCGAGGCGAACTGGTGGGGCGGCGGGATGGCTGCCAACGTCAACTTCTCTGGCTGCGGCGGCTATCTGAGGTGCAGAGCGCTGCAAAGGTTGACACCTGGGCCTCTTATTGTTCACGTGCGGAACGATGATGAGATGGCAAACCCGTCGTGGTGGGTAGCCATGCATGATTCATAGCAGTTCGAGGGCTCAAACGTAAAGAGGACTCGGACTCGGATTCTGGCAGCTGCCCTGACACGGTGGATGGCCTATGCTCTCCGTGGCAGAATCCTTAACACCCCAATAGATGCATTTTACCAGCTATAGCCACACCGGTATTCCTCGAAGCCTAGCTTCGCAATGAAAATCACAGGCCTTCATTCTGAGAAGTAAACTAACAACGATCAGTTCTAGAGACTGGACTCCTATGGCTGGGATGCCCGGGCTTTGATCGACACTGCATGTGCGGGCAATCAAGATGCCCCACGGGTGAGTTGGAAGTGCTCGATACTACTGTATGGGTCCAAAAATGTGGGTTGGTCTGCTAGCCTGCGATTATCCAATCTACATCCTGTTCGAACTGTAGCTCCATCATCGGTGTGCTGCACTGGTGACTCAACATCGTATGAGATGCTCTCTAAGCCCAAGACTGCTTCGATCACGGGACAACGCTGGCACCGACTGTTTCAAAATATAAGGGTCCGATTACTCCTGACCCCGCCCCTCAGTCGTCGATTGGCAGCACTACACGCACTCCATCGACGATTTGTTCTACGATTGTCAACATCTCAAGATTACAAGCCAGACGAGAGGAGGGGTAACGAACCATCGAGGTAATTGATGACTTGTGAATAGTCTTTGCACACTGTATCGGGAAATATTAGAACACAGCAAAGTAACATAGTTGCAGGAAAGAAAAGAGGGCCCATACCATGAATTCCGTTCCATCCTCCATCGAGTGGGCCATTGTCTGGCCCATCTGTAGGCAAATGCGGCTCCATAGACATGTCCCCGTTGCACATGACTGCTTGACGGAGGTAGTCGACACAATGCATGTAATGTGTGAAATAATCGCCAGGCAAGACGCCCGAAATATTGCCAGACAATGCAGAAAATATCCGACCCATCATGAACTGGTAAATTTTAGAACCAAGTCAGCTTGCTGAGCTCCAAGCATGGGAAAAAGGAATGGGCCTACAAGGCAATGTAACGAATGTGTCATCGAAGTCGTCGAAAAGACCTCCTCTGCCGAGCGCAAGGCAGCTCCAGCTGGCATCATCGTGTTCCACTTCTCTAGAAGCGTGTCCGAGAACCATTCCGTTGCGTTGGGCGGCACGAACGATTCATCCGCGTTCCACTTTGTGATTCTCGCAGGGACTTCTCATTTAATTGGGTCAGCCGGCGCCGCGTCAACGTCATGTGCATGCATGCGCTCAAGAGGAACTGACACTCTGGGCCTTGCCCCGTATAGTCCCCTCCGATCTGTCTCCATTCTGATTGTTGTGGCCGGCGCAGGAGCAGCAGGCTCAGCAGTCCAATGATTACGAGTAGTAAAGATGTGTCGATCAGCCACCTATGCGCTTTTAAAGTCGCCAATGATTGTTGAGTTCTCCCCTGTCGCCTGGCTGCCTTCTCGGTAGAATGCCATTGTTGCTCGTGGCCTTCCTCGACGTCCGTCTCGGATAGGAACTCCTCCTGATCGGGGTCATCGGCGCTCCAGACCGTATCGTACTGTTTTGACTTCTTGTTCATATTAATTCGTAGGAAAAGGCAACGCAAAAGTATAGGAAGAATGTACACGCGTGTTTACCACCGACCAGCGAAATAATAACTGAGTACGCCACCAAAAGGAAAGGACAACAGAAAAGTGCCAAGTCTGGGGCATATAAGGCGTCCGAACTGATCTGGATTAACGGTCGAGAACGACAGGGGTATACCCAAACAGAGTTGTAGTTTGTAAGAGATGGCGCCAGGGGGTCCGTGTCTCGACACAGAGGTTTCTCGATCGAGGGCGACGCCGCCAAACCATTTACTGGTTGCACCCAAACATGTTAAGTGGGCTTTCTTGGAGAACGCATACCTTCGCTCGTCTCAAGTGACTCGCCTAAGCGGCACGGCTCCCTGTCCAAACAGCTGACTCCAAGGCCAATGAGACGTGGCAAGTGGGCTGTCATGTCGCGCTAGGTTCCAGAAGTCGTGTCCGAGACAACCCCCTGGCCTGAATAAGAACAGATGAGGCCCAGGGTGCTAGCACCATAGCGCAGCGGCACACTGGAATCTGCTCTGGGTTACTAGATTACATGCATGCGACGGAATGGATTGCCGAGCAGAGAGTTTGTCGTCTGAACTAAACCCCTACTTGACGCAAAGCTTGGCTAAGGATTTCCCTGGCTCGCCATTGACTTGCTTTGATGGCGATTCTATTCCATCCACTCTGCAGCCACTCCAGCCAGGTTGGTTTTTGCGAGGATGAGCTGGATGCGAAAACCTAGTAGTCCCAAAGTCGGCGTTTCAATCGCGCACCAGCGACCCGAGCATAATGTGCGTTGTCTTTACCAGACATTCACAACTGGCCGGGCATGCTAACTTCGTCATAAATCTATACTCACGATAATCAAATGCCATCTGCACATGAAACGCCAGAGCAGAGTACATGACAATGGATAATAGCAGCGGCTGACCGAGACGACACGCTCCAGTCTCCATTTAGATTTATAGCACCTTCTGGTCTGTCACGTCTACAAGTCGGCTCTAAAGTCAAAATGATGATTAATTGACAGTCTCTGACCTGAGTGTAATGTGAGAGAGATCTAGGTAGCGCCGAAACCACAGGCATTATGTACGACAGGCATTACGCGAACCATCGGGTCTAAACTCGCAAGAAATATGACTGAAGGGATGATGATAGAGTCCAACTTGGAGAGAGCGAGCCGTCGCTACTGGCACTGGCACCACCACTTGCTATTGCAAGCACACGAGTATGAGCCAGCACACGTTGTAGGGCCAGTATACCCGATCCCACCGCATTGTCCCCACTGCGCTACTGTCCTCCCACTTGAATCCTCAACCGGAGATAAAGAACTGTCTCCGCCGGCACCGCGCTGGCATTGGCACCACCACTCACTGTTGCAGGCACAAACCAAAGGGTTGGCGCAATTGGTGGACCCGGTGTAACCTATGCCACCACACTGTCCCCATTCCGGAACTGGTTGCCCAGTCGCAAGGACAGCCGCCGTTGTCGATGTTGCGGCCGTTGCAATGGGAGCTCTAGTGGTGGACCTGGCGATTATCGTCACGCTGGTGGTCGATGGCGAGGCGATCCCTGGGGCTGGGGAGCTCTCTGCAGGCTTTTGCGTCTGGCATTGGCACCACCACTCACTGTTGCAGGCACAAACCAAAGGGCTGGCACAATTGGTGGACCCGGTGTATCCTATACCACCGCACTGGCCCCACTCAGGCACAGGCAAGCCAGTCCCTGCAGGTGGAGTTGTCGTAGTTGCTGTTGAAGTAGGAGGAGATGATTGTTTTGAGCTAGTTGTTGTTGTTGTCAGTGTGGTAGCTGAGCTCGTGGTTACTCTGCTCGTGGTCGCTGTGCTCGTGGTCGCTGTGCTCGTGGTCGTTGTGCTCGTGGAAGAAGGATTACCTCCTGAGCCAAGATACTGCACAACCTCCTCCTCGAACCCTGGGTTCTTGTATAGCTGGCTCATATCCCACATCATCACACCTCCGAAGCTGGCAAAGGCCTGGCTGTAATCAATGGTTGCCTGCAGGACGCTTCCACTAGTATAGCCGGCCCCTGCGCCCGTGTTTGCTGGGATTCCTACAAGAATCTTGACTGCGGGATTTGCGCTCCCAGTCTTTGCCCAGTTGTCCCATGTGTCGAAGTTATATGAAGGCTGGGTAGAAGCACCTATTACAAAGCTGTTAACGCCACAGTAGTTGTTGTAGAACTGGACTTGGATGAAATCGAAGCTGACTCCTCCATTTAACATGTCATTGTCGGCTACATCAGGGTAAGGACACTGTGGTGCGGCGCTGAGATAGTAGGACTTGCCGCCTGCAGTTGTTGCGGCGGTCATGAGAACTCTGAGCTGGCTGGCAAATGGCGCCATATTTTGAGTGGACGACTCGAAATCGAAATCGAACCCATCGATAACTGCATTTCCGAATGGCCTCTTGACAGAGCTGGCAGATTGCACGGGGCCAAACATTGCCCAGACGTTGTTTGCCGCTGTGATAGCAGCAGCTGGAGAACTGAATCCTCCCTCTGTGTAGGTTGCTCCACCGACTGATAGCATGATGGTCTTGTCGTAAGAGCCTTGGCAGAGCTGGATATCCTCCCTGGAATACATCGTGAGCAGGTCAACGTGTACGTTTAGAGACCGAGGAAGATACGCGACTCACTCTATTTGTGGACAGCTCAGCAGGGTGGTGCCTGTAAAGACAGTGCAGTTGTCGCCAGCATTTGCGAAATTGACCACCGGGTTAGTAATCTCGGTGAGGAAACTGATGGAAATGATCTGGAAGCGATATCAGCCCACAAAGTCCACAAACGACAGCGAGTCTTGTTGTGCTCACATCGATATCGGTATCTAAGATGTTGTCAGCCAAACCGGACAATGCCTAGTGGAAAAAAATCAGGATACTCACCGGAGCAGTAGGTGGAAAGCCTCTGCTGGGAATTGCTCTGGCCATAGGAATTTTGTCCTAGCACGAAGCCAAGTCAGTCAAAGGGTCGATCAAGAGACGGGAGCAATATCTTAGCTGCCATACCCCAGTACACGGCGACATTCGTCTTCGACGACGGATTGAATCCCGCGCTGACAAGTGAGAGCAGGACGGCAGCAAACGTTGCGATAACGTGCATGGGCTTGCACGTCGACGCCATTTTTGGGCGCTCGCACATGTGAACTGGGCAAGGCAATGTTCTTCACTTCAGAAGCCCGGACAAACGAGAACAACGGCAACCGACAGCTTTCTGTTGTTGATTTCCTGTCTTGGCCCTTCTGATTTGGGAGCGTGGTTACACTTATAGCCAAATATGTAGACAGCCAAGTCTCAGTCTCACCTTGAGCTGTCAGTCGTGTGCGCGAGTGCAACGCATAGCCCCTGATCTGGTCTTCAGTGCAGGTGCCTTGTTGCATTCCAGCCCGTGACACCCTCCCCAGGCTCCCTTGCCCTTTCCTCCTTGCCACATTAGGTAACTGCAATTCCGCCCTTAGACGAGATATGACGCGCCCACCCGCCATTTGCACTACCCAGGTACCTGGCCACGCTGGCTCAGTAGAAGGAAATGATCAGTGATCCATTGAGGAAGGCATCTACCGGCTATCGGTGCAGAGCGTGTCAGGAAAGCGCGTGCAGAACCTCAGACGCTCACATGTCCTTTTGCCGTCGACAAGAATGCTTGCCGGTGAAGGATCGCACACCCAGTCCGGAGGGCAACGTTGGAAGTTTCTGTGCATGAGAATGAATTGACCAGGGTTCTGTGTGCCTCTTGATGGCGCCCTTGACCACGTGGAGTTATCCAAGCTCGTCCCGTGGCATTTTCCTGGCTTGCATTATCAAGAAATCGATTCTTCAGTCGATGGGACTGCTGCTGTGATGGTGGCTCGGCTTATCAAAGACGATGGAGGTGCGCGCCCATATTATCTGCAATCGCCAGTAACAATCCAGTCCACAAGTCCGCCAGGTCTCAAGTGACAGCTGCAAGTCTGAATCAGGGGTCAGCTGCGGTTGGCCTTCACATGCACACTTGGGTTCATCTTTTAGTGGCTGTCAGCTTCGCGGCAGCTGCCGTATTATTTGCTGCCGAATAGAGAGGGATGGTCTCCCTTCTTAGCTGGCCGGCCTATATTATCCAATCCTACTGCATATACCGTTTCTCAATTCGGTCTAGGTCCTTGTGCCTGTCTCGGACACCGGGACCCCCTTTGGCGGCTTACTATTCCTCGGCCGACGGAAGCCATTTTAGGTGTTTAGGTAGGGAGGTGAATTGTAATTTTTGGCATCAAATCCAGTCTGAATCCTGACTCTTAAGACCTTTCTGGTCAAAAGAATCGCTCGCACGCCCGAGAAATCCCTTGCATTGTAGCCGTCTTTGTGCCATGCTTCTAGCCCTGGGTCACATGCAAGCATTTTTTCGCTGTGTGTAGTCTGGCAGCCCAGCAACACCGACGTGCTTTCTACCTATTCATAATAGCCCTACCCTGCGCGCTGAGTGGCTGCCCAACCACTTGCGCAATCTCTTTCTTGTTTTCTTTTTCCTCTTTAGCATCAAGTCTTCAAACATGCTCGGTATTCAATTTGACACCCCTGGTCTTGCTAATCGCTAATCCGTTCGTCGTAACGTTACTTCCGATCCTACAAGACTGATAACTACGTTGCGCATCAAACACCTCCCAACATCGAGTCTCATGGGAGCGATCAATTACATCAATAATTGGCGCTCACTGAATGAGTTTTTGTGAATCTTGGCTCAAGGAGGTAGGTCTTTGGAAAAAGCCAAAGTTTAATAGTTTTTAAAGTCTATGTTCATTAATGCCTTTGGTCTCTTCTCATTTGAGTCCTGTACTCTGCATTGGTCTCTCTGTGGAGTTTTCACCCATTTTGCAACGTGAATTGGTGAAGGAAGAAGTCAAAGCTCATTGTGGCAACTATATTTAAATTATTTCGAACCACTGAGACAGAATATAATGTTGAGGATCGTACACACAAGATTGAGCATTTTATCTCAAGCCTGACAACTATCAATGATGACTGAAAATTGAATCTTGCACCATTGAAAAGTGGAAAAGTATATAATATGGATGTAATTGAGTTCTATATATCAAAGAAAGGCGAGGCAAGAAGCTTTTCTGTGCGCTCTAATGTCTACTAATCCTTCTTTTATTCCCCTTCCCAGCCTAATGGAGTACAGTGCCATGAACCCGAACCTTGAGAGTCTGTTCATTTGATGAATATACACTTATGAGCGTTACAAGTCTTTGCTATGAACAAGGCGCTCTATTTCCATCATGATTGCGCCTGTATCAATTATTAACGGCCTTGTACGAGTACAAGGCTGGCTCAGTTCCAAAGCTCAACCCATTGTGGTCAAAGTCAATACTTGCCTTCTGGTTGTTAATGCCAAAGCAACTAATAGATCACAAGGTCTAAGAAGCCATGAATGTATAATGACAAAGTCTTTGCATTTGGCTCTGCAGTTCAGACAGCCTCACAATTTGTTGAGACTGGTGGTCTTCTCACCAAAAGATAATGTTTTATCCCTGTGTGAATCCGGTCCCAGGGAGAAGGAGACCACAACTATTTAGATTGATTTTACTCTCAAGACCTTAAAATATGTATTTAACGATCACGTTCTGATTAGGGAAGAAAGTTACAATGTACGACAGTTCCAATAATTTGAGCACCGGAATATATTGAGCTTGGGCAGCCAGGACAGTGGTCCACCAGTAACTCCACAATAAGCCGTAAAGAGTTGCAGAATACCAAACCAGCCAAAATCAGTCAGGTCATGTATGGATAACTTCCACCAAATTTAGACCTTCCTTCAAGTGTAATTTCCCTCTAGATGACTCACAGAAAAGTGTCAACGATTTGATTCGCGAACCAGAGGTTGAAACATAATTGAGCGATAGGATATCAGTCCAAATCAGACTTACAAACAGTCAACATTTGCGACTTTGATCCTGCCGTGTTGGTAAATACTGGGACTGGACTTGTACTGGAATAGTCAGTCTTCTCGTATCAAGGCCTGGTCTCTCATTAAAATGACCTTGGTAATTCATGGTTGTTGCTCTGTGTCATCCCGAGCGCATCCTTCTGCTTCCGCACAAAGTAAGCAGACGTCTACCATCAAAATATTCACTTTTACAATACATTTCAGGCTTCAATCAGCCACACAGTTCATATTCGACACTGTGATTAGTGACATAGATATCACAAAGTGTATTTGTGAAATAATATAGACAAGGCAGCTCTTTCTGGTAATGAATCAGAACCGAACCGCACTTGGAACGCGGTCCAGAGAATTGATTTTGATTCTCAATCATGTCTTGGAATAACGCACTTGCCTTCCTCAACATTCCATCCGAACATGGTCGCAAATCAACAGCAATTTCATCTTGATATTTCTGGGACTAGGATCTTGTATGTCAGGAAGTATAGCATAACAGCACTGGTGTCTTTATTATCATTTACATAAGAGTATAATAAAAAAGACCCTATCGTTACTATAGCAATAAATACATAAAAATTACTAAGTGAATATGGCATTAAATAAAATATGAATGCTTGAGTTGATTCTACACTAGAAGATGGACACGCAGCATCTTATCTTGTAGCCACAATTTTTGAAAATGTCATATCTATTTTGCACAACAGTATGGTGGCTCTTCACACAGTGAGTTAATTGCTGATAATGGAGGTGCACAATCAGGATTCTAATGCGACTGCTCCAGTCTCTTTGCCCATCGGGACCATTTGCTTGAGAATGGCTCACAAGTAAATTCACCTAAGAGCTGCTCGACGGCGCAGTCGATATAGCCATTCCATGTTTCATGGTTGCGCTTACAAACAACTGCACAAACAACTAATAATTTGCTTCCTTACTCAAGAAAACCAAGCCTGTGAAGGCAAACCATCATACATGATGAGGGTCTTGGATATCAAAACAGACGTCAAGGTGCCGCCACACTGGCTAGTCAAGACTTCACAACTCATGCTCACACTGTACACACCAGCCACACAACTCCAAAAAAGATCTGCAGCCCTTGGGAAACCTTTTCCATGAGCTTTCCCCCAAGATACGGAGTTCTCGCCGGATCTGAGCACGGCCACAGTCTCCACAAGGCACACCTGACTTGGATTGGAACGTTCCCAGGCCCGGTCAGGCACTTTGCCATCTCCCAGAATGCCTCCTAATTACAAAAGATTGACTTCACGAATGCCTGCAACGTTATCATGCGATTGCCCGCGTCGTATCCGGGGCTCCAAATGGTGTGCAGCCCGCAGCCAATGAGATGGAGCACATTGTAAAATAGGGTGACGCTGGAGGGAGCATTTCAACTGGTTTTCAGGACGACAAGTGTGGCTGACTGTAGCCTAATGCCCCAAGCCCCACATGAGATGTGGTCATCTGATTCGACAGTGCAGAAAGATAATCAAGGGGCTTGTCTGCGCACGGTAGTAACCGCCACTTGCACACCCACGCGTGGCCCACTATGGAGCCTTGAGGCAAGTGACAAGCTCACGGCATGAGGGCGGGCGGACTCGGGAGGCGAAACAGGCCCCACGAGGCAAGTCCCGCGCCCGGACCGCATGAGGCTAGGCAGATGGACGTGAGCGGAAAATCACAGCAGGTAGGGGTTTAGGCCGGTGTGTGAATGGCCCCAGCTGAGGCACTGCCGTCGACCCGTGTCCCAGGCATTGGGGAAGCGATCACCCAAGATCGGACGATCTCGCATTTCTCAAGCCGTCCGCCCGAGGTCAGGTTTCGGGGCAGAGGGATGCAGGACGCGGTGTTGCGCGACAAAGGGTGGAGGACCAAGAGAGGACTTTGGTGGACATTGAAAAATACATGCGTAAGAGAAACTCGTGGTGGCCGGTCCACTCGGCCGGGAGAACCGCGGGAGTCGCCCGGAAGAGTGTATATGCCTAGCGTGACAGCTGCATGGCAGAGAGGCAGACAGATAACCCTGGATGGCTAAGAAACCAGCCCATCAACCATTGCTCCCGTACCCCAGAAGAATGCACACACACCCAAACACACACGCACACTCATTATCAATGGCAAGTATCAAGAAGGCGGGTGAGGCCAGTGGTAATGCATCATATGCATGACATGCAACACTTAGCTGGGCCGGGGCGGCGTCGCCCAGTAGGCTCTCCAAGACAAGCTCGAAACATGCACATGCATGCAGGCGTGCAGTAGGGCCCGTCGTATCTGAAGAACGGGCGCGGATCCGGCCATAGGAGCAAAAGCAGCAATTACAGTGTGTCCACACCCAACCCACGAGGTGCAGAAATAGATTGGTTAGGGCCGCACATGCTTAGTGGGGGTTTGATGCGCGAGGAGGAGGACGGCATGATGAGCCTGGGGCATCATCCGCTGCAGTGTAAGCACGGGATGGATGTCATACGTCCAGACCCTCTGGGCATGCTTGCGGCATGGGGTCGGCATACGTGGTATGGAGACGCTCGCAAAAAGGTGCGAGTGGGTTCGCGTTGAACTGTGGAAGGGGGCGTGCAGGGAAGGGCTTGAGGATCGTCGGTTCGTGTCGACGACGTAGGAGTGGGAGGCCTGAGAAGGGGGACGAGGAGGGGGAGAAGCCAGAACCTTGATCTGGAGAGAGGAAGAGAAAGATAGGGATAGAGATGGTGCCACTCCCAAATAGCGTAGCAGTCGAAAGGACAAGAACCCACCCAGCGTGTTAGAAACGTGGATTAATTGTCGTAGCCCGTAGCCGCCGTCGCAGTCGCATTCACAGTCGCCGCCGCCGTCGCCGTCGCCGTCGCAGTCATAAGTTGTAGCTGGACATCCAGAACATCCAGAACATCTGGGGGGGTTGTTGATCACCGGTCCCCCCTAGTTCTCCTCGGATCAAGCCTAGGTGCATTGTCGTGGAGGCGTGGACCCTGGACTGATTGGCTGCCGAATCCCACATGACGGGTTCTGCTCACCCCACCCAATTGCATCAGCGAGCAAGACCCACCACCAACATCTACTATGTACTTATAGACTTGAGTATACATTTCAAATGCAGACGCTTTTCCCGTAGGCGCACTTGCAGCCTAATCAGGGGACTAAGAAGTAGACACAAGCTTCCTTGCCAAAACGCACACACATCAACTTACTTACATATCTACACCCTACCCTACCCTACCCTACCCTACCGAGGTATAGATAGGGGCAGCATTCGACACCGCCCTCGCACCCTCGCTTGCGGGCTGCATTTGATCAACAGTGTGCCTCGTCTAGACGCGATGCGATGCGAGTCCCGCCGGCTGAAACGTCCCGAGATTCGAATGATCTTCCCCGATATTGTGCGATACGAACAACAAGCCTGCACCGTGGTCGCCTCGCGCGGCTGCCTCGAGACCTGATTCCATTCCTCAATGCCGCGGAAAGATCTCGTGCAGCTCCTCGAGCTGCATCGTACCCGGGCGGGCGGGTGAAGGGTGGGTACCATCTTTGGAAAATTAGACGTTGCTTGTTGAGAAGTTGAAAATGATGATCAGGTAAGGTATCTCAGAAGTTACAGAAACCCAAAGCCCAGTCCGCTCCGCTCTTTCTTGAATCCGCGCACCAAGCTTGTTGCTTTGACGTCGCCCACATCTCCCCTTCGCTCTCTCTCGCTCTCTCTCCTTGCCCTGCTCTCTCCTTCTCCCTCTCCCGATGTATCTCTTCCCTCTATGTTTGCTGTCCTTGTCACATTTCACTTCCTGCCGTCAGTCCTCCCTCGGGGCTTGGTCGCTCGCACCAGCCCCGTATTATTACACCCACTCGCTTCGTCTATACCACCCTATCCCCGTCTTGTCTATGACTCTTTACCTCTCTCCGATGACCTCATCCCATGCTGCAAGTATCCATGCTCATGCTCGCTGACTGGCACCATCCCCATATGCGCCATAGTCACTGTACCCCCCTCGAGCGCTGCCGTATCCACTCGTGTCTGATATTGAATTCACACTGTAGTCCCATCGCCCGCTCTGGCTCGCCTGCGTCCCCGATAAGCCATGGTGGCTACTCTGCGAAGGCAGGCTGTAGTGATTCGAGTGTGACAACCCCGTCTGCGGACTCCTGGTGTCGTAGGCTGTTGGCAGTGCGTTCAGGCGCAGGCTCGAGCTCGATACTGGCGATGACGTCTTCAAAAGCCCTGTCGGAGAGTAGCTCCGACTCACGTCGCGCCCTGAGCCGGTATATGAGGCCCATGAAGATGGTATACCCCCGCTGAGGGACCGTGGCGATGGAATGCTGTCCGTCAGGACTGAGTGGCTGCTCAAAGAAGCACTGCCAATGTATCCCGATACCCCCGTTGGATCTGTAGCCGTTGTTGGCGTAGGAGGTAGCCCGTAGTTGTTGCTACCAACGCTTACCGGGGTCAGTAAGTGGGTGTGATGGGAATGAGAGGAGTGGGGCACCGTTGACGATGGCGACGCGCTGTATTTTCCGATGATTTTCTTCAGAGCCGGGGCCAGCACTTTCCAGGGAAACACCTTCACATCCTTCTCAATGTTTCTCGGCTTGGGATTCCCGAATCCCATGATGATCTTGAAGAAGTCCTCTGACTCTGCCTTCGCCTTGCTCACCGTCAACGGCTTGAAACCCTCTAGATTCCGCCGGATACGGTTCTTCTCTTCGACTGTGAACCGGTTCGGCGAGACCACGAGTTGCTCCAGGAGGTGAATGGTGTCAACAGACGTGACATAACACTCGTGTTTCTCTTCCCACCATATGCAGCTGACACATATACTGTTTGGGGGCCGCTCGTTGACGGGGACGGCTCGGAAGGTCGCGGTGAGACGGCTGCCAGATTGCGACTTCTTGAACATGACGATTCGCCTTCGGCTTTCCCACTCCTCGGGTGTCCAACCGACTGTCATGGATTCCAAGTTTCCCTGAATGTGCAATATCGCTTTGTGGTGCGAGACGAAGGGGCTGTAATTACCCCCAAGTCCCATTGAAGGGGTCCCCTGCGGTAGACTAGTCGTGCGAACTAGGGTTGGAGGTCCTCCGCTTGGCATCGGCAGCGAAGGATGCAAACTGGGCCTGGTAATGGTAGTGTGGTGGGCGGACGAGTACGTGGATGTACGACCGTCCAAGCCACCATATGTGGCCCAACCGCCAAGACCATGATGAGGAGAGCGAAGTGAGGTAGGGCTACGTTGGTAATGATGCTGGTTGTGCGAGTAATTCGAGGTTCGGTAAGCGTGCAGCATCGTGTCGTTGCTTTGGCCGTAGGCTGTCGCTCCAAAGCTAGTCGTCGGCTGCGCTTGTGGCACATGGACCTGAGACTGGGACGGCGCGACGGCAGCGGAAGGATAGCCGTAGTTATTTGTACACGGATCTGCGACATCGTGTTGCGGCAGTTGGTGCGCGCCGGAAAGATGTTCAGTCGTAGGGCTGGTAGTGGCACTCGTGCGTACTGTGAGTCCAGGAGGACTGTTGACATGGAGGACTGATGTTTCATGCTCATGTGACAGTGGTGAGCGGGTGGTACTTCTTCGCGTGATTGACCCGTCAGGTGGACTCGCGGCCCCTTGGGTAAGGTCTGCACCTGCTGTGTCTGTATATGTGAATGACCCCGCGGAGCCAACGCGTGCAAGCTCGTGCCCATCTGTGCTTTCAATGACAACAGTCAGGGGCACAGTTGAAGACGCTTGCCAATTTGTGACCACAAATGGAGGTGCTTCCACCGTGATACTGTAGGTGCATGCGCCTGTGGCATCTTGCGACTCCTTTATTATTTGTGCTGGAATCTTTTGCGCAGCATTTCCGAACAGCACCCATACATACGGCGTTGTCGAGGTCACAGACAGTATGTCGTATTGTCCGGAGATGCGCAAGTGTATTTTGGTGCCACCAGGGCCCGCATTTGGCTGTGAGCCTTGCGCTGAGAATCCAGACGGCGCCAGGGCAAAGTTGTACGGTATGCGGTTGTTCGCCGCGACTGCAGCATTGTTGGCCGCGTAAGCCATTTGATTCATCTGTGCGGCGGCATTCTCGGTCTGCTGGTGCAAATGTGCTTGGGGCAAGTTTTGCGAGCTATATTGATTGTATGAAGGATCGGAAAACCCTATACATAGAGCGAGTTCGTCAGTATCGTCGCAATTGTAGGCAGATAGATTCGTCAGAAAAGAGGCAGTTTACCATGCATCTGGGGCGGATGAGGCTTGTACGCCGCCATCGGCAAGAGATCAGGGGACGAGCCGCCTCGCAGGTCCCCTCCTCCGCCGTTGGCCCGCACAGCTGCCTCTTCCTCGTAGCGAAGGGTCACTGTATCAGGTGATTCTAGAGCTTCTGAATCGACAATTATTGGCCGTTGAGAATGAAGTCCCGGCTGTTCTCGTCTCTTTGGTCAGTAGAGTCTTACAAATGTAACGAGGCTCCAACCGGAGGGAATTAAGGAGTCGTGGTATCAGCTGTAAGGAAACTAGAGCCATGATCTCGATCGCTGCTTGTCGTGCTCAAAGGTCTGTACCCCTCCCTTCGTAGTCAAGCTCATGCGCTTTGCAGGTCGAGAAGAGAGGTTATGAGGCAAAATGACATGATTGATTTCAACTCACCTCGAACAATTTGTATAATGGCTGATCAAGCTTGAGAGCAGACATCCAGTCCGTTGTGAAATGGTAATGTTTTGAAATGTGTGAGTTGCGAAAGGGCCGACGCTAGACAGCTGTCTCGGCAGCAAGTCCTGGGGATAGGGTGGTAGTGATGATGGTGTGTGTGGCCTGCGCGAAGTCAACTGTAAGCTTAGTCTGTCCGATCGGATCTGATCTGATCTAACAGCTGCCCCAAAAGATGTCTTTGGTTTTTCTCGCCGTGTCATCCGACTGGAAGCCGCTGTCTGTGGGGAAAAAAAGGCTCTTCGAACGGGAGGCTGAAGGTCAGGAAGCTGAACTGTAGCCACCTGCTTTTTCTCCTGCACGCCACTCAGAACGAAACCACCCTAAATCAATGCGGAGTTTGACATGGATGATCTTGATCAAATGTTGAGATTGGAAGAAGGAGCATCCCAGGATGGTTGGATTGATGATTTGTCGGATCTCAAACTGACAGACATCAGACCGATTCAGGACCGGACCTGATATTGTCCTCCTTGCCGTCCTGTAGCTTTCAGAGGGATCTCTGGCACTTTAAGACCGGGCTCAGCTGTCTTTGACAGACTAGCTTGCAGCAGGACTCAGACACGGCCACTACCCGTTGGTCGTGACAGCCAACAGTGAGGCCGGACCAGGGTTGAGGGTCTCGGCAAAGTGATGCAACTCCTCCCAATGCAGCTTTGTGAGGCAGCGGCAATCAAAGAGAGAATATGAGACCATATGGTACTGACCTGTAGAAGAAAGTCGGTCAGCATTTTATGCATGATATCACTGGGTTGAAGGATCAAGGCTCCTGTACGCCGACGCCACATCGATCGAGATACCGTTTTATTGGTCGGATCTCGGTTCTTGTGGCACTTGGGCCGATGAGGGAGCTTCAAAGGGTTCCACGAGCCAAGATAACAGCCTCTTGCGTACCTTGGATGGGAGAGAAATCGTGTAGAAGTACGGGTCCGTCGGAATGTTGATGCTAAGCCGTGCTGTCAGTGGGTGACGAGCATCATCGGTTCGACATATGTGGAGACGGGATTCGATCTCATGCGGGCATCCCGAACGTGTTCGCATGGGCGAGGGTGTTGGCAGGAACAGGAATCAAAGAGGAAAACGGGGGCCGTTGATTTCGGCAGCGGTAGGCTCCCGTGGACAATTCGTCCGCGTTTGCATAAGGCAGAATGCTTGTAGGATGACGAGGAGGATGGTCCTGAAGTGAGAGAATGGTGATAATGAGGACGAAAGAAGGTACGCGAGACAAGGTTGCAACACCACGCACCGCAGCACTGGCAGGAGGAAGATCTGGATGAAGTATAGAAGACGGGATGAAGGGGAAAGTGGTTCAGAAAAGTAAGACGCCTGTCGCGCATGTTTAGGGTGGCCAAAGGGAAGTGCACAAGAGAGGTGCAAAGGGAGGACAGTCTGCTCTGCATTTCTTGACACGGCCGGACTGACCGTGGAGAGCGCGATACACGGTTTATTTGTGGGGTATGGTGCATCAGGAAGGGCAAAGTAGCATGTGGTATCAGAGACACGGGCGTCGAAGCCTCGATGAGCCTCCCTAGCTAGGCGGTCCTAGAGCTCTCCCTGTTTGCGAGGGCATCTTTTTTGCCCTTGATGATACTGACCGCCTAGGAATCTGCTATCGCAGGCCCTGCTCAGCTGCGAGTGTCAGATGACAGGGATGAAAAACTCCTCCGAGCCATCTTTCTTCTTCTCATTTGGAGAGGCCAAAAATTAAACCTGTAGGCTATGGGGGACTTGCCCAGGCCTTTGCAGATAAAAGCAAAGGGGTCTGCACAGAAGAGGAAATCAGTGCTTTGGGGACGATGTAAGGGGCAAGGGCCGGGGCCCCATACACCTGACAGCCGTGGAGAACATCAAGTGAGAGGTTGGGATGGTGGGATACTCAAGATGTTACGGACGCTGTCCCGTGATTACTTTGCCCACAGGCGAGGGCCGAGCTGACACCGGGGAGGATGCAAGCCATGAGTATGCGATAACACGGAATGAGAGCAAAGTATCTGGTGCAGATTGCAGATTGAAGCAAGCTTGGAAAACGCGATGAAAGAGGGAAGAATGCACCCCAGGCCCGCAATTTTGACGACAGGAGGGAAAAAGAAAGGCAGAAAAAGGATACAGATGACACAAGTTGACAGAGCAGGGACCAGGACCCTTACCGAGCGATCGATGACAGTAGTAGTGGGACCTCCTGGGGGGGCAGGGGAAAGAGGCAGTCGAGCAAGGGGGGGCACAGTGCCTAGAAGCGTGATCCTCGTCGAAAGGGTGTACAATGATTGGCTCGTGACTGGTATGGGGCCACGGGATGAGTAGGACGGGTGGGTGTTCAAGGTTACACCGGATGGTGGGTCCGGAATCAAGTACCGCAAAGGATCGGCGTCGAGCTGCGCAGGATGGAGTACTGTGGTAGTCTTCGACTTTCCTTGACGTCTTGCCGATTATGACGCGAAGACTGCCGGGTGCAGAGAAGGGCCGCGGTCACTCGGTCGAGTTTGGAAAAGGAAATCTGTATATTGGAATAATTGTTAGCTGCAGCCCTTTGCGATTTACTTGCGTGATATGGGCAGATCTCAGATAGATAGGATGGTTGGTTCGCCAAAATCCTCCGGGTTAGCAAGGCCCCCAGCTGCAGATCAGCCGACCGTCGATCTGCCTCCCAACTCTAATGGGAAAGGTGGGCTCGTTCGCTCGCGGCAGCGGTTCGGAGGACTGGGATGAAGTCGCGGATACGGGTGCTGTACTGTGCTGTACTTGACTGTACTGTACTGTACACACGGCACACATTGGTCCAGAGCCGCTGAAAGTCTGTTGGATTGACCCTCGTCATTGGCCCGTTTATCTGTGGCTGAGTTTGCGAATCAAATCACGATGCTCGCCAGGTAAGTCGAGGTTGCCTGACCGCAGTCGCGATTGTACTGACATCGCCCTCTTCCGCCTCCCTTACAGTCCCTGTCGCTCAGAGACCTTTTTCTTCTTTCCCTCTGTCATTTGTTCCCATGAATAAGAGCTCTCCTGGCTGCTGAATCCAAGCCATGGCGTCGCAGTCCCTGGTCCAGAGGGCAATGTGTTGGCAGCGGAAGCAGCCGTCGATCGCGCCAATCCAAATGACACTCCAGCCCAACAAAGGGCCAAGGAATTTAGCGCGGTCGATTGTCGGGTCAGTCTGAGAAGACTCTTGTAAGACGTGCGCAGCTTTGTCAACAAAGGCCAGGATCCAACCTGTGCTGCGTCTGCTTCATGCCGCCTTGGAGCCTCGCCAGCCCCAACAGGTGCGTCTTTGTTCCGTCGGTTCAAAGGGAACGTCTCGCTGAGATCTCGAGAATTGCAGAAACAATGTGAAAACAAAAACAGTGCAAAATGTGAGTACGCCTAAGCAACTTGCCTTCGGAAGGTCAGAACCACCTTAACAGTGGCTTGGGAGAGCCACTGTCGGTCGATTTATGTGATGGTCAAGCGATGTACTCGGTGGGGTGGTTCAAGGAGTCAACCCTTAACTGCCTAGGAATGTTCGAGTTGGCGGCCTACAGGCACATTCGACAGTCAAGTTGTCTGTGGGGTGGGGGTTTTTGGCGCGTTAATTCTGCCAGGAGATTGGAGGGAGACGCGGGAAAAGAAAATGCTTGAAAAAGTAGACACAGGTGCTTGATATAAAAGCGAACGGTGGGAGAAAGATCGAGGTGTGATAATAATCGAATCCTGCTAGAATGGTGTGTACATATCACTTACTAACAGTGCACGAGCAGCTACTTGGGTACACCGGGTCTCTGTTCAAGTACAGCTATTGTTCATGGGAGAGACTGCGCTGTGATGGACCACTGCCATTGGGCAAAGTCGGCCACCGAAGTGCCTGGCTCATTGCTGAGCATAGCACAACTCTCAAGATTCCTGAGAAGGAGTACATCTTGATGGGGTGTGTGGTTGGAGGACCTTGCAGGGAAGACTGGTTATCTTGCACAGACAGGACAGAGTAGAGCAAAGGCAGTGTATTCAGGGGTAAGGGGTACCTCGCAACACCGGGTGGCTGACTGCAGTGCAGCGCGGTGGAGAAGACCATGGCAGTGGCATGTACCAGTTGACGGCGATCTTGAGTGCCGTGCGAGAGCACCCACCCCTGGCGAGGATGGTGTCTTCAAGATGCATTCCTAAAGTCGTACGGTCCGTGGTACCAAGTATGTGGAACGGCGACCAGGGCCCCATGCGTTCTGTCTCTCCCTCTTTCACATCCCGGTGAAGATCTGCCTGGAGGCACTGTGAGGGCCCAGATCGATTAAGTGGGAGAATGGATGAATGAACGTGATCTGCTATAGACACGGGGTGCGGCGAGCTTGACCCGTATGTTGGCCATGCAGGTGCGGTGGTGTTCGCCTCAAGTCAGCTGCCTATACTGCATTTGCGGAACCACGAGTCCGGCGCGGAGGCAGCAGTGGACCAGCACAGGAGGGTTTGGAGGTCGAGACTCGAGGTCAAAGCCATGCTGACATTGGATGGTCACTGCCTGGGACGGGCCAGGACGGGGCAGGGACGGGCCAGCCAAAGACGTTGCCATTGTGAGCCGACCGAACGTTGCACGGCTACCGTCCAGGGTGCGTCAGTAGGAATGTCTCACAAGCCAGAGGCACAATCAGTCCAGTCAGTCGAACTTGCTGGCCTCTGCCGGCGGCTTGCCTCGAGTGGAGGCCGCGCGACATGCCCCATGCCCAGATGGGCCCTCCCTGTCACTAACTCGGGCTCAGACAGATCGACACGGCCGCTATCGAGCCATCATCTCCGTCCGACAAGCACTCTCAACGAGCGAGTGGAGCTGTGGCATGCGTGCACGATACGAGCACCCACTCGGGCAGGTACTGCGCAACTGCGTTGCCCGAGGCACAGTCGCCGCTGTCCGGCCGTGTGGAGAAGAAGAAGATAAAGAAGAAGAAGAACAGGAAACGAGGAGGAGGAGCAGGCAGAATGGTTGACGTGCGGAGTGTGAGGAACCTGAGGACGGGCGAAACCAGTCCAACAATGCACGTTGTTGAAGTTCGCAGTGGAGTAGGAGCGGCCCACAGGACTAGAGGCTCGGGCAAGGGTTGCGGTTGCAATGCTGGTACTGTGGGAGTAGTGGATACTTTTTGCAATGTATTTTTAGACGCTTATGCGGCCTCAGAACTACTTGAAAAGACAGTATTGGTACACTCACCAACACCAAGCGGCCTCTCCACAGTAGGCGACAGATAGCTCATGACGTCCACCTCAGCCCTCGTTCTCCTTTTTCTCGTGCATGTCATTTGCCTTTGTTCGCCTCGCCTCATCTCAATTTCATTGCATGTCATGTCACTCTGGACACAGAACGTTGGTGTACGACCTCAAGGCCTCCATCACCTTCAGCCTCTGTCCGCCTCTTCTAAATCTCGGCTGCCACCCCTGGCGGTCCCCAGGATCAGGTCGTCGCTTGGTGCTGCTCTGTGCACAGTACTTGCGCCTCCCTCCAACGATGGTCCATTTTTTTTTTCTTTTTTGCAATGTTGCCCTGCCGACCCTGCAGCTCTGGCGCATCCTGCACGCCTGCAAGTCTGCACCCCCAGGTGGATGAGACTGGCCAGACCAGCCAGCCTGGCAGAACTGGAGGACGGCGGGGGCCATGGATGAGGCGAACACGGCACGGGATTGCTCTCTAGACGCAGCTATCTCCTTGGGGCATCCGGTGATGGCCGACCACCATGCCCACACCCCAGCCCCCAGGTAAAGACCAGAGGACCTGCCCACTGCTCACCTTGCACACCGAATCTCTGTCACCGCAGGATCGACTACGACGAGAGCTATCTGCCGCTAGCATCTAGTCTTTCGTTGAGCCAACGAGCATCCCGGCCCACAATACCACTGCGATCAGTCTATAGGCACACACACCCTGGAGATCAGAATAGATCCTGTTGAACCACATCGTGTAGTGTCTTTTCGTCTTGTGACATGTCGGTTCCGGCACGGCAGCGAAGCCATGTCGACCAAGAGACTCCATTATGGACACACAGCAACATGTGGCCTTGGGGGCGCAGACCTTTGGCCCGCCCACGACACAGCCTCGATCGAAGCCGTCAGCCGTCCAGAGACAAGTTGAGAGTGTCCCGATTGCCGTTGAACTCAAGCATCCTCAGGGCTGGGGCTTCTACAATTCTACTCCACGCCTGCCGCTTTTGATGCTAGGCATCTTTCATGCTCCAAGTTGTGTAGGTATCCCGTTCATGCTACAACGATCCCGCCAGTTGGGATCCGAGAGGTGTAGCCATATCTGCCAAGCGGCAGCTCGGAATCACGCTGAATCACGACTAGTTCACAAGATCACATGCGCTGGTAGCCGCCTTGCGGAATGCGAACTGGCAGTGTTGACTGGCGGGTGCGAGGACTAAACATCTGCATCTCGACAAGTGCCCCCACCCCGTGGTCGCCTGCAGCCAGGAATTCGCCGAAAGGCACCTCGCCTAACAACCCTGCCACCATTGTTTGGCGGCTGTATGATTTTGAAGACGCCACCTTGGAGGCTTGTCATACCACCCACACAGCGAGCCGTTGGGCCAAGTACTAATTTCGGATTCGATTCTCTGGTGGGATTCGATGCACAGTCGTCTTGAATAGCTGCCCTGGAATTGCTTGTGGCTCAACACTTGGTCTCCATCCGCGGGTGTCCTACAGGGTCTGATCGACTAAGCTCTGCCCACTGGTTGCCGAAAAGAATGAAAGAAAAAAAAAACGAGTCGATTTACCATTTACTGTCTGTAATCATGCACTGGTGGGACAAATCTCGGTACCCATCCGTGGCCTGGACCATGTCGCAGATTCGCGAGCAATCCCTGCTGCACCAGCCCGGCCAATGACGAACAGTTCACCGGCAACTTCGTCACACGCTCACCTGGCTCTTATTCTCTTTGTTGAAATCAGTCTTCACGTATTGGATTGTACTGGCTCACGATCGGCCCTGAAATGGTTTGATGTTAATCATGTCTCTTGCCTTGCCATGGCGACCGCTATTCGTGAGTGTTACTCGTGAGCACAGTTCAGCGCATATGGTCGACGAGTTTGCCACGCGTGTGAACGAGAGAAGTGGTGCAAAGATCGTGTTTCGCCAGCGTAGCCAATGTACGAGCATTGGAGGTTTTGTGCCTGAAAATTGCGTTATGCTTGGAGTCCTCTAAATGTGAACTCTGACACCGATACTTCAACTTGCAACTAATCTCCAATGTCCAAGGCAGTTGATATCCACGGTCGTTGATGCGGTTTCCCATCGCCGTATGCATGTGTTAACCTTTGCCTCATAATATACTTAGGATCACCACTTGAAAAGATATTTTCGTCGATTGCGTTCTGCATTCGAGCGCGAAAAGGGATAAACCAATGCGCTTGACCAAGTGTCAAGTGATGCTAGAATGTATGTGGTCCTAAGCAGTTCGTCCAGAGACTGCTTGAGTAATCAGAAAATCATACCGGACTTTAATCGACTTCGAGACCATATCACAGCACTCCAGGACGTTGTCCTATTCATATGTAATGCAGTTATCAAAGCCGAAGATCGGGAGAGATCGCAGAAAGCCTCTCTAGTTTAGCTATTAAAACTACAGCCCGCCAAAATCAAGCACGATAAACTAATAGTAAGCTCAAGCGTACAATGTGTCTTCAGGCCGATATCATGGAATGTATAGGCCGTCACTTGTCGGCCTCTAACGTGTATTTGATATGTGAAGATGAAGACTGCTCCCCTCGATTATGTACGAGATCACACTCCAGAGGACCATGGATGTCCAAGACCAAAATATTACCCTCGACAGGATGCCTTGGCGACCACCACGAATCCTTAGACATTCATTCCATCAGGGTCTAGTACTTAACCATACTGGCTACGTACTGTCCCATGTGGCCCGTGCCATGCGCGCGCGAAAAGTTTACAATCTCGCGTTGCCATCGACTCTCATTCGGAATGTACCTTATTGGGCAGCAGTGTCAAACGGAATCGCCGTCATGGATGTATCAAACACTTCACTAGACGCTCTTCTACCCCAATCTAACTTCACGCTTGGTCCCAGAAGGGCAAAACGAAACGAACTCAACGTTGCAAGAGCTGTGCTCGGCGTACATTGACTATCTGCCCATGAAGATCAGGCACCCTCCAGGATGAGCACAAGTTGTGTTCAACCGGAGAGATCATCTACGTAGCCTGGATCCTGTTGTACTCAAGCCTGAGCACCCACGTAGGGACTTCGTAGCATGTCTTGACGCAAGCCTCGGGTGTTCAGTCGCAGGTTTAGTGAAGGTCAGCCATTGATCCAACGTGGGCAAACCGATGGTGAAGTCACGCGCATTGTAGCGTGACGAGAACAAAAACCTAGACTCCATGCATCGTCACGTTTCTTTGAGGCCCTGCGAGTTCCCGGCAGCATTTGAGACACGACAACATCACCGGGATAAGCCTGCTCCATGGCTTCCGGAGCGTCGCTAAGGTGTAAGCCACATGGGCCTCTGGTCCAATCACTTCCATCCGAGGCTGACCGGTTAGCGAGTCTGCATACAGACAATTGAACGCTGCGTGTGCCCACGAGGAAAGGAGTGTAGGATATGTCGGTATGTCCGCATACATACAGCTAGTCCCGGTCATTCTTCGGATCACTTGACTAGGTCGAGTGCGGGGGCCCCGGGGAGCTGGAAGTCCCCATCGAAGCAGTGCAGACACACAGGATCATAATATCCAACATATTTGAGCTGATGGCTCATCCCATCTACTGACACAAACAGACCACGTGAATAACAATTTGGATTCAGTCATTGCAAGATTGAAACTTGGAGTAACATTTGGTGGAGCAATATCTGGCGAGGGGCTTCTTAGCTCTGTTCATGCGATCAAGAGCGATATCATGCAAATGTTCAGCGTAAAGCTCTACATGGCGGAGGACGCCGAAGAACAACAAATGCTGGATCTTCAAATGGTCTTCGTGGGTATCCGATGGGTATATGGATGCCAAATTGTGATTTTGAGGCGTCTGCCGATTTCATTGGCTCATACCGGCTCTGCTTTCCGGAGTCATCCTTACAAGTTGCGGGAAGATGTTTTCAAGTGATGTCTCCTTGGTTGTTCCGCATCGTGAAGGACAGAAAAGTTCGACCTCATTAGGTCTCTGCCACGGCTTCCAAGCAGACAACAACGTCTAGACCGAAAAGTCTTTTATAAGAGCCTTAAGCCATGTTGTCCAGCTACTAAGATATTAGTTGCAGAGGCGTCTGTGTGTTATTCATCGGTTGTTGAATAGAAAGTTTTGCCACGATTCCTGCTAAAACAGATTTGAATGAGCCTCAACGGTCCCAGGTGTCGAAGAACATGACCGGAAGAAAAAGAGCAAGTTCGCTGTGTTTCTAATGAGTAGTTCTGACGAAACTCTGATGATTGATTGTTCCTGTCTTACGGAATTTGACGCTGCCGAGATCCTGCTTGGCAAAAGCATTAAACATTGATTATAACAACACCGGAATGAGGACGCTATCCTCCCTTTCGCTTTCGATTCGCAATTCTCTCATCGATTGACCATTCAAGACAAGGCCCCCATATGGATTTCCTTCATCAATACTTGACTGTAGGCCACGATGAGAGCAAGCGCGCTGTGGAATATTGCCCGTCGGCCATCTCCGCGTTCCACATTTCAGCGTGTACCACCATCTAGCTCCTGCATGCCAGATCCCCGATCCATGCTGTATATCCAAGAAAACGGTAATGGCGTGATAGCCCCAGACTTCAATCTCGAAATGGTATTTTACATCGTTCAAAGCTTGTATTGAGGATGCCAGATGCTCCCCAAGGGGGGAGTCAATGACCATGAAGTGCCCTGGTCGGTACATGGGAACGGTGTGACGAGATGTGATGATAGGGTCGCACAGCATGGCCTTGACCACGCCTGGAACACCCTCGCGCTGCAGCCAGCCGCCATCCCACTTCATCTGAGAGGGAGAAACCAAGATCCTGCAGCATTGCGCTCGTGCTAAACTCTTAGTGAAGCCGTAAGCCTCGCACAGGTGCTCGCTTGCGTCCGTAACAGGATCACATTCAGCCAGCCGTGGTATTACAAGAGTGGGAATTCCCAAAGCGCGACGTATGATCAAAGTGATAAGCTAGATACCAGCAGCTCGCATAATCGTACTGTTACAAGGATGCCATGTAATGTAGCCATTCATAGCGTTCTATAGTTGAACAGGCTCAGATCTTGGGATGAAGCTTTCCAGGGGAGCACAACGGGCTGATCTTAGCACTAGCATGTATTTGTATTTGACTTGGTAGAGTAGATAACGAGTTCCATCAGCCAGCAAGTCAAGCCTGCATTGAGGGTCTTTCGCGCCGCAGAGTTTCGAGAGAAGGAGAAGGGGGGCATGGAGCAATTGCGATGCGCGGGAGTCGCCGAGTCAGCTTTGTTGTGCAGCGATGACGCAGGGCGCTGCAAGAGCAAAGAAGGCGTCCGTGTATCTGTAGAATAAGTAGTTCTCGCCCTGCAAGCCCTTTAGCGGGATCTGACAGAGGATCATGCAGTCAGCAGAGATCCCACATCCTGGCCCCATATTGAGTTCGAGCCTCTCACCAGCCCCATCCGAGGTTCCCTGCCCTTGTGTCTGGCACGCCAGATGTATTCGGCCACCTGTCCGGCCACCTGTGTTAGGGATAGACTCCAGTCTTTCCCTGCCTGCTCACGTAGAAGTCCGGATGTAAGAGCGCATTCGTCAATGTTTCAACGTTCTTGGGCCGTTCAAAAGAAGGCCGAGCATACAAAGGGGCTTGAATCTCCGCGGCCCAGTGTTCTGGACTTTGACATGTCGAGCTATTGGAAACGATTCTTGTCAAGTATCAAATTTATGTATCGCTGTAGCTTTTGCAGAATCGCTTGAATGTCTCACATGGCCCGATCCGATCACTTTCGTCCGCACCTTTCTGCATGAAGACCGGGTATAGCACGTCACTGTTTCTTGGCTATAGTGGCAGCGAGCAAGCGCCTAAGAGACTGTTGGTTGCTTGAGAATAAGACACGCCACTTTGTACATATTCACGGAACTTGGAAGCTGAATCTGATCGTACATCATGTCTCACTCAACGCAGGGGATACTGGGAAGTTCATCCATGGGGCCAACGGGCGAGGCACACGTGGGATCTCAGACTGTGGGAAGACGTTTCCAAGCCTTCCAATAATAGGATTGGCAATTAACCTTATGAGCATCTGACCCAAAACATTAATCCGGGTCTCCCTGCCCTGCATTCGAACTGTTGTGGCGAATCAAGCGTTGCTGAAAGGAGCTTCAAGGCCGTGGCCGTCCGTCACCGCGCGGCGGCAGCATTGCCGTTTTCGGGGGTCTCCGGGTACCGAGCTGCACAAACGGATTCTGACATTGCCTGCGAACTGTACTAATACGGAACGGTCTGCTGGAAAGACCTTCAGACCAGCTTTATGACTTCCGAGTGAAAGGCAATGCAGTTATCCGCAGCCCGACCCGCCATCATGTCGACGCGCCTCTGATCTCCTGCAATCTGTGCAGCCCTTTTGCTTCGCGTTGCAACGGCCGTTGATGAAGCGAGTTTGTAAGTGCTACGCTGCACAGGCCCGGTACGTGGGAAAGGGGGCGCAAAGAAAGGGGGGGGGGGGCGCGGACTTATCCGCGTGCTCGTACTCCACGCCACAACTTTGCATCCATCTCGCAAGTCATCGGGCCTGTTCAAAAGGTGTGGGCGTCAGCAACTCCATCGAGATTGCACTCGCATCCTGCAGCCACATCTTCCATGCTCGCAGCTTCTTGTGGCCATCGACATGGCCCGATTGAGACGATTTGGAAAACCTAGCAATGTCATCTCGCTCTACCGTCATCCTCATTGGCCGCTCACGCGCAAGGGAGCCCAATTTGATCTATACGAGGCGTCTGTACACTGAAGGTTCGTTGATCTTCCCAGCCATGGCTCGGACCTTGTCTCAGGTTTTACCGCCACGCGAGTCCGTCATAAACTTCCACGTTTGTGTGTTCCAATTTCCACCGTTTCCGGTATGCAGCATCGTGGAGGGGAAAGCCAATCCACCGATGGAAGGCTGGAAACCGAAAGAGGCCGACTCATCTTAACGAGAACGTTTCACAGCAACTATCTCGGGTTGTTTTGCAAGCTAGAAGCACAGCGCTCTTGCGAAATTGGTCGGACCGATAGCTCATTCAGCTGCACCGCTCACTTCAATAACCACGAGCACGCGAAAGAACTCTTCGCTACGCAGAGACGTTGCGCGAGGAGATATCGGCCTTTTTTGCTTTTACGGCTCAGCATCTCTCCCTGTCCGCTGACTGAGAAGAGAAGGAGTCTGTTGAGCCGTAAACAATACTGTCATCTTATACTTGGCTTCTCCAGGTGGCGCACGCTCTACTTGTAACTTTTTTTTCCCCACCCGGCATTGATACCCATCTCTATAATCTGATTCGAAAGATAGTTAGTGAGTCTCGAAAACCAGTGCAATTCGTCCCGGGATCTTCGAATATATACGATGCAGGAACTCTGGTTACACTCTAAGCTCCCGTGGTTACAAATCTAAGTTACAATGCCACTTCTGAGCTAAGAACTGAGCGTGAAGCCTTCCATCTCTCGTCGTTTGTGTTGCTTTAGTCCTCGTGAGACACTACCAAATAAAAGTAGAGCTTGATTAATCGATGAACGCGTTGTCGAACTCGAAGAAGTTCCTTGTTTTGCTGCTGAACTCTCAAAGGAGAGACGAAAGAACACGGCAGAGTTTCTGAGTGAAGTCTCAAGACAGTATTAGTCGACGATATTGAAGTCCTGTGACAGCGTACCTAGGTATTGATCACATTCTGTGAGATCATGAAGTTCAACTGAAGACGCGCTCTTTTCCTGAGGTTGATCCTGTTAACGTGGGACAGAAAAGAGATAAATAGGAGGCGCTAAACCCTTGCATGATTCCGTATACTTCGGGAAGAGCTCGCGTTTATGAAAACTGTCTTAATCTTATTCTCGCTTCTTCTTAATTATCGAATTATCTTGCTGTGGTGTCTGCAGCGTATTTGCTTACCTGATCTAAATTCCAAAGTTGTAAAGCGGAATACTAGGTCTTGTTACTGTCAGGACTATCGTTAAACCTCTTTATATAGCCTGCTTGTACTGTAAATGAGTGACATGACCCAAAAATGTGGATATCCATGCTTCCGTCAAAAACTTTTCCAGTGATGTCGTTCGTCACTTGTGAGTTCTAGCAGTAGTGAAACATGCTGTACATGTATGGGGAAAGGAACATTTGTTGCATTGGAAAAATGATTTTTTAGGACCGAATCATTCCGCGCCAAACATTAAAGGTAAATTGCTAAGATATTGTTTCCACCATCTGCGATGCTTAGTGACAGCATGTGATCTGTCACTTTGCATCCACCCCGCCGACTCGTACCCCGGCTTCAGCCCTGACATGCGGCAGAATCCGGGGAAGAGACTTGTCCAGAATTAAACCAACACAGACTCGCTTCGCAAATCTGGCAAATGATTGACTTCCCCTATCGCAATTCTATCAATCAGGACGACAACGTACGTCTCCATTTCCGTAAAGGGTTAGCACTTATCGGGGGCAAAGACCCAGAGCCCACCGATCCCTCCCGAAAAGGCGACGCCTGGAAAGAATATCCGCTGACAGAATCCTACAATCATGCCACCATCAGCCTAAGACCGCACCATCTTAGGCATCTGCTGAGAATCAGACACGCCATGCTCGGAAATCTGGCAGCTCTGTGATTGCGACGAGCGTGAGTATGGAAGTTATAAAGATCAAGACCATCATTCCATCATGCAATGGCACCGAAAGCATTCGCAACCCACACAAACACGTCAACCCCACAATTTATACATCATTGATTGGATCTCGTCCCTACTGAGAGTATTGTCACAACGTCTTAATTCTGATTGGACCATCGAACTCGCAATCCGAGCCGGCCAACCATTGAATCCCCCAATTGCCAGCCTCCTCAAAGCCCATTTCACCATGCCAGCAGCAACACCGATGAAAGTACTGCCTGGTACCAAATACGGCCCAGCTATTGCAGTGGTCGCTTCCTGTAAGTCTCAACGTGAAAGAAGAAAGAACCAGCGAATTCCAAGCCCATCAGGGCCCCTTTCGCGGTCCCTTGGGTGAAGGCGTCCTCTCTCCCTTGCCACAAGACAGGATGAAGCCTTTATTAAGTCCACGTCTGCAAATGGCCGACTGACTCACGAACTCTACAGTGTCCGCAGTAGGCGCCTATGTAAAATGGCAACTCGGGACTTCATCTCGCACCTACGATCGGATGTTTGCGCAATATCAGAGTGCCCAGAGTGAGGCATCGCGACAGAGGGTGTTTGAAGATCAGGGCAGCGCCGACCCGCGGCGAAGCGTCTTCAACGTCTTAAGTTGGGGCAAGTGACGGCGAAACCGACACAGGAGCATTTTGGGAGGCCTAGAGCGTTTGAATTACACATCAATCGGAGTTATGGGTAAAGTTGGCCTTCAGGTATACCTAGTTAGGAGCATGGTTCTAGTTTGAGATATATTTGCCGCCCGTAAATAGCCTCGAAATACGTGTCTGGTGGCTGATTCATTATTTATCAAACTTATTGTACACATATGAGCGAACACTCTATCGTGAACAGCTCCTAGCCTTGGAAGTGTTGGCACAAGGCCGCAAATTTGAAACTTATTACTACCCATGTGTCTGATTGTCTAACATCTAGTCATGATATCTTTGCAGTCTAGCCGCTTCTTCTAGATCAGCCTGCCTCAACGCGTCCGCAAGGGGTATCTCGTCCAAGGAATAGAACTTGGTCCTCTTGTAGAACTTCCAGACCAAAAAAGCCGTTATAACAAGAGGAATATCTCTGTCCACACATTAGAGACCGTTCTGATAACACAGGGCATCGCCGGATGAACTTACAAATACGATGACACGAAGGTCTCGGGGTCCCAGTTGCCTTTCGTGAAACAGCTAAATCCATTCGTCAACAATATTATGATGCACAAGCATAATGAGATCCAAGAACTATAGACTATGCATGCGACTTCGTTAGTGCTGTCTATCCAGAATCAGTTCATGAAATGGGTGAGGGGAAAGAGCTTACAAGTCCAGGAATTGTGCCATGGCAGCCTCGCCACCGGAATTCCCTGTTTTGTCATCGCCAGCTTTAAGCGGATGTGATTTAGAAGAATTGTGCACCAGCTGACTAGCACACCAGCTGCGGTGAGGTCGACAAGCCACCAGAAGACTGTCATGGCATTGTTGCTCAGAGTCAGGAAGCTCAGAAACATGAACAACGTGAACAGGGCAACACACATGTAGGGTGTCCCCCATGCAGTCGTTCGCAGGAAAATCTTTGGGGCTTGACCTTTCAGCGCGAGGCCATACAAGACCCTCGTACCAGCCATGAGTGACTGATTGCTTGCACTCCACGCACTCGTAATAACGATGGCATTGACCACGCTTGGAATGGCGCGGATGCCAGCTGCACTTGCCGCGATAACGAATGGAGACTGAGCTGCGGTTCCGCTCTCATCACCCAAGCGCGGGTCATCGCTGGGAACGAGCATTCCCACGACAAGCACTGCAAGCATATAGAATAGCAAAACTCGTGCAAAGACCTGTCTGCAGGCGCGGGGGATTGCTCGTCGTGGGTTCTGGGTCTCAGCTGCTGCCATGGCGATAGACTCGACTCCTGCGAAGGAGAAAACGGCAGAGGTCATGACGCCCCAGAAACCAAGGAATTTTCCCCAGTCGCCAGTGCCGATATACTCGACAAACGGTCCTGGATTCTGCCAATACTTGAAGCCGATGCGAGGGGTACCGGGGACGCCACCGAGGTCAATGACCAAGCCGAGGATGATGAGGAATACCACCAGGAGGATCTTGAGCACTGCAAAAAAGAACTCGACTTCGCCAAAGATCCGAACGAATGCCACGCCAACGACGACAGTCGCAATAATGAAAATTATTATCCATAATGCGCTGTTCAAATCAGTCCAAAATTGAAAGAGTACACAGATAGCTGTAATTTCGGAAGGAATGCTGAGCAAGTTCCCGTAGACGAGATTCCATCCGATGGCAAATTCGAGGGCAGGGTCGACCAGAAAGCCCGCATGTCTGACAAAGCTTCCAGTGACCTGCAACTTGTCAGCCATAAGCTCACATTTGCCGTGGAGCGTTGCCGTTCAATATCTCACCGGTAAGAGAGCCGTTACTTCGCCAAGTGCAAACTGGACCGAGCAAACTATTCCACCGACCATAGCATACCCAAGCAAGGCGCCTAGGGGCCCGCCAGTCTGGCTGTTATGCGTTAGTCACCCATTGCGGAGCCCGAAGCGATGCATTCCAGAATAGCCTCATAAAAAGACAGGTAATCGTAGCGGGAAGAGGTTTATACATACATTGCGCCTCCGAGGCTGAGGAAAAGTCCGGTCCCGATCGCACCAGCAATGCCGAGCATGCTCAGGTGGCGCTCGGTAAGGCCTCGCTTGAGATCATGGAGCTCTGTTGCCGTGACGAGATCGCCGTCGTGGTCGTTCACATCGGTCTCATTGATGCCATCTTCGAGACCGTTGCCGTGGCCGTTGGGGTGGTGGTGCCCAGATACTAAGCCTCGGGACTGGCTGTCAACGGCATGGGGCTCGACGGCCACCACAGCAGGGACCTTCCCCGTCGTTGTCTCTGCAACGACGTCTTGGTCCGAGTCGCTGTTCCTGCTCATGGTTGCGGCTTGGGGATGACTTCGAGACCCAAGACGAGATCGTCCGAAGAATATGCCTCGGCGACCCGAGGGGATGGAACCGCTTTTTTGTGTGCTTTTCGCCCATTGCGCCATCGGCGAAGAGATAACGTCGACGCCGCGATTACGTAACCCCTGTCATGGAAAACCCCAGCTAATCTCGAACTTGTTAGTCGCTCTTAGGATCCGTCAGCCTCAACCTAAAGATACGCGACAATAGGCGTGGATTTGTCAACTTCAACAAATAGAGGTTGTTCATCGCTAGTATCCAGATTGGATGAAATATAAGTCATTAACATTTCTGGCATGGTTTAGGTCGTAGCATGCCCCCCGAGGACCCTGGCAAGCAGCTGAGGAGACATTTCATGTTTTCCAAGTACCACTAGCTGTGCCTTCACGTATAGAACAGAATGACCAGGCTCACCTCCTGACTGTAAGTGGGAAGGGGGAAACAATTCTTTTGCGAGAACTGAAGGATCAATATGCTATTGTAACGCATCAAGGGACACATCTCTTTAAGTGGTATTAGGCAGTGCCTGCTTCTGGATCTAGTGAAAAGAGGACTGCCTGGAGCACGGAGCAAGAATGAGAGATACTAGACCTCGAAAGCAGAATATGAGGCTGGCCTAAGTCGCCTCACACCCCTTAAAGCAATTCCTCCAAATTCAATCTGCCTGTCTAAATGGATTGTCCCGCATGGCCGTGAGCTTCGGTTCATTGCTCTCAAAGATATCAGCTCCTGTCTTTTAGGTAGCGCTTTGCTCCTGGCACACATGCATGTGCAAGATCTGGCGCCATGCAGTCTGATGGGAGAAGCCATCCCGCAGACAGTGACAAAAGCTCTAAGTGAGGGGCTGGAACACAGTCGCCAGTTTGTACTTGACAGGGGTGATTTTGCGGTTCTTGAGATCCAAACTCATTGTAACGCGTATTCGATCCAGGCAGCAAAGATGGCTGATCTTGATAACGGTGCAGTCACGGAATCTGAAGTACAGTTTCAAGCCCCTTACTACTCAGGTAGTCTGGTGGCTGTTGCACTACAGAGAAAATGGGTGAGCCCACACCTCTGAGCGTGATTTGGCCCTCGTATGATGACTTCCTAATTCCAATAGCGGCAACAGTCAGCTTGGGTTCAACAGTAGAACGCTGTCAAGCATTGCTTTCGCGACATCTGTGCTTAGCGATGAGAGGTAAATCGACATTAGTAGTATCGATGTTGGCCTCTCCGTGTGGATGCATAACAGTGGAAATCCCCAACATGTACTTGTCTCAGGAAGTGGTTTTCCGGACTGTGATCCACTGGGTCTGTACATGTGTACGGTCACGAGTTGGCAGTCATCTTTGCCTTCCTCTCTATGAGCGAGTTGCACTCAGTCACTGCGGTGTCGGAGACATTGAGTCTCCAAATTTTCCCTCGACCGCGGGAGAATGCAGCCAGCGGTGGCCCCTAGGGATGGGGAGGCTTGGAAGCTGACTGATGAACCCGTCAGCGTGGCGGCCGCAGCGATTACAGTACAAAAAGAAATGGGAGGAACCAGATCCCTTCAAACTGACGTGCTAGTATGTGTCTCGGTAGCATACACATGTTACTATCAATAGAGTTCACGAGGGCTAATGTAGGCATTGCCATGGAGCCATACACCAAGACCAGGCCCGTCCAAACTAGCCAGCAGAGCATTGAAATTATGAAGGCACGATGTTGTTGACCGTGAAGAAACAATACGAAACATGCAAATGACTCAAAGTCCTGGTGAATGGTCTGCGCAACGGTCGAGGATTGGTTGCCGCAGAAGTTTATATGACAAAGTTATTGCTAGCCCTGGAGGCCTTCACATGGGTGACATCACTGTCAAAGCGCTTGGTGAGATGAGTCTTCTTGTTGCAGCAGATGATCATGTGTTGCCGCCAGCGCGTTGCGCGTGGTTTCGACGTCGGGACAGCAGTGGTGCGAGCCTGGAAGGTGGCAAGGTGTGTGGGCTAAGTGGAGGAGACGACTGCCTACAGTAGACTACATACCCAGATAGTGATGGTGGAGAAAGCAAGAATAGAATCATGGCCATCTCAAGGGAGACTGGGGGCGGCGCGGATGCGGATCACACGTGCCTCCTCACGTGAGCTGCAAGGGACAGTCCGCAGCACGATGGAAGCTTGCCGTACAGGCTGGGTACTGGTCTGGTGTGGCGGGCCCTGCGCGGGTACGTGGCCAGTACAGCAGTGTCGCCGGCAAGGACTGCACCCTCCTCACCAATGAGTGTGATGCAAGGACTGTCTCTAAGTCCCCTCGCCCCTGCCCACCAGCCCCCTGCAATTGGCTCTACCAAGGGAATCTCTGGTCCTTGCCTCCTGGCACCTGGCCACTGCCCATTGCCCACTGCCCATTGCCCACTGCCACCGCCACTGCTAGTGCCCGAGGCAAAAAAGGCGTGCATCCCGTCCCATGTACAAGCAACCTACCGAACTTCCCCACTGTGGCCTGTGGCCAGTGGCCAGCAAAAGGTTTTAGCGCCTTGACCTATGAAGCTTCCTTCGTCACACTGCCAGCCCAGTACCCGTCCGGTCCAGGTCAGTCCGGCCCAAGCCTACCTAGGTACCGGTGATGTTGATTTTTTGAGTTTGATTTTTCCCGTCAAGCACCACGAACGACGAAAACAGGGCTTCCTCTCGCACCGGCATTGCCATTCCATCTCATTCCACAACCACTCCTCTCCTGCAGCCATCTGTTCCCTTTTGATTATTCAATCATCCCCATCTCAACGCGTCAGACGCCCTCTCGACCACGCCAGAGCTTGTCGTGTCGTCGTCCCGTGTCTGCATCCCTCCTCCCGTGTCAAGTCAAGAAGCTTCTCGCATCGATCGCGTCGCCTCGCCCCAGTCGTCCACGACGACCGCTCCCAACGCCCAAACCCCCAAGCTTTGACACCCAAAGCAGTCCATATACACACAATGGCTGGCCCAAACTTGCCATCCAGCTTCGCTTCGGCCGCAGCAGGCCAGAACTCCGGTCGCGACAGAGGCAGCACCCGAGGTGACTCTCGTGGCAGTGGCAGTGGCAGTGGTGACTGGTAAGTGTCCCCTCGCGCTCCCCTCCTCATACCCGAGCCTCAAGTCTCCCCATGGGCCTCTCAACCCCCTCCTCCTCCCGCTGCTGGTCTACCGCCGGCGCATCGCCGTTCTGCACGCTACTGGGGCGCTGGCGTCGTCCTGCTCCCCCCAAGGCTGCGATCCGTCTCCGCCTCGTCTGCCACACCCCGATCCTGCACACTGCGCGCTTCCGTCCCACCTTGGGCACGATCAGGCCCGTTTTGGCCTGATTCTCCCCTCTCCATGCGCCCAGGTCATTTCTAACCTCACCATCGCCTTCACTCACAGGCTACGAAGGGACGGCCGTTCTAATGGGACTGCTATCCTCCGCCGATCGTCGACCACGCCCTTCAACAACCAAGCGTCAACACTTCCCGCGATAGACAATCTACTCAACGCCTCTGCCAACGAGCCCCAGCCTCCTTCTGCTTCTCCTTTCGCCTCTGCACAAGAAATCCCGAGTAGCAAATACTCCAGAGACGACCTGCTTGATGTTGGCAAGATGACGGACCCAGGCAACGTTGATCTGCAAGCATTGTTCATGTCAAGCTTCAGTCCTAGTGGCCATGTTAATGGACAAAATACCAGGGGTTGGGGCAAGCCTAATGACGCACATGCTCACAACGATCCTTCCGTGTGCTGGGACCAAGACGGGGAATTAGGCCCACTTGGTAACCAAGACATGTCCGTTGAGGAAAAGGAGGTGGGTACCCTTGTGATTCGCAAATTCTCCCCAGATCCGCGCGATTTTGCGTAGCTAATCGATATTCTGCCGGCAGCTTTACGCCTCAGATGTCAACTCTCCTCTGAAACAGCAGCAGCAACAGCAGCAGCAACAAAACCAGCAGAGCAAGGAGGGTGGCCAGAGCGCGGGCGTCAACGGACGAAAGCCGTCCATGTCTCACAACCTGACTTCACCTTCCGGCGCACCGAGACCCGCCACGCGCCGCAGGGAGACTACAGACACCAACCCCTTCTCTGGCGGCGGAGGTTTGATTTCGCCCGTCGGCGCTGGGCCCAGTCGATTTGATATGTCCTGGCTGGGGAGGAATCGCGCGGATACCAAAGAGATTGACGCCCCTGACGAATCAAACAAACCTAGTGGCGCTACAGATCCTGCAAGGCAGGCCGGATTTACTGGGCTGGCTCGCAGCAACACCGCCGGTGGTGCTGGTTTTCCATCTGTTTGGGGCGCCTCGGCCACCACCACACCCGTGACCACGACGGGCTTCGGCGGGTTCGGCAACTTTGCCATCGCCACACCTGGCGCCGCCGACAAGGGATTTGGGGGCAGCACCGGTTCCCGCTTCTTCTCGAGGAAGGAAGACAATGTACCCCTTGAAGACCACGCCACCGGTTCGAACGGAAGCCAGCAATGGGCAACCCGCTCCCGCACTGACACGGATCCTTTTGTAGGAGACGTAGGCCTCAGCGGCAGTGCTGCTCTTGGTGGTGCTCGAGACACAAGCCCCCCGCCTATGCCAACGACAGGGCCCCAGATCTTCGACACGCCAGCCAAGGGTACCACGGGCGACTTCGGCATGTCGGGTCTCAACCTGGGGGCCGCGCGGGAGCGGAATGCGTCTTCGGCTAGTCCCTCTCAGACCAACCCTTACCGCAGCCCCCCGGCAGAGCGTGGAGACAACGAGCCTGGCGACTACAGCTACGACAAGTCGCACCCGGTCGGCGCGCAATCTGAACAGAACTCCAATTTCGGCTCAATCCGTGGCTTTCCCGCTGCCGCATTTGATGGTAGCGATCGCAGCCAGACCTCAAGCGTCGGTGCCAAGAATTACCCATCCCTGGGCAATATCGGAGGATGGCCTACTGGATTCCCCAGTGCGACCCCTGACCGCGAGCGCTCTGCGTTCGGTGGCGCTTTTGGGAGCTCCGTCTTCAGTCCCATAGGCGGCGACATGCATTCTCCCGGTTTGGGCAGCATTGGAGGGCTCTTTGGGACAGGAAACGGCGGCCTCGGAGGAGCGGGCTCACTGAGGGGTGGCAGCAAAATCCAGTCACTGTTTCCTCCTGCCATGCAAGCCCAGATGCAGAACCAAGAGACCGAGTCGCTGGCGGATTCTGTCCCCGATTTGAGGCAAACCAACCCATTGGGCGTTATTGGGGCCGGCACAATCGGCTCTCAGCGCGACACTGATAGTCCGGTACCGATGGGCGGGCGAGGTCTCATGGACATCTTTTCGGGACCCCAATCGGTCAGCTCGCCTAGTCTCTTCACCACCGCTGATCACAACCAGCCCCTTCTGGCCACGGCTCCGCAAGGTCATGCCTTTGTCGGCACGGCGCCACAACCAACCTCATTCACTCCTGATCCTACAGCTGCTGGGCCTCCACAATCGCAGGCTAGAACCATGGTCATGCCAGATCGTATGCGCTGGGTCTACATGGATCCCCAGGGTCAACAACAGGGGCCATTCACAGGTCTTGAGATGAATGAATGGTACAAAGCCAACTATTTCACTCAAGATCTCAGAGTTCGCAAGGTGGAGGATCCAGACTTTGAACCTCTAGGCCAACTTATTCGTAGGATAGGCAACTCTCGCGAGCCGTTCCTTGTGCCGCAGGTTGGCATTCCACACGGGCCTGCACCCCAGGCCGGCGCCTTCCCTCCAGGAGGTGATGCTCGAGGTGTGATACCACCTCTGCTCGGCGTCGTCCCCAGCTACGGCAAGACTTTGACCGCCGAGGAGCAGAACAATCTGGAGCGCCGCAAGCAGGAGGAACAGCTCGCGATGGCCCGGCAGAGGGAGGTGATGTCGCAGCAAGGCCACTTCCGTAACGTCCATACTGGTCTTCCTGGTGGTCTCCAGCACCAGGCCAGCATGCACAGCTTGCAGAGTCAGCCAAGCTTTGGGAGTATGACTTCGCCCATTGGGATGCCCCCTCAGCCGCCCATTGGCGGCGCGATAGGGGCTCCTACGCCAGGCTTCTTCGAGCAGCCTTCGGCTGTCAATAAAGCAGCAGGTCTCCCGAACGCTATGAGCGCAGGACCGGACCATGTTCGACAGGACTTGACGGACTCAGAGCGCCAATTGATGGCGAATTATCACGGACCTGGTGGCGTCTCCGGTATGTTCCCGCCTCAGCCTGTCGGTCCTCCTGCAACAGACCTCAAGGGTCGACTTCCGAACGTCGACCAACTGGAGAGGGATCCCGAGGGGTTCAAAGATAGACTGAAGGAATTTCAGGAATACCAAGGCATACCCACACAACGCGCCGACGAGGAAGCCCAACCAGGCCCTTCTCAAAGTGGGCCAACCAGGGGACTGGCTGACGATGCCGTCGCTGCGAACCTTGCCGAGGCCGCTCGAGTGATCAAGGAGGCCACTCAGGAGCCTTTTCAGTCGCAGCCCGAGTCGAAGCATGCTGAGTCGCAGCAGAACCGACAGCCCCATCCAACACAGAGCCTTTCACTGACCCAACAGGTCCAGAAGGCGCAAGCTGATGCTGCTCAAGCCGCTCAACGGCAGGTGCAGGATGAAGATGCGTGGGCAAAGCAGTCCGCGTCCACCGGCCTTCCCATGCCCTTCCCTCCGCCACCTTCGGTCTCTACACATCTCCCTGCGCCGACTGCTCAGCGGCGGTCCAATATTGCCGACCAGTACGCTGAGTCACGCTCCCAGAGTCAGACTCCTGATAGTGCCGCCGCTGCCCCTCCCCCATTGGCACCCTGGGCTCGCGATCCTGGATCCGATGCGCAAAAGGGACCTAGTCTGAAGGAGATCCAAGAGGCCGAGGCCAAGAAGGCGGCCAAGCTCGAGGCAGAGCGCCGCGCCGCGCACGAGAAAGAGGCTGCGCTGGCCAAGGAACGCGAGAAGGCCAACCCTGTCGTGCTACCCGGGCTGCCGACGTCCAGCACCTGGGGCAGTGGGTCTCCGGCTCCGTCGGTGTCCAGCCCTTGGTCCAAGCCGAGTGCAGTCAAAGCTGGCGTTGTAGCGACACCTGTTACCCCAACTAGCGGCGATCGTAAGAAGACGCTGGCCGAGATCCAGCGCGAGGAGGAGGCGCGCAAGCAGAAGGCGGTCAAGGAGCAAGCTTCGCAGACAGCTGCAGCTGCTGGTGCCTCCGCCTTGGGCAAGCGATATGCCGAGCTGGCCAGCAAGACTGGACCCCCAGGCATGACGACTGCCGCTGCCGCTACTGTGGCAGCCGCCGCCAACGCCTCACCCACTATCGCCAGCGGCTGGGCGACGGTTGGTGCTGGTGGAAGGGTTAAGGTACCCACTGGTCCTGCCTCGCATTCCTCTCAGGCCCAGGGTCAGCAAGCTCAGTCGCCGAGCCCCTCTACTGTTCGCTCCCCGACATCCCAACTGGCGAAGCCGCAGGTCAAGCCTGCCACGGCCGCTGTCGCTAAGAGCAGCGCTACTAGCGAAGCCCAGGGCGAGTTCCAGAAGTGGGTCAAGGCAGAGCTGACCAAAGGGCTCAACCCTGGCACCTCGGTCGATGAGGTGGCGGCGTTCCTGACGGGCATCCCTCCCGAGAGCGATATGATTAAGGACATCATATACGGGGCGAGCTCCACCATGGATGCACCGCGCTTCGCGCAGGAGTTCATTCGCCGGAAGAAGCAGGCGGAGAAGGGCATCTTCGAGCCTGCTGCAGTCAGCGAGTCCAAGGCCGGGTCTGGTGCTGGTGGATGGTCCGAGGTGGCTAAGAAGGGCTCAACCAACCAGCCCAAGGACAACGACGTCGTTGGTGCGGCAGGCTTCAAGGTTGTTCCTGGAAGGAAGAAGGGCAAGAAATGAGCGCATCTCCAGGCCTGACCCGATATCTCTCGGAGCTACTATTGAAATGCAGGAGGAGCCAGGCGATGCGCTGTGTCGTGCAGTGTCACTTTATGCGTTCTGGGGGTTGGTCAATGTGCAGGCTATGGCTGATGAAGAATCGGGAAACAAGAAATGAAAGCGCTAGGGGGCACTTTGCGTTCCTGGAGTCGCTACTCGGCAACTTTTGTAGGATCCTGGAGTGCTGCAATTCTCGGGCAACGTCCTGTCAGATGTGGGAGTAGCCTCGCTCTCACTGGCAGCTGTGGCTCTGGGCATTGAGCAAGAAACCGTTTAGTGATAGTGGCAGTGGCAGTGGCAGTGGTAGCGGTAGCGGTAGCGGTAGTGGTAGCGGTACCATTGCAGAAACAGTAAAATTGTAAAACGTGCCTTAGGGCTCGCCATGTTTTTTGGTCTTCCTACGGTTGTGGTTACTGGTGCGCTGTGGTTGGGGGGAATGGGGGTGGTTGTGCTCTGTGGTCACTTTCTTATAGACCTTCCGATTCTCCTCCAGAACGCATCCGAACTGTTGGGCTGCGCTGGGCCTTGTCTCGATGGCTAAAGGTGCTGATAAGATAAGCCCATCCCCTGCAAATTTTCAGATGCCCCTCCATGACCAATCACCCCTCCAAGCCTCAAGATCGAGCCTCTCTGACTGTTTTTTCTTTCAAGTTTCACATCTAACCGTTCAGTCCGGATTTTGGTGTTGGATTGCCTTCTTTGTCCGATGGCACCGTCATTGCAGGATGGCCTGGCTGCCTTCAACGCCTTCCTTCAGGCCAACGTCACTGGCCCTGTTCTCACCCAAGACCAAGCAAACCTAGCGGCCCCTTACTTGGACTCAAAAGACCTCGACCTGGGCATCCGGTCGCTGGATGTAGACGGCGTCGGCGTTTATTCATTCATCCCACACATCGAGCTGTTCTGCCTGGCAAAGCACGTCATCGAGAATGTGACCTCAGAGTCGGAGTGGGCAGCGGCTCAAGCTGAGACCGGGGCTCACGGAGGCGTGAGCCTGGCGTGGATGAAGCTCAGGCTGCATGTTTGGCACTACAAGCTCTTCATTCAGCCCAGTCTGAGCTCAGGGAGCGTCTTTGTCAAGAACGTGGGCATGAGTGAGGTGCCGACCTTGGTGGAGAAGATTCAACAAGGACTGGCCAGTGTCGAGAGCGACGTGTTCGGCGAAGCGTGGGAAGTCTCCGACAACGCCTCCAAATACTCGTCAGAAGACAAAGTGCGATTTTTGGTGGAGAAGGCAAATATTTGCCTCATGTTGGGCCACGATGTCAAAGCCCGGGAGGCGCTGAAGCACGCTGCGGAGCTCAACGGCTTCGTATATGCTTTGTCTGGGGCATTGGGAAAGAGAACGCGGTACCAGGACAAGAGCACCAGCCAGCTAGTGGTGCTTGCCAAGAGCGCAGTTGAAGGAGCCAAGGAAGGAGGCGGAGAGGCCCCTGAAGCCCTGGCACTGAATGACGATACCCTCCTGGAGCATATCGAGTTTTCAAAAGACGGCACAGAGGGAAAACATGGCGAGCAAAATATCCCAGCTGCAGCCTCAACGCTTCCGCCTCAGCTGCGGGATATCAGTGCTGATCAACAGCCTGAGCTTTCAACCCTTGACCAGATCATCCTTCTCACTGAAGCGACACTTAAAGATGCCTTCTCGCCGGCTGACGAACTTACTTCGGAGGAGATACTACCATTTGCTGTGAGGGTTCTCAACGACAAGAGCACAAACTGGCAGGTCTACACGCAGGCACTGTTAGTGCGGTCAAGGATCGAGATCCATCGCAGCAGGACTGTTGAGAGAGGTGTGCTGCAGATGCAGGCGGTCATTGACCAGGTTCTTGTTGACACGGCAGAGAAGGCTATTTCCAGCGCTGAAATGGAGGCAACGGCGAGTACCGAGAATACGGATGTTCCCGCTATATCAGTCTCGGCCGCCGAAGAAGAACCAAAGACAAGGCAGAACACGGAGATGGCTGCTCCCGTTGATGACAAGCCAAAGTCGTTCTTCCCTGTTGACAAATCGACCGAATCGGCCTCAGCAGACAAAAGATTGCAATACATACACCTGCTCTCGTCGCCTCCACGGTGGCATCTCGAGTCGGAGCTGGCATACGCCTGGACAGGTGTCGGGTCTCTGGTCTCAGCTCTTGAGATCTTCAAACGCCTTAAATTATGGGCTGAAGTCGCACTTTGCCTGGCAAGCAGCGCATCTTTGGACAATGAGGACGGCAGCGGAAGAGGAGGCGGCGGCGAAGAGAAGGCACGAGCAATTATCCGGTGGCGATTATTCCACCGTAAAGATAGGGTCTCCACAGCGGCCGAGGAAGAAATTGACGAGAATACGGACATATCGACACTCCAAGCGGCGGAATTCAATGGTCCCGAGAGGAATCCGCCCCAGCCCAATGCACCGAGGTTGTTCTGCATCTTGGGCGATATGGAGTCCGAATCAGCAGTGGCGCACTACGAGCGCGCGTGGGAGATCTCAAAAAATAGGTATGCCCGTGCACAAAAGTCGCTGGGAGAGCATTACCTCGCGCTGAAGGACTGGCACAAGGCCCGTGAGGCGTACAACCTAGCCGTTTCTGTAAATCGGATCGCTCCAGAGTTGTGGAACCGGCTCGGGGACATCAACCTGCGGCTCGGACTTTTCGGCGACGCAGCAGAAGCCTTCACTCGAGCAATTGGGTCGTCAAATGATACATCTGGTGGTGAAGATGCACGAACGTGGAGCAATCTGGGCAGCGCTCTGTATAGCATGTACCTTGAAGCCGTTGGCGAGAGTAGACAGGCTAAGGAAACCAGTGACGAGGGCGAGACACCAGTCAATGGACACAAGCATTACGACGATGAGGAGGACGAAGAACCCCGGCCGTCGACGAAACCTCAAAAAGATCCAGCGATGCTACTCATCCAATCGATGAAGGCATACAAACGTGGGGCGTCGATAGCAGGTGACAACTGGCGCATCTGGGATAACGTCATCACACTGGCCACACACATGCGACCCATGCCATTTTTCGAGATCATCCAAGCTGTACGGTCAATAATCCGACTCCGCCAGACTGAAGACGTGCTCGACGACGACATCCTGCGGCTGCTCCTCACAGAGGGCGTGCTGACGGTGGAAAAAAAGAACGACAACAACCCAAGTGGTATGTACGAGCCGCCACGTGGGAGCGTGGAGAGGAACGTCAACGAGATGATGGAGAACGAGGTCGCACCACTCATCACGAACCGATCCGAGTTGTGGGAGCTGGTGTCGCGTCTCCGAGTATGGAGGAGGGACTACACGGGCGCCATCGACGCCTCGGAGAAGGCCTGGCGGGCGGCTGTTGGGGGAGCCACGTCGGGCGCGAGCTCCATGGGCGGCGGACTAACTACCGACTCTGCTAAGTCCAGGGCAGAAGGTAGCAGCGGCAGCAGGAACTGGCTCGAGGACAATGAGGCCTGGCAAGTTGTGGTGCGGAGGACAGATGAGCTGGTGGCGGTACTCGAGAATTATGGCCCGCAGGTAGAGAGTGTCGGGGACAAGTGGAAGGGAAAGGCCAGGGCCGCTATCCGTAGTGTGATGGGTAAGGGTAAGGAAAATTGGGAAAGTAGCGATGGTTGGCTTACTCTGAAAGGACTCTTGGACGGGCTGAGGGCATAAGCAAATAGATACCCAAGGGAAACAGGTCATATGGGGCTGAGAGTATAGATATTCTGTGTTGCTCGCGCGCGTGACTGCGTCGGAAGTGGCATGGCCTATTCTATCCGATGCTGGGTGATGATTGGGTGACTCTTGTGAGAGCCAGGGTTGGACACTGCTAGTGTTACAATTGACCACTTGGCTGTTGTAGGAGCAAGAATCGTAGCTCACAGAAACTTCGAGTCGACAACATGCAGGTTCTAGGCGGCCACAGCAGGTACGCATCTGCCAGCTGACGGCACTGGCCGTCAAGCTGTGATGAGCCCGCTCTGGTTACTGGCAGAGGGTTGATACTCTATGTCTTCTTCAGGATGAGTGCACGCGATCCCATGCCATGCAATGAATGCCCGTCATATGAATAATCTCATCTTCAGGCAACAGCTGGCGTGAGCACAGAGTCTTTTATTTTCTTCGTCTTTTTCGCTGCATGTCGTCAAAATTTCGGGGGTCATCAGTGACTTGCTGGATGAACTTGGTGAAGAGCAAAATGAATACATTGTTCTCCAATCTCGAGGCCATTCTTGAGCTCTGCCCTTTGACTTGCTTCCAGCCTAGATACCAACAGATGATGCCGCCGCCTCTTCGTGTCCACACACCACAATTCCACTGGTCTTCGAAAAATATCAAAACCTGAGCTTTCCGTCAAAGCAGGTGACAGCAGCGCCATTCCCTGACCAGGCGTCCGCGTGCACAAAGAAATTTCCCTATGTCGAAATAATCAGACCATAGAAGAAACGTCCGATATCATTGTCGACGTTACTTACGTGAGGTATTTTTTTGATGATCGGGAACGTTTCATTGAAATAGACGGGGCCGGCGGGCAGCGGGCAGCTTTGCCCCATCTTCTCTAATTCGTCACAGACGTCAAATCGATGGTGGTACACCACAGAACCGATGAATTTGACCTTGATGTCGACTGCCGTCCCTTTCTCGATGGCATCGTGGAGTGTTCCGGCCGCCAGAACTGTGAGATCCTGGCCCCTGCAATATCACTGTCAGCGCAGCAAAGACCCGATCGAGCTCGGTACCTGAGTTGGACGGCCAAATTTACTTTACAGGTGGATTGGGGATGAGGTCTATCTGATTGATCTCAGCCTACTTCAGTTAGCATTTTTCCTGTCACAGAGCACAAAGCAAAAGTTTTGGCAATGCTCTCGGTGGCAGAGGAAAGACAACTGAAACAGGCAACAAATCCTATGCTTACAATGTCTCGACTGTGGTCGCCCCTGCAGAGACTGAACGGGTTTTTCCCTGGAATATCATCAGTAGCTGGCGGTCTCGCTTCGTTGATGCTGGTATCCTGTGTATCTTCGCCTTCATCGGGGAGGCTGACGGTTCCTGAGGATGCGATGGCACCGCTAATGACGGTTATGATTGTACTAGGCTTCATGTTGACCGAATCTAGGATGCAGACGAACCATGCAAGAGTGGCTTTTGGGGAAATTTCAGAGTATTTAAGGTGGATAAACAAGAGTCCAAACATGGATGTCCACACTCAGGGACCCAGTCTGTCCTTTTATTTTGAACTTCACCATTATCCTCGGCTAAAGCTCAGATACCCCTCGATCATGTGTTTTAGCAGGTGTATACAGCAAGAGCTTCCATAGAATGTACATTGTACTCCATAAGTTCACGGACACTCTGGGAGGGACGGTTCATTGTAGCTCCAGTAAGTCAACAACCTTACTTGTGCTAGGCTCACTCAACACTGCAGATACCCATGAAGCTCTCAAGGATTCATCCGCAAAGGGATCTGATGGAATTGCGATCCGTCCAATAAGCCAGACTTCGGACGTGAGGACCTCCCTTCACAAGGAATTATGGCCAATGTGATATTCTGTTAGTTGTCGTTCATGCCAATCACAGCAAGCACAACAGCGTTTCTGAGGGAGCAGGATCAAAGCAAGGGGCGTGGACGGAGCTATCCTCCATAATCCCCTCTTTACTCGGCTTGTTTCAGCAGAAGATGTTTGCCGGACAATTTGATCCCAGATCTTGATTGATCGGGATCGCGATGACTTTGGGGTCACTCGTGAAGTTTTGGTTTCCCCAAGCACGCGTACATACAACCCAACTTAGCCTTAGCTTGGCTTAGTGGCTCTCAGATCCAACTCGGGAGTTCTGAGGACCACTAGTGAATAATGGCCTTGTGGAATCGGGTAAAGTGCCATCCCATGCGATTATAGCCCAGAAGATGGGCACCTGTCCATAGCAAGTAAATAGAAGTTGAACCCTGCATTGCTGAAGCCGGCATCAACGATAACTATTTTGGCCGCCTCTGGCCCAGACTTCAGCTTTCATAATACTTGAACATATTCAATTTGCTAACATAAATGTTGCGAATTTTTCGTCATATGAATCTCGGATTAGGTCTTGGTCCATCCACAGCGCAGTATGGTGGGCCGCGTCGGCAGGTGCACAAGATTTCGCATCGCAGCGTTTATTGAAGATGTTCCATTTTCATTGCTGACGGCTCAGCCGACCGGTCAGATCATCAACTTCATTTGAAGCAAAGGACCACTGAATCAACATCTTCAGCGGGGATTTTGAATGCCTACAGCGTAGCAACAAGTAATGGAAAATCTCACGCCGGGGTGGTCCAGGACGGGAAGAAAGCGAATCAAACGAACTCTACTGCTCAATCAGAACCTACATTCCCATCCTCATCTAGGACTCCAATCTCGCCGCCGGCAATATGCTCTGGTTCGTCTAGCTGCAGGTTGTCAACCTCGTTGACAATGAGCTTGAGAAATGAGCCGAGTTGGTTACACTCTCCTCCCTCGCCATCAACCGTGCACGCCACACCCTCGTTATGGAAGCAGACATTGCCTTCAGCATTAATGAAGCCCCTGAGACTATTCTCGTTCTCACAGGAATCTTTTTCCCGTGCGGGAGTGAGTATTAGCCCCATAGTCAAAGATTTCCATCAAGTGTGCGCTGTGAGGGTTTCATTGCCGTTGACCTCGGCGTCAGAGGAATCTCTGGGCCTTCTAGTTTTCATGCGTGGAGGTGAGCTTTCTGCCTTGTGCTGATTGGCCCGAGTCAGAAATCATAGACAGCACAGTTCTCCAAGAAATCCGGCGAGAATCAGTAGCTTAAAAGAAGGACCTTTGAGGAAAGCATTACGGCTCATCCGGCGCCTCGGTACAAACAAAATGGAGGCAGAACAGTAACGACTCTGTGAAATTCGATATTATCACTTGCAAAAGGGTTCCCCCTCGGCTCAGTTGTGCCTGCAATCAAAGGTGAGGAAGTCCTGTTATAGATGGTGTTTGACAGGTTCGGACTCCAAAGCCCGGCAACATGATTTACAGATTGTGGGATGCAATTAGTACGAGAAAATCCTAAATAGACATTTAATGGATTGGATGTACAACTCTTTTCTTGTGTCATATATGAGGTACAGAAGGAGGGCAGTTTGCTCACGTAATGATAGGTCAACATCTAGGATCTCTGTGGACTGTATTCGATGACATATACTATTCACGAAGTAAAACTTTCGTGTAATTTTCTGAATCTAAACGATTCTATTTTTCGCAATAAGCTCACAGTGCCAAGCGCCGCCTTCGACCTTAGTGGGCTGCTCAAGCGTCGATCGACAGCCACGCAGCCTATGACAAAGCCGAGGAAGGTAAGCGAGCTACACGGCCCGGTCCAATAGTATGGCTATATTATATCACGTTTTCTGTAATACTCAGAGTTCGGATGAAAACAAGTGGCACAGCATCGGGGGTCGTGGTCTTGGATGTCGGTCGTGCTGCATAACGTTGCAATATTGGATGCGTGAGCGAATTCTAATCACTCTGCGTGGCTCATGACGCCTTTTGCTCTGGGCATAGTCAATTTCAGCTCCTGAAAGGTGGCGTTGAGATATGACGGTCAAGTACGAGTGCAGCATATTGCCCAGGAACTTGATCAATCACTGGGATCTGGATATAAAGTATAGCGACTGCCACGACACTATATGAACATCTTCTGAAAGCATTTGGTGATTGAAATCCGTCGTAACTAGCTTTTACTTTCCCTTGTCTGCCGCCATGCACTCTCTCGGTATCTTGACTGCTGGGGCTTCCCTTGTACACCCAGCGATCGCCTCATTCACCGGCAACCTCAACTACCACAGTCCTTCACACCGCGAGGAACACATCAATCTAGGCCTTCACGTCGACAATATCTCGCGCAGAAGCTTCAAGCGTGGAAATATTGCCTATAGCTCATCTGAGCTCAGCTTCACTCATGGGATTGCATCTGGGGATCCATACCCTGACAGTGTTATTCTCTGGACGAGAATTGCTCCATCTCCTGAGTCTGACCTGAGCAACGTGACGGTTGAGGGAACGGTTCCTTTGTATGATCATGACACTGAGACATACATAAAGGCAGATCTGAATCCAATCTGTGTCGAGTGGAAAGTGTGGCGCCAAACCTTGGGAATCAACACCGATGCCAATGAAACATATAGAGGGTCTGCCATGTCCACTGGTACAGCATACACGACGAGTGACATTGATTTCACAGTGAAGGTTAGCATGAGTGGAAAGATACATGAAATGCTTCAATGGGCTGTTGGAAGCTGATAGTTTGTCCCAACAGGTCGAGGCACACGGACTACAGTCATGGACAACTTACAATTACCAATTCACTGTCTGTGGGTCGAACAATTCCAGTCCTGTTGGTCGAACCAAGACTTCACCTGCTCTCGATGCAGATGTCGACGAACTCAAGCTGGCTGTGCTCTCTTGTTCTAATTATCGTAAGCTTTGCAACCTGGCTCAAGCTTGATTTATATTCTGACTTGATTGAAATTTCCCAGCCAACGGCTACTTCAACGTTTACGGGAATGCGGCCAGAAAAGACGGGCAGGACTACGTTGTGAGTATTTCGCTCTGTGCCGTGTGTTGCGTTTGACGCTAATCTACAACCAGGTACATGTTGGCGATTATATTTATGAGGGAGCTGTCGGTGGTGCTCGCGGCCACCAGCCCCCGCGCTTGCTGTTCAGCTTGTTCGACTACAGGACGAGGCATGGACAATACAGAAGTGACCCCGATCTGCAACTACTGGCCAAGAACTATGCATGGATTACTACATGGGATGACCATGAGGTTGCAAATAATGGCTATAGAGATGGATTCAGCGCGCTGAACAACACCGAGGAGTCTTTCCTCACCGATGGGCCGTCAATTTCAGTTGATCAGAGGAAGATGAATGCTGTCAGAGCATACTTTGAGTGGATGCCAATTCGTCAGGTTTGTTTGGAACGAATACCTATCTCTGACCCAGCCCCATGGCTCATAAGGCACAGGTTGACCTCGATGATAATTTGCGAATATGGCGGTCGTTTCCAATGGGCAATTTGCTAGACCTCATTGTTATCGACACGCGCAACTATGACCGTGCTATCACAGACCTCGGTTGGAATGCAGAATACATCCAGTTGCTTCGAAACGATGCTTCACGAAGCCTCATGGGCTCTCACCAAGAGAATTGGTTCTATAGCCAACTGACCAACTCGAACAAGCGAGGAGCGATGTACCGAGTCGTTGCCAACCAGATTGTCTTCTCCCGCATTGTGGAAGATAACGAACCTGATGGCGACAACTGGGAAGGGTACGTTGCCAACCGTAACCGCACTCTCAAACATCTGTACGACAATTCTATCCCCAACACTATCTTTCTCGCAGGAGATAGCCACCAGAGTTGGGTATCCGATCTTGCATGGCTCGAAACCAAGCCTTACGATGCGGTCTATGGTGATGGCGCGATCGGGGTCGAATTTGCTGGGACAGCCGTCAGTTCCAGCGGCAATCGCGGATTGATTCTTGACACTCAGGCCGATGCGCAGGCCGTTGTCGAGGAGAATGAGTCCCTACAATGGCAAGATGGTTACTACCGTGGATACTTTGTGCTATCTCTCACCCCCGAGCGAGCAACAGCGCAGTATTATGGTAGTCCCAGTGTTGCCAGTCGAAACCCATGGGATCTGTCTCTGGCTAACTTCACGATGAAGGCTGGGGCAAACAGTTTGACGAGGCCAGTGGCAGGTGGGAATGTCGAGGCTGGATTCTTGCGAGGAGGCGAGACGGTACATACAAACTTGACGCTCAACACTGAGACTGGTCACTACGAGGTCATCGGGTTCGAGACGATGTACCTGGCGACGTGACTGTAGCCTTTGGCCAGGACGGCTGTCCGGTCCATTTGATCGTCCGCCCGAAAGTTCACCTCAGGCACATAACCGTCGCACGAGAGTGACAATATGATGACAGATCTCCTCACACATGTTCCGAAGGTTGATGTTGATCCTACAGCTGATACAAATTCTTTCGCCGTAATGTCCTCAATTGATGGCTTCGGATAGCGCCCAAACAGTCTCACTGAACTGATAGCGAATCTTTGTCCCCTACTTCTTTCGAACGCTTCGCAGCGTTTCATTTGACCGATCATCTTTGCTACGCGAAGGTCGCATACATATCTGCTTCCGTATACTGCACGTGGTCGAAGACTGTATGACATGAATCGCTATGGGCAGGGCAAATGACGATGTGAATTGATTCCCGTCGTTCTGTTATTTTGATTTGTTTGTCTGCTTGATGAGTCGACCAGTCTTAATCAGACAAAATATGCTGGATTAAGAGCCCTGCCGGCCAAATCATATCGCGGCAAGTATCGTGCATGTTGCGGCCATTTGGGAGGTCGAAGTTCTGGGCGTTGAAGGATCGGTGCGCTTGGCGCGATAACGCCATAGCGGCTGTAAATTTTGCATTCGACTGCCGTCATGTTCTGGTCCCGACTTCTGGCTCTCATTAGGTAAAGAAGTTATCTCTTGCACCCGCACCCAATGAATCGGAGGGATTCCTCATTGGCCCACTCCGAGGATCTTCGACAAGGTCCTCAGAGCTAAAGGGATTGTACATAAGACGTGAAAACTGGCAAATCCAGATCAACACGCCACTCTGTGTCACTGCAGTGCATCCTCTCTTAGTCTCTACGCGGTCGAAAACTCCCCTACATCTACAGAGATCAAGACGCGTCGTGTTTGGCACGAGCCACAGATGCGCACTGAGAGCCAACAGCCGTCAACATGTCTGGCTACCGCGGCCCAGACAAAGATTACCTCGAGGCCAACTCAGTGGAGCCGACCCGTCACCATCATGGAGCCAATACATCAGAGTTGTCGACTGACGAGGCCGCGGGCGACTTCAGCGCAATTGATCCACACAGCGGAGTGAAACGAGGACTGAAGACACGGCACCTATCCATGATGGCGTTGGCAGGGATAATCGGGCCCGGCCTCCTTGTCGGTTCTGGCGGAGCTTTGTCGAGCGGTGGACCCGCGGCGTTGCTCATCGGATTCGGTACTATTGGTCTTCTCGCTTTTTCTATTATGCAGAGTCTTGGGGAACTTACAACACTATATCCATCGGGAGGGGCTTTCACAGCCCTGGCAGATCGATTCGTGGACAAGGCCTTCGGAGTGGCAGTGGGTTGGAATTATTTCATTATTTGTAAGTGGCTCTAGGTTGGCGTTATCCACACTCTCATTCCTGCCGAATGCCATTTTAAGGCCTGGAATCAGAAACGATACTCTTGGAGCGAGCGATAACAGGTCTTGATTACCACCTCTCGCCCACCCCTGTTTCATCGCGACTAACACCTCGTTGTCGAACAGGGTTCGCAGTACTTGCGAATGAATACAACGCCATCTCCAGCATCTTGGTCTTCTGGAGTGATAAAGTGCCGTTATGGGGGTACTTCTTGTTACTATGGGTAGGTTTCAACCGTGCAGTGAATCCTACTTTGTCCCGCTGTCCACTGCATGGTACTTAGGAATCACTCACATGTTTCACAGTTTGCCTTTCTCGGCTTTCAGCTTCTCGGAATTGAGACCTTCGGCGAAGCTGAGTTTTGGCTGGCCCTCATCAAGCTCGGTGGTCTTGTCGCATTTTTCTTGTTTTCCATCATTTACGCATCGGGAGGAATTCACGGTGTGCCCGGCATAGGCTTCAAGTACTGGCATGATCCGGGCCCCTTCGCAAGCGGATTCCGTGGCGTTGCTACCGTATTCGTATTTTGTTCCACGTTCTACGCAGGCTGTGAGTCCATTGCCGTGGCTGCCACCGAGACCAAGAATCCGCGTGTCGCTGTACCTTTGGCTATCAGACAGGTCTTCTGGCGCATTCTCTTCGTGTACATGGGATCAGCTTTCTTTTTCGGCTTGACTTGTCCATCGAGCGCGGAAGGACTGGTGTCCGCCAAAAGCAGGGCATTGCAGAGCCCAATGACGATCGCCATCCAGAATGCGGGCTGGGAAGGAGGTGTCCATCTGATCAACGCCTTTATTCTTGTCACTTGTCTGTCAGCCGTGAACAGCTCTATATACATTGGCAGCCGCACACTGCTCTTCATGGGACAGGATGGAAAAGCTCCGCGTATTTTAGGCTGGACAGATCGACGAGGCGGTAAGCAGCTTCCGTATACAATTTTAACCCTTTCAAAAACAAACATCTGCCCTCTGTGGTCTGTTTGATCACTTGCCTCAAAGCCTTTTGTTAGGCTGCAGATTCTGAGACAGGCCATGAGCACATGGTGGCCTGATTATTCCTCCCAGTATCCATAACAGCTTCTGCTTTGGTATTTTGATAGCTGACTCGAGATGCTGCAGTACCTGTCCCGGCCATCGTTTTCACAAACGCATGTGGAGCACTGAGCATGTAAGTAGCTTTCGGGTACAATCTTAACCTCTCCAGGAAGAAGTAACTACTATATCTATGTTCTGTTTCACTGCTTGCCCTGAAGCTCTCTACCAGACTGCAGCTTTAGAAACAGTCAATGGGCACACAATGGCTTACTTCAACCCATTTACGATTGAGTCTTTTTCTTGGTGCTTGAATAGCTAAATGTAGATGCTGCAGGATGAACGTTTCCACTGGAGCCGGAGCTGCGTACAGCTACATTGTGAACCTTTCCGGCGTATCCACATTCTTGGTCTGGGGAAGCATTAGTTATATCCACATCCGATTCCGGAACGCGTGGAAGACTCAAGGGTACTCAGAATCTGATTTGCCATTCAAATCTCTCTGGTATCCATGGAACGCCTATTTTGGTCTTGGGGCCAACATCTTCCTAGCGCTCGTTCAAGGTTGGACGAATTTGAGCCCTTTCAATGCGGGCGGTTTTGTGGACGCATATATTCTTTTACCGCTTTTCCCTATTATTGTCTTCGCCTACAAGTTCTTCTACCATACGAAGTACTGGAAAGCACATGAGATCGATCTGCAGTCTGGAAGGAGACGGGACTTGGAGGAGGTAGAAGAGCTTGCAGAAGGCGTGTTGTCGGAAGAACGCCCGTGGTGGAAGAAATTCTGGGCAAGTTTCTAGATGTAATGGCATCTCAAGGCAATAGTTGCGTGTATTGCATTTCTAAAGACTACTAGTAAGGTCTGTGTCATGTTTTTCGCGTGTACATTTCCAGAAATTAACATAGATTGATAAAAGTGAAAATATCACGAAGCACCAAGGCTACGATACCAACCCCCTCCCCCCAAACCAGAAAAAGGGAAAGGGGTGTGTCTTGAACTTTTCGTGACTAGCGATGTCTGCATCAAACGTCCATATTGCCTAATTGACCGAACCGGTGCCACCCTGACACTACGGCACAGATTTGGTGCCCTTATTAGCATTTCCTGGTTGTCCAGAGCCACCAACAGGTGCTTTTGACCTTGTTCCGGCTTTGGAGACGCCCACAAGCTCAGCTAGTGAGCCATGAGCGGGGTTATCGGCACGCTTGATAAACATGTTGGTTGAATGCGCTGGGAGTCCGTCCACAACGGTGAACAAGATGCAAGTGACTGCGGTAAGGATTGTAATTCCACGCATAGTGAACTATAGAAACTCGGTTATAGAATGCCGGCTTGGCGGGAACAGTAAAGTAGTAAAGTGGTTTCGGGAATTGTGAAACGCGTTGTGTTATTCAGAAACGAAGCGATAACGTACAAGGCCAGAAAAGATGTGCAATCTGAGCAGAAATGCCTCACCATTTTACGGACTAACATATGGCACGTTGTGACGGACTGAGAGTAGCTTGACGAAGGGACAGCCCGTTTGTTGAGTTTACAAGCACATCCTTTGTGGAGACAAAGATGCGGTCTAGACTTACCGATACGGAAATGGACCATGAAAGTGTTCGGGCAACCACAAAAGATATATATCGTGTTGTCCGAAGTGAAAGCGTTTTAAATTGACCAGTTTCCCGGCATTTATCCCATGATAGATTTTTCGCGTGTGAAAGCACGAACCATTCGTCTTGTGTGTCACAGCGGATTATCGATATCCTCGGCAGGAATCGCAATCTTGTATCTATAGGGAGGTACTATCAGGTTGTACGATATTATTGAGCTGAACATGTCGATTAACCACTTATGCCTCCACAACCAAAAAGGAGGAGTTGCACGTCTCCGGGCTATCAGGTGATTTGCTCTGAGGATACAGGCTGCGGTGAATAAAGATCAGCACATGCATTGCTAAAAAAGTCACAAACAGACCTGAACAAGAAAGCACGCCACCGTTGAGGAGAGGTGACGTCGAAGCGGACAGAATAGAGCCTACAAGCCCTTGTAGACTCGCGGGCTCCCGACGCTTATGAAGTTGCCATGTCAAATTCCATTGTAGCTACGGTCAGTTTCGGTCGTTGCTAATAGAGTGACCATCATTTCCGGGCCTCTCACGTATTCGCGCCGTTTTCATTCCGTGATGGCAAGACTGAATCTGATTGCCCAGCATCGATATAGGTCAAGATAATTCTGTCTTTTACCCTGAAGTAGGTCTTGTTGATTTCAGGGGCTGAATAGGATTCAGCATGGAGAACATCGAAAATTAGTGCAGGATCTCGGCATAGACACAAGAGGCTTGACAGTCTCTGTATCATCAAATCAACTTTGAAATGTTTCGCAAGCCTCCAATTCCTCTTTTCAGGAATTTCGTCGTATCATAGAGTCGATCTCGTGGCTTGTTTTCGAGGAAATGTTATTCTCTTTATTGGTTTGCTTCAGGTAATGAAATCTTCAGGTTGTTTTGAGTTTCTTTAGCTGAAATGTTTTGAACACTGGACTCTTGAAGATCTCATGGCCAGGTCGAGTAGTGTTTGTTGTGTCTGGAGTTTGTCTTCAATTTCTTCGTATTCTGCGTTATGGCTGCAAGACAAAATGATGCGAGAGAAACGAGAACGACTTGAGCAATAATTACTCCACGTGTTGCTCTCCGGGGCGAGGCTTGTTGAACTAACAACAATCCTCTGAACAAGGCCCTCTGATATGCTGTTCCATACGTCGAAGATTAAAATTAGACCGGGCAGTGCTGCTGACACAAACTCGGCGGTAGAGGTCTCGGAGTGCACTTCAGCCGCAGCTCGACGGTTGAGGAGGATGGTTCGTGATCCGGCAGTACGGAAGCTCAGCAGCTGGGTAACGTAGTCACCACCGCCAGGGGACCGTCGTGATTCTATTGAACAGAAATGCAGTTTCATGCGTTGGGGGAGGGCATGGATGGTGGCTGAGGCCAACAACGTCTCGAAACCATTACAGTATTGCTCAAGCCCTTGGTATCTGGTCGCTGTTCCGTCCAAGGAATCCTCAGGGGATTTATGCATGTCTTCGTCCCCTGTGCAAATCCTCAGTGAAGGCTGAGGCGATCTGCATAAGTCCTCGGCATAGGCTTAATACAGCGGTTCGTGACTTCATGAATTGCATTGGAACAAGGTTTGCAACAGCTCTAGAAGCAATCCATCGCCACATCGTCATGAAAAGGGTGGGAAGGCTCAGGGGCTTCCCAAACAAGCTTGGGCCGCGAAAGGAACAATACGAACTCGAGTCCTCACCTCTTGAAACTTTGCGCCCTCAAGGTTGAAGTTTCTTGAAACCCCCTTTCCTCTTGAGTGCTATCTCACATGCCTTTCCTTTCCTCTCAGAGAATGCCTAGCCTGACGACGGTCGCCCGGCCCATGTTCGGCTGCGATAGAGTTCCTCAGGCCCGCTGGACTAGTTAGTCCTAAGTCGCGCGTGCAGACGCCATCTGGACATCCTCTGATCTGATGTCTGTTCACATTTCATGCGGAGCTGGGGCCTTCCGAGTATACTTAGTTTCCGTCCCAAGTAGGGACTCCTATCTGTTGAGGTAGTGGGGCGCTTTCGCAAATCTGCGTTGGATCTAAGATGGCTTCCGTCCGACAGTGGCGGCAATGTCAAAAATGTCAGTGCTCGGCGACTTAATCTCCGGCCTTCGATGGTAGCCCGGAGGCTGTTGTCGAGTCGTTCTGCACGCGAGGGTGCACATGTCGTCGCACGGCGTCCACGTGACTATGAACTGCATAACGGCAGCCCGCAAGAGAGGCACATATTAGGTAGCGTTGTTGCTGGGCGGTAGATCATGGTGGCCGTTCATCGTGGCAATCATGGCAATCATAAGTCGATCCACAAAGATCTCCCAAACGTTTGGTTCCGTGATCTACGCAACAGGATTTCGCCAATCGCTTCTCTTGGATTCGACCTGTCCACAAAACAAATCGTAAGTGGTGGCCCCTGGAAGCCCCCTCGATGCCGGTGACTATTCCAAAGACCCTGACCCAATCCCAGCGCCAATCACTCGGGATGGACATCAAAGCTGCGGACCTGGCTCGCGTGCAGCTCCGTATTTGCAGACGGTGACGGGGTCGTGGGTTGGACGTGGGCTCCCGAGTGCCGAGATGAAGCTTGTCTTGTTGCTGGTCGGTGTGGCCAAGAGTCTTGGGGCTTCTTGGAATTTCTTGGGACTTCTTGGAATTGCTTGGGAGTGCTTCACTGGGCAGCATCGCAAGTCTTTATAGGCGCAGAGCCACCGAGCCCACTGTTTGGTGCAACGCCAAGTGTCAACCCGCGACCCGCCAAGTCTCTCGGCACGCGCACCGCACCCCTGGCCCCATGAGCCTCACCACATGGGTGACGGCGGCTGATACCGCCATGTTCCTAGTCAACACGGCCCGTGATCTGCAGCCAGAGGAGTCTCTCAAATTGTTTGCTGCATTGCGATTCGCTCCCGCAGGAGGCTCTTGGCTGTCGAGTGAGGCTGAGAGACCGCGACGCACGTAGCGCAGGACATCGCAGACGCCGCCGTCGCCGGGCCAAACACTCCTCGCAGAGCTGCTGAAACGGCTCACTGTTCGCATTTGTTCAGATGAGGTTTCTGGAGATGGAGGAAACTCGAACTTCCGAGTCAAGCCTCGCCGTGACCCGTGATGATGAGATGCGTCCGAAGGAGAAAAAGGACGACCAGACTGTGATGTCTTGGACACCCAGAGTTGTATATAACAATCCAGCGGTTTCCTCCCAACCATCAGTCGGAACTTATTTATTATCATCAGCTTCAGCATCATCATCTTCATTCATCTTCGAGTCCGACAATCAAGCCGTCTTTCATACTTTCATTCGACATTCGTAGCCCGGGAGGCACTTCGACTTATTAATCCAACTAAATAGCAACACTCGACCTGTTTGACACAGTCACTACTACCTCCCTCAACAACATCCAAGATGCGTTCCTCCACCTCAGTTGCTGTGGCCTGCCTGGCCGCCTCCGTCTCGGCCCATGGTGTCGTGACCAAGGTGACCGGTGCCAACGGTGTTGAGATGCCCGGCCTGACTGGTAAGCTTCACAAATCTCGTTTTCTCCTTTTTGCACATATAGCCCCCCCCCCCCCAACACACACATAGAAAGAGCAGCGGCTAACATCAGACAAATAGTCGCTGATGGTACTCCTCGTGACTGCTCCTCAAACGGCTGTGGCTCGCAAGCCGACACCGCCATCATCCGCGATCGCGAGATCCAGTCGGGCGCTGTTGGACCATTGGGCAAGACCCAGGGCAACGGCCCCGTAGACCCCGCCATGATGATCAAGGTCTTCATGGGAGACATGGACGCCGCCCAGGCCCCCACCAACGGCGCCAGCTCGGGTGTCGGTCAGGAGGACGACCTGAGCGCCGCCCCGGCCGCCGCGAAGGGCAACAACAAAGCCAACAAGGTCCGCCAGCTCCTCGCCGGCCTCCTCGGAGGCGGCGGTGGCGGCAACAATGCCAAGGGAACCAAGAGCACCGGCCCCCCAGAGGCTATGGTCAAGGCTATGGCCGGCGCTGGAGCTAGCAACGGTATGCCCACCGCCAACGAGGACGGCACCGTCGACGTGACCTTCCGCCAGATCAACCAGGACGGCGCTGGTCCCCTCGAGGCCATGGTCGATGGCACCTCCGGCGGCACCGACATGGCCGCCTTCCAGGAGGCACAGGTCACGCAGAACGTGCCCGGCCTCGTCGCCGGTATCTCGGCCACCACCACCTCCGATTTCCCCGTCAAGGTGCAGATGCCCGCCGGCACGACATGCGACGCCACCGTCGGCTCCGCAACCAATGTCTGCGTCATGCGCCTGCGAAACAACACGCCTGCTGGACCCTTCGGCGGCGCCGTTGCCTTCACTCAGACCCCTGCTGCACGCAAGAGGGCTTTGGAGTACCGCAAGAAGATGAAGAAGGCCCGTGCCTTCCAGGCCTAAACCATCAGACTCTTTTTATTCTTGTCAGTGGGCGAGTAATTGGTGGCCAAGAGAAATCGGACTTGTAAATATTTTGGCTTGCGGCCGAGCTCTTGGGGCTGGAAAAAGAAGGGCTGATGATGAGATTCCTCCGACCTGCATATGGTGGCCCTGGAGGCTGATGTGTAACGATCCTTATATTATTTAGACGACTTGATGATGAACAACATACTGATGACAAAAAAAAAAAGTTCCCACTCTAATTTTTGTGAGATGCGCCAAATAGCTGCATGTCTGACTTTAGTGACGCCGATTTTGATGTGCTCATATGGGGAACAGACTTTACCCACCTATATTCGCTAAGCCGTTTAATGTCAGCAGAGCCCAGGTTAGTATTATGTCATCATGTTTTCAGCATGGGCCCCTGCCTGCGGTATGTCATGTAGCAGTGACAATCTTGACGATGTACAAGGTTCTTCCAGGGGTTCCATCATCGTAACTCAAGGCACAACACGAATTTCAGGTCAGGAAATGCTTGAGCTTTTGCATTACAAATAAAAAAGATCAAGACCTGGCCATCACCGTACCTAGTCAGTCAATCGTACGTTACTGCTCATTCACAAATAATCCTGCCATTCCCATGCCCGTACCGATACACATGCTCGTCAGTAAGATTTTCTTGCCCGTCCTACGGCACTCACTGAGGCCAGTGACGATCTGCCTCGTGCCAGTAGCACCGAGTGGGTGTCCCAGGGCGATCGCGCCGCCCTTGGGATTCATCTTGGCCCAATCCAGACCCAGCTTGTCACGACAATAGACGGCCATGGACGCGAAGGCCTCGTTGACTTCAATGACGTCGCAGTCACTCAAGGACAGGTTATACTTAGTCAGAAGCTTAGGAATGGCGATGCTGGGGCCGATACCCATTATGCGAGGAGCCAGGCCAGCAACGGTCGAACCGACGTACTTGGCAACAATGGGCTGACCCAGCTTGATGGCGGTGGAGCGCTTCATCAGGAGCACGGCGGCAGCTGGAACAAATATTGGTGGTCAGTAGGCATCGAACGAGCCATGCGAGGTCGAGACAAAGGTGCATGTGTGAAAGTAGGTGTCAGGTTGGCTTACCTCCGTCAGTGATCTGACTGGCATTGCCGCCAGTGGTGGTAGGTCCCCACTGGGGAAAGGCAACTCTGATCTTGCTCAGGCTCTCGGCAGTCGTGCCAGGCCTGATGCCCTCATCCCTGGTCAGAACGACATCCTTGACCTCGCCGTCAGGACCCTTGAGCTTGGTCTTGATGGGAACAATCTCGTCATCAAAAAGACCCTCCTTCTGGGCCTTCTCGGCGCGCTGGAAACTCTCGGCGGCATATTTATCCATTTCTTCCCTGGTGATGCCAAAGTCCCGACTGACGTTCTCGCTCGTCCAGCCCATGGGCTGCATGGTGTCGGCAGACTCCTGGCTCTCCGAGGTGACCGCCTCGTCAAAGGGCTTGTCGAGGGCATCGCCGCCGATGGTCATGGACTCGGCGCCGATTGCGATGCCAATTTCAATATTGCCGGCGGAGATGGCATTGGCAATGTCTGCAGTGGCCTTGAGCCCAGAGGAGCAGAAACGATTTACAGAGGAGGCACCAGATGCGTTGGGAATGCCGGCGGCGAGCGAGGCGGCGCGGAGTTTGTAGGCGGCTTTTGCGTCAGAGACCTGGACGGCGACCATGGTTCAGCGGCTGCTCAGACAAAGCACTGTCGGTGGGCTTCTTGGGGCCAGGATGGGGTCGCATACATTACCGAGGCAAATGTCCTCGATGAGAGCGGGATCTATGGCTGACCGCTCCTTGACCTCCTTCAACAGGGCGTAGACCATGTACTCGAGGCTGGTGTCCTTGAAGCCACCCTTCTTTGCCTTAGCCAGGGGCGTCCGGATGGCCAGGGTTATGACGATGTCGTCGGCATTTTTCGATGTGCTGTCGAGATAGATGTCCACGTCAGTGTCTGCTTCGAACCACGCGTGCGCAAGCCCGTCCTTCCAGCAGCAGGGACTTACATGGAGGCAAGGGAGCTGCCGGGAGTCAGGTGTTTGAGGATGGAGCCGAGTCGTTCTACAGCCATGATTGACGATGTCTGGGTGTATGGGCCTGTGTGTGTGTTTGTGTTTGTCGTTGGTGACAGGACAAAACGGGTCAAGACAATTCGGCTGGATGGTGAGCGAGATGAGAGGTGGTGAAGGGGTGATAACGACTAGTTGCGGACGGCATTGCGAGACGCATGTCGGTTGTGGTGTCGGTTCGTGTCGTGTCGTGGCCAAGGTCCGTCCTCGAGCCGGTGTGCCTCGGCAAACCGTGGCTGCCAAGTGCGAGTGCTGGGTGGCATTCTCCCATCGCCTTAGCACCCTCCCCGCGGCTCCACGGGAGTCCCCTGTCTCCGCCGAGTTCCGACTCCCAAGGTGTGTTGCGGGGAAAGGCGTTGGGGCCAGACCAGACCACTCCAGGCCGGTCTCCATTTTAACCGCCGCCCAGCTCCTAACCCGCAGGTAAACTAAACTTGCCCCCACCCCCCTCGCCCACCTGGCCTAGCAGCCCTAGCTACTGCACTCATCTCCCTTCCTTGTGCTTAGTGCTCGCATCCTAAGCCCGACGTCGAGTAGGGCTGAATGCGACTATCAAATTTTACACAGGCATTAATAGAGAAAAAGAAGCCGAAACCCCAAAGTGAGGCTGAGACGGATCGACTACTCATTCCTCCAGCCAACCTGGGCTCTAGGATTGACCATCACTGTCCAAACACATAAGACCTGTCGAGCAACATTGAAGTCAACTGCTCACGTTTCCCTGATGACTCAACCGGAGTGTCCATAGTCAGTTCGAGATGACTGCAACGCTCGTGCTTTGAGGCTTGATGGTGGGCTAGAGGGCCACGGACAATTGCTAGGGAAAGGTAATGTTTGAAGCCAGAAATGATCCAATCACCGTGACAAGTCAAGTGTTCTGGATCTAACACCAGTCAAAGACGAGACTGTATCGCTACGAAAGTAGTGGCCCGTCTCTTGCGAGGACGTTGGCATACGGTTTGAGTCAGTTGGTCGGTCACTCGCATAGGCGCGGTCCCAGTAGTTAGACTACTAGATATAGGTAGGTTTTTGCCAAGGCTCTCACAGATAGATAATGTTCGAGATATTTCTAACGCCTTAGACGATCCCAAGCCCAATCGATTGAATGAGAATTCCTCAATTGAAAAACTTGGCTTGAAGCTTTAGAAAGATCTCAAAAGACTCGATTTGCCTGCGGAGTCTTACAGTAAGTGAATGAGCTTGTCAATAAACGCGGTCTGCAGGATTTGTCAATCAAGCCCAGTCAGCCCGGCTGCGTAGAAAAGTCAAGGCACCCTCCTGCAACCGCCCGCGATGACAAAATGTTGCCTTGACAGCTCATCCAACGGCCTCGTCCAGGTAGCTCTGGGCCTTGTTACACAGACGAGGCCAGCCTGCAGACAGAAGGAGCCCTTTCTGCCTCTGCTCTTTCATCATCCGGCCTTTTGCATTCTGATGCCCACAGTAAAAAGACCAGGTTGATTGCACTGTCCACATCCTTGTCAAAAAGATCATTCAAGAAATTTCATCCTCCCCAAGGGAAGACAAACCCTTCAATGTGTATCGCTATCTAGGTGCAGTGTGGCGTCCAACGTACAGCTAAGGCCTTTCAATCCGAGTCGGGGGGAGCATCTTGAGTGAATTCTCCCAGGTTGCTTTGGGATCCCATAGCTGCAGGTGACAAGATCCACCAAGGCGCTGATAGGCTTGCAGGCTTCCAAGAGAGCAAGCTTTTGCTACTTAAGTCCTTGATTCCTCGCAGGGCAGGCACACTCAGAGCGAGGCAAAACAGTGTTTGAGCTGTGTGGCAAACCAGACCAGCTTGTGTTGCCTCTAGTGGACAAAACAGCACCACGCCTCGCAGGTGCACGCTTTCCTTCTTGGACCACGGATGCGCCTGCCCATTGGCCTTTCTGCCCAGGCACCCCTGCTCGCCACTCCTACCTACATACACACCTTGCTACACACAGTATCAACCTACCCAGGCAGGCGCAGAGACTCACTTACTCTGCTACACGCAAACGACGACATTGACAAACACACACTCCAAGCCCACCCTCACTCTGCCGCCTTTCCTTCCTCCCACCGGTGGCCGCCGTCTCACATCTCAGCCCCATAGTCCGTCCTGTCAAGACCGTCACGCTTTCTTCGACATGAATGGCCTCGCTGATTCTGAGGCCTTCAAGGCCTGCTATGCTCAGTTCCGACAGTCTGATAACGACCGTGACATTCTCATTTCACAACTTCTCAGCAATTATGAGGATTTGCAGACCAGGTATCAACAAGTCGTGCACCAACTCCAAGACGAGAAGGAAAATCGTGAGATCTGGCAGAGAGAGACAAGAGACGCCCGCAAGCAGCTCAATCAGTCGAGGCTGGATAATGTGAGCCTCTCCCCTTCCTTCTCCCTCGTCCTCCCGGTCTCTGTCTTGACTTCCATCTCTCCATATTCACTTTGCGCCACCCCTTGTCAGGTGGGCCCCTCGTCCCTGCCATCTCACCTCCCCTGGGATAATGTCCTCCGGCATAATCTGATCTGGGACAAACCTCCAAGTGCTAACAGCTGCCAGGAGTCTCAATCCTTTGTTGTTATGATTATCGATGGCGACGGTGCAAAGTTCCGAGACGACTATTTCAGAGCCGGCGATGATGGCGGTGGCCAAGCCGCGCAGCAGCTAAAGACACAGATCAGGCTCCAGCTTCAGGAGACGTACCGTGATACCAGCATTGACAACTGGAACATCCTGGTTTTCTTCTACGCCAACATGAACGGCCTTGCCAAGTGCCTCGCCTCCCGCCGCATCCTTAACACATGGACTGATCTCCAGAAGTTTGCCTCGGGTTTTGGTCGGGCCAATAGCCTCTTCTCATTTGTTGATGTTGGCTACGGAAAAGACAAGGCCGACCACAAATGCCAAGCCATGCTCAAGCAAATGCTTCACGCAACCTCATGCCGCCAGTACGTACAATCCTTCTCCCGTTACGGTTACCCACCCGTCCTGTATTTAAAATCATCCAGAATGCATCAATTCAGGCTTCGTAGCAGGTGACTAACACATCTAGTGTGTTCTTTGGCCCCTGCCGAGATAATGGATACCTAAACCTACTAGAGGAATACAAGCACGATCCCGTTAAGAGGGACAAGCTCACTTTGGTCACCACAGAGCCAGCCGGAGCTGGGTTCGTCAGCTTGGGCTTCAAGATTGTCGACTTCCCTAGCGTTTTCCGATCCGAACCTATGGATAATATCAGCACCAGATATCTGATGTCACCAGTGTCGCCTATGTATCACGATATTGGTATCCAACCTTTCCCACCTGCCCGCGGCCCAACCCGTGGCCCTGGCCAATATGCTATGTCGGAGGCAGGCTCTAACAGCTCCGCTCCCTCCGTATCGAACGGTAACGGAAGTGTCAATAGCGGTGCCAGTAGCGGTGGATCCACGTGGGCCGTGACTGCCAAGCTTAGCAATGGTCCGGTGATCGACATATACAGCAAGCAAAAGCCCTTGCCAAAGCTCAAGTACGCACTCTTCAACGCCGCCAACATGAGGGTCGATGAGCGCCTTCCGGCCGCGGACCCAACGGCACTTAGATCACTCGAGAACAAGGCCAGGTCACAGGGCTGCAACTTTTGCAACTACTACCACCTGACCGGCAGCTGCGATAAGAATGACAAGTGCGAGTATCAGCATGAAGCCAAGTTGTCGCAGTCCGAGCGATTAGCACTCTGGCACAAGAGTCGGGGGATCGTGTGCTCCGACCAACAGTGGTGTGAGAGCCCTTATTGTCTAAGTGGACACCATTGCAAGAACGTCTACGACGGCAGAGCCTGTATCTGGGGTACAAGGTGCTTTTTTAAGGATACGCACGAATCTGACGTCAAGGCGACCCTGAAGGTATTCGAAGATGGCACTCGCGAGGACCTGACATTTTGATGGCGATCCACATGTAATACTTTAGCTTCTCGTAGATGATACCACCCATGGTAAATAGACTGCGGTGGGCAAATATAGTGTCCACGCAAGTGAATGGTTGCCATAAATGAGTGTGCCTAATATATATTGGATGGTACACACCAGATGTCTGAGATCTCAGGAAGACAGCCTTCGTCTCAGTTACAAATACCTGGTAAGAAGGCGATATCCCAGAGTGCATATTTGGTGTTCCAGGTTCCTTGTTGTTGTCTCATATATAGCACAACGCTATACTTCGAGGGTATGGGTGCATCTATTAGCCTCCGTAGTTAAACATTCTTTTCTTGGCAAGGTTTAGACAGCACTGATGAGTATCGAGGAGGCCCGGGATGATTTGAAAGGATGCAACTTCATCGAGAAACTGATGTAATTAGGAATAGACGTCAGCCTAGCAAGTGCAAATCCACAAGGGACAGCGAGAGAAAATCGCTCAGAATTATCCTATATATCCACAAGCCGTCCATGAACAGGCAACTAGTGTTATAAATTAACCTCTTCCCTCTGATAAAATCATTCATGTAGACAGAGTCCTCGTGTTTTGATATGCTTCTATTTGAACAGCTTCTGTATTTGATGTCTACCTTTTTTTTTGGTTTCTATCTAGCGCCTAGCGAGCGTATGACCGATGTTTCTTATTCGAATGGGAAACGACGCGTAAGAGAGGGAATGTCGACCTGTTCTATTCTAGATGTTGCACAGGTTTCGCCGCATAATGGAACTGGCTGAAAAATATGGGCGCTCAAGAATACTTCAAGCAAGCATTTATATGATTAAGCCAAGGAATTCTAGTCGTACTTTAGCCACAGAGACATAAAATATGTCGCTAAGCAGTGAGTGTGTGGTTGAACATCTATTAATCAGCAGACTGGTATCAACAAATACGAATTACTTTTCCATTCCGTAATTTTACTTAGCTACTTGCAAAGAAGTCACAATTTCAAAAGCCTTCACATGGAAAGAATTAACTTGTGTAAATAGCAATGGTGAAATGTAAATTGCTAACAGAGTCACTCATCACCAACCCTGAATGTGAATTCTTATTGCCGCCTGGACTTCACTTCCAGTCCAGGTCACACGTTATAGTTCGTGTTGCGTTTTGGTCACGCAAATCTAGCTACTAAAATATTTGAAACCGTCGAATCACGCCACACCCAGTTCCTGGGGACAAGCCACAGACGGAACATGCCGTAAATCGCATGGTGATATACCAAAAAGTTCACGATAAACCCTTTTTACCAATACTTCGGAATAAGACTACCAATATTAAGATATGCTGGTGCCCTAGGAGAATTTAAATGTACATCTTTGAACAATCCACTGTGGAGAGAGGGTGACGACAGTGGCCAGTAACCTTATGCGCATAGCATCCGCCTGCTTCAGGACATCATGGATCAACAGGAAATGGGATCGAGAGCAAAGTGGAAAGAATTTGATTCATTGCTGAATGTTGCACTGCACCCGAAGTTTCTTCGAGGTCTTGCGTCTCAAAAGTATCCGAGTACCAACGCAGGGGAACGGCGTGGATTGAATATCACATAAGAGCAGTCGCTTGAGCGAACTTTTAAAAGTTCCGTCATCCCCTTTGCTCTCAAGTCTTTCAGGCGGCAATGTGAGTGCGCTAGGAATTTCCACATCCTTTCTTTGGCAGCTGAAAATGAGACCGCAAGCAGTGATAGAGAAACCCGTCAGTCCCCTGATTGCCTACCCGCAAGGTTGACAAGGCGCAGCGCCAATAGGATGACGGCCGGGCCGGCCGATGAGACTTTGCGTGCCGCCACAAATATGCTGTACCACATGACATGTTGCGCAATTTCGCCAACTTTTTGCATTGGGAACAGTCCGGCTAGACTTTTCTTCGCAATTTATCTGCGCCATGCAAAGCTGTTGGATGAGATACTCCTGGATACATGTACATTCTTACGTGGTGTGACACAGCTTGAAGGCCAACGGTCGACTTGCATTCGAAGAAGAGAGCCAATTGTTTATATACTGATTGGTTTTGTGGATTCAGCTCCCAACAAAAAAGCAATACATCAATAGTGGGCACTGGAGTGACCCAGCAGTGAGGTACTCCTCTTGCTGCCATGCTTTCTGCAGAGTCAGACCATATGACCGATTCAGATTAGTTCCTGTACTAGAAATGCCTCTCTGGTCGAATTTTACTTTTGCTTGGTTCACAACAACCTCGCAATTTACTTCCCTTGATCCGAAGGCCGACGTGCCTGTGCTCAGAAATAAATTTCTAAAGCTGTTCCAGAAGCTACTAGACAAGCTGTGTCACTAGATCGGAGCGGTCATGTCTAGAACTAGTCTCGACGGGACAGCCGCTTCCCCCGTCAGACCCAGCCCGCACATTCTATATGCATCGGGCGGGCCGAGAATGGCAATGAGCAGAAGATATCATATTGATCACGGCTACACGGTCCGATAATTACCATCAACTAATTAAAAATGGGCACGATATTAGCATGTGTGCGAATCTGAAAAGTAGCATCACAGTTGGTGGTGCTCAATTTTGAGAAGATATATTAAGTATGATGCGACAAGGTGCCCATCGGCGTTGTCTGCTGAATAGCTCAGTGCCACATCAAATATTCGCCACCGCTATTTACCATATATTCGTGATGATGATTACCATGTCTTGCATTATGTTCGTTACGTTGGTCCTGATGGTCGTCAGGACCCTCGTGAGGTACCTTATTCAGCTCAAGTCGAAGCGTTTTTGCTCGAACAGCCTTGTTCAGCGGTATCCCCACGTCGTGCCTTGCTTTGGACTTGACCTAATATTACAGATACGGTGGGACTTCCACAGGGGTCAGCTTTCGGAGGGAATGCGCCGGCGGCATGCTTTTTATGGCCCGACTTTCTCTACGCAAAACTTATTCGATGAATGTATTTACACAATCGAGCCCGAAAATATCCGCACCATTACTAAAAACAAATTTGACGAGTTTGAAAAGTCTGAATGGGTGTCCGAGGCCGCCAAGCACATCGGCAGTGGTATTCTTGTGAATGAAGGAGAGGCATGGAGGTTCTCGAGGGCAAAGTTGAAACCGATTTTTGGCAAAACTGAGGCACGCGAGCCTGCACTTCTGGAACCTCACGTCAGAAGACTCATAGCAAATATGGAGGCTTTGGCGGAGAGCGGAGCAAGTTTCGAGTTCCATGGGCTAGTCGACATGCTAATGCTGGACGTGGTCACAGAATTCCTGTTTGGGGAATCCACGGGTTGCCTCGAGTCTCCGAGGAGTCCGAAGGGAAAAGAAGGAGTCGAATTCTTGGCACGTGTCAGAAGTTTTGACGGTCCTTCAGCCAAGTTTATGGCCATTGGTGCACCAGCGTGGGTAGAGCTGCGATGTTCCTACCCCAAGTTGAATGACATGGTGATTGGGATGAAAGCCTTCTTTAGGAGGAAGCTGGCAGAAAGCATCCCTGGCCCGAAAACCTCCGAAGCTCGGTCATTCCCTGAAAGTGTGTTCAAAATGATGGAAGCCGCGGACATTTCTGACGAGCAGATACAAAGCGAGCTGCGGAACATCTTTTTCGCCAGCTGGGATACTACATCAGCTTTTCTAGCCAACATAGTCTACGTTCTGTTGCAGAACCACGGCGTTCAGGACCGGTTGCGCGAGGAGATCCGGTCTCTACATGGGGAGCCCCCTACAAAACAAGACCTGTACAAGATGAAGTATTTGCGACTGGTCGTCGAGGAAGGTTTGTGCTGCCCTACACCCCCGAATTTTCGGGACACTACACTTTGTCCAAACCTATATGACCTATTATTTACCATTCTATCCAACCCGAGCAATAACATTCTGTCTTTTAGGGCTCCGTCTGTACTCGCCGGTCACTTCACACTCGCGCCGAGCCAAACGTGACACCATACTTCCACGGGGAGGCGGACAAGATGGACAAGGCCCCATCATCGTCCGGGCGGGGACCACTATCGTATGGTCCACATATTCATTGAACCGTGACCCACAGTGGTACGGTTCAGACTGGGCAGAGTTTAAGCCCGAAAGATGGGCCAGTGTGATCATGTCCAGGGCCATCGGTTGCACGGCTGCTACTGCAGGACAGAGTAGCACAAGTTCTGACAGTGACGCTGGTCAGAGCCAGACCAGCAGTAGCGAGAACTCCAGGGACTCCTTCTTCAAGCCCTTTGGTTCAGGCCCCCGCGCCTGTCTCGGCCAGCAGATTGCCCGGAACGAGGTTTCGTATATAGTTGTGAGGCTGCTGCAAGAATTCCCGCGTCTGAGGGCGAAGGAGGAGGTCGAACCCAAACCATTCAGGGAGGCCAAGGCCGTTTCGTTCTACAATGCGTATGGGGTCTGGGTTTCTGTGAGGTAAGATAGGTATCGCGAGCCGGGAGAGGCAGCTGCGTCAAGAGAGGGATGCATCCCCAATGTCGGACCACATTCTCCGGGCCGAAAGAGGAGCGCATAGACCTACGGCGTGCTTCTCGGTATTCTAACGCACGGCACGGCACGCCGGTTGGCTGCATGCTTCAATGCGGATTCGAGACAGCGCGAGCGGATGAAGACGACCATGCCTGTCAGGCACGTCTTTGCCCGCACTTCCCCGGAAGACTTGTCTCTTTTTGGTATCGGTATGCTTTCCGTATCAAGCCTGTCACATTAGACTACGTAGAAGATCACCTCCAGAATCAGGTTTTTCTGAAACACAACAACGGTGCAGCTGTTGAAGAAATTCTCTCAGCTTTCTTTTCTTTTCGTATCTGTCGCAGAGCCTACTGCAGGGCTATCACCCCCCCCCCCCTCAAACGTCAACTCATTCGGCCGTCACTCGCTGTCGTGCATCGAGGACGACTGCAATAATTACGTTCAGACTGCCTAGGCGCCGAAACTCTAAAGGCCATCAAGCACAAAACTTGGGACCTCAATCAAGTGTCCCTGACATTACGGAGGATAGAGACATGACTGGGCTGAAAAGGGTACCGCAATTAAAAAAAACAAAAAAACAAGGGGGGCGCAGCTCCCAAAGCCACGCAGCCTTTCTCTAGGCCGGAGTCCACTCCAGTCAGTGCTGACCACGTTTTGGCATGTCCGCTTCTGACAAATCACTGCTTGAAGGTGACGGCGTCGAGCCGTCACATTTCATTGTGCGTCTGCATATCGACGCCTCATACGCAAGATGCAAGTTGTCGGATGCCGGCCAATTGCCGCGGCAGGTGGCGCCATTGTTGACGCTGATCCCTGTGCAAGCGGCGACTTTGCCCTCGGCCTTGCTCACCCTCAAGGGTCTCAACTCGAAATGAACCTGTTCGTGCAGTGATTGATAATGCCCAGCAAAATTCAACAGGAGAGCTCTCGCATGCTACTCGCATGCTACTCGCATGAGTGCCCAGAATAGAAACCAGCGATGAGCAGGCGGCTCGCTGGGGTCCTGGAGATGATGGAAGGTTCTGGTCCTTTTTCTGTCCCTCGCCACACAAGTACCAGACATGGAAGCACGGATCCGAGGATATAGACGTTTTCCACTAGTAACTTTGTAACGAAAGTGGTGAGCCAAATTGTACATGGAATACAAAGCCTCGAGAAGCCTCGTTTTTGCATTAGCTGCAGTTCATGAAAACGATGGTAGAAGGGTATCCTCTGATATAATCAAACAATTTTGTCCTCGTTACCAAAATGAATCTTTTGTACATCAGATCGGCATTTAATCGTGTGGTCTGGAGTATATCAAAACGCGTGGTTTTGAGTAGTTTCCCGAGCGTGACATCGGGAGCTCTGAGGATTGAGACCACGAATGGGAAGACGATTACCTTGGGACAGAGCCCCCCGACCGCCCCAATCCCAAGCATTACGGTCCACCATGACCGTTTTTGGGTAAGAGTGCTCATATTTGGAGACATTGGCTTTGCTCAGAGCTACATGCGTCACGAGATCAGCTCAATCGACCTCACGGCCGTTCTCGAGTTCTTCGTCAACAACAGCGTAGTTACCAAGAAACCCGCATCGGCTGGCTTGTTGCCGTGGCTCTTCGGTGCCGTCGGCTGGCTCATATTGGAGAAGCCCACGAACGACATCAAAACGTCTCGGTTCAACGCCAAAGAGCACTACTCAAAGAGCAACAACATATTCCGCGCGTTTCTCAGTCCGGACATGACATATTCCGCCCCAATATGGCTGCCAAAAAAAGACCCTCGCTCCCGAGTCGAAACACTCGAGGATGCGCAGCTGAGGAAGCTTGAGTATGCAGTGAGCCAGACGCGTTTACGAGCTTCAGATCATGTACTCGAGATCGGGACAGGATGGGGAAGCTTTGCCATCATGGCAGCTCGAAAATCCGGGTGTCGTGTGACGACCGTGACGCTGAATGATGAGCAGAAGCTGCTTGCTGAAGAGCGGATAATGCAAGCGGGCTTGAACGATCGTGTCAGGGTGTTGAAGGCCGACTATCGCGAGTTGAACGGAATCGGTCCGTTCGACAAGATCGTCAGCATCGAGATGATCGAGCATGTGGGACATGAGTTCTTGGGTACATTTTTCGAGTGTATGGATCGATATCTGAAGGTTCATGGCGGAATTGGGTACTTCCAATGCATCACGATCCCAGAGACGAGATATGAGCAGTACTGTCGAAGTGAAGACTTCATCAGGCGGTACATGTTCCCTGGCGGCCACCTGCCGACCGTCAGTGGGTTGGTCGCAAACATTGATCGTGGTTCGCGGGGTAAACTCATCGTGGAGGAAATAAAAAGTGTCGGTGTGAACTACCCAAGGGCGTTGAGGAGTTGGAAGGAGAGCTTCCAAGCCAACTTCGAGGTCAAGATTGTGCCCGCCCTGCGAGAAAGTAATCCCAGAATGACAGTGGCCGAGATCGATCTCTTTCGAAGAACATGGGAGGTGAGCAAACACATTCAATTGTCAGTTCGACTGAGGCTGACAGAAGACGCGCAGTACTACTTTAGTTATTGCGAAGCAGGCTTCAAGACCAAGTCTCTTGGAAACTTCGCCATCACGGTCGGAAGGGAGAATTGCATGGCTTTCCTGGAAGACCCATAGACTGACGGACTGTACCATGGCTGTGAAATTTTGAGTGGCATAAAATTCGTCCAGATGGCAGAAAAGATCAAGCAGCACGTTCCCTATCGAAATCGAACTCGGGCTCCGTTGAAGAGAAGTGAGGAGGGGGTGGGCAATCTCTCAGCATTGCTACAGCACAGATTCACCTCAATGCTGTCATTGTGAAGAAGTGCGAAGTTTTCATGAAGGAACTTGGGAATACCACTACGATCAGGACAAAAATAGTGTAGTCAAACTGATCATGGCCAAAACCCACGGTTAGAAGACACCTCCTTGCGGGGTTGTGAAGGGAAAAAGGATCTTGAGAAGAACAAAAAGGGCCCCAGCCAGACGGGCTGGCCGAAGCATTACAAGACATCTTGGTCATGCGGCACTGTTGACACTCAAGGAACGCATATGACACTAGGGAAGCAGCAGTACCACTTCATCCGCCCGTAGAATTGCCCAAGCTATGGTCGCCAGCCAGAATGCAGACTTTGTCAACTACTATGACGTCCGTATGCACCTGGTATCGCACGCGAGAGAATCAGGTAATGGCCACTTCCCAATTTCTCACCTGAGGACAAATCAGTCCCCCTGACCGCTACACCAAGATGCCTTGGGTCGTTAGGAACAAGCTGTTTTCAGTTATTTATTAGGGTAGGGCAAACCCGAGGCAGCTCACCCGTTCGAAAACTCATTTCCTGCGCTTCGACTCTGACAACAGATTGACAGCAATTTATCTTTACCAGAAGTGACGCCTCTTTATAATCCAAACAACTCCCTAATTCACTTACGATGGAACACCTTTGGTGAGTACTCCAAAGAGGCTGGAGGGACCTTTCCGACGCACGAATTGAAACTGGTAAGTTTTGCTTGCACCTCAGCTCGCTTCACTAATGATGGAGATGAACCAAGTAAGTTGGAAAAGCCATTCGGTAATTATAACCAGTGATTAAGCTGCTCAAAATTGCCACAGGTCATGAGGACAATCCTCATGAACATCCACGGCTGATTCACGACCGAAAGCAAAAAACAGACACCGACATCCTATCTTCAACGGACTGTGTGGTCAGATATGTCTACGACGCTTTATTTGTATTTAAGAAGCCCGATACGGCTCTCTCCTGAAGAGATACTTCCTAACCTCCAGTACAAGATCTCAGAGTCAAAGACCCGCGTGGCCTTCAGGTCGTGCTAACAGTGAGGATTGGTAAGTCAGCACAGTTGTCCAATCAAATGCCCGTGCGTAAACGACATGTCCCTAGACCCAGGCTACCAACCTCTGTCCAGACGAAGCATATAATCATGTTCCCATTAGAAACCTTCCTTCCATGAGAAAGATACGATTATACTGCTTAATTCCAGACCTATGCTTCCACACCCGCAAATCGACCGTGCAAGATGTTTCCGTCTCGCATTGGCAGCGCTTACTGCAATCGTGTCAGCTGCTACAAACCAAGAACAAGTTGTACCAAATGATTCCTCTTCATTCATTTCATAAGAATTTCAAGCCAAAGAGCGTATCCCCTCACCCCCAGGAGGCGACTACTCCTTCATCTCGACGTCCTCTTGCACGCCTAGGCCAGTGCGAGCGAGACGCTCGCGCATCTCCTCCACCGTATCGCCCATTTCAATGTCCATTTCCTCGTCTTGGCCCCCCGGATCATGGTGCATTTGTGGATGTCCCTCATACGCAACAGCCAAGGCACCCGTAGTCAGAGTATGGGGTGCCACCGCCACAGGATCATTTCCCTGGCCAACCGCCCCGGAAAATTCGATCACCGGCGCATGGACCATCGCCCACATTTCGAAGTCGGTCTGTCCCCAGTAGTCACTAGCTATATTGTGGAAGGTGTCGACGCTGTGGGCAAGAGGGCCGTGGTCGCTGAACTAGAAACAGGAGATGCAATGTCAGCACTCAATCGCTCGTCCGTTCCTCGCGATATGGGTCAGGAAATCCATCTTGATGAGATACGACAAAGCGAGAACGAAACCGCTTCCTCAGATGAGATATGAGTCGAAGTGAAGGGAGAGGGAGCTAGCAGGACTGTTTTGAATGAAAATAGGGTCTCCGTCATGTCATGACATTTGGAGATAGATAAGCTATAATAAGAAGTGCCACGTACGTTGAAGGGTTCGCGAGGGTTCGCGTACCAATCGAGGCGTCGTCGGTAGACCTCGAAGAAGAGATTGATGAAGAGCTCCTCTTCGAGGGCGCCAGCGCGGGCCCAAGAGAGGACGCCGGAATGCCAGAGGTGGTCACCGACGAACTCGAAGGCCTCCATGCCACGCAAGAGGTCAGGTTCGGCGTCAACGGCGCGACAGGCCGCGTCGAACATACCCGCGAGTTCTCGTTCTATGTGGAGGCAAACGTTGCCGCCTGAGACCCTCTTGGGGACGGCCAGAACTCCGTGGTCGTGCAGGGCGGCGACGACCTGTCCAAGATCAGTTTCAACGTTTCCTCAAGGTGATTGTCAAATAGCCGATCATTGATATGAAATGATCAGAACAGGCCATCGAAAAGTAGTCTGAGGACAGTCATACTCACAGCACGGTCCTCACGCTCCTGGCGGAGCACGGTGGAGCGAGGCTCCCAAAGAAAACCGGCGCGGGGCACCGCGGTGCGGAGGGTGTGGCGCGCTGGCGCCATGATTGTGACGATGATGGTGATGTTGTTGCTGTTGCTGTTGCTGTTGCTGTTGCTTTACTGCTACTGATTCTGTTGCTGCTGTCGCTGCTTTTGGTGCGTTGCTGCGTTGTTACTGGGGAGGTGAGCGTGGGTCTAGGCAGCTCAAGTTAACCTTGATACCGAAGCCTTCAATTGCAGGCCTAAGGCGGTGGCCTAACTATGAGCTCACATCCATTGAATATGTTACTACGGAAAATTGTGCACGCCCTTGATACCAGCCCAGCTACCCCCACTCATCTGTTCATATTCACCACTATTAGCTGGGTATCATAGCAGGCTTCCTCATGACTGTGATCATAAATTCATTGCCTTACCGTACCTACAAAATTAACAGTGAGGCATGAAATGCTATCAACTGGAGCCTATTATCAACGAAGCTCCCCACACACAACATCGGCGGGCTGAGGGTAGAATACATTTCCTTTGCCGAGAGGATTACATATCTGAGCAATGATGATTCCGATGATACTCGAAGGGTGATGTATTTGAGACAGTGGACACAGCGGCCTGGCTTGGATTATAGGTATTTGTGCTTGTACTCTTTACAAGTGAAGGAGGAATATGCGTCTGAAGTCATTCTGTAGTATCATTGATGTCCTCAGCCCAGGCTGCAGGACTTTTCTCATACTAAGACCCCAAAGACAAGAACAGACGCCAGAAGTAGTATTATTCATCAATGGCCCACAAGTTCTGCACTTGGGGCTTTTCAGCGTCGACTCCGACACTGACGACAAAGGTACCCTCCTGCTCGTGCCTGAAGCCTCAAAGATTAAGAAACATGCCAGATTCGACCCCTCGCCTCAGCTTGCCAGCAATCCCGTCGCTGGGCTCGCATTCACCTTACCAGCACACTAGACCTCCGACCAGGCAAGCTGTGGCAGGGAGGACTGGGTCTGGCAAATATGCGATTGTTTGTATTCGTAGGCTTAGTTGTGTTTCTAAGGGCAGAAGGGCCCCAGGGCACCCTATTTAAAGACGTAGTCAGACCCACCTGACTGAACCCCCCCCCCCCCTATTCACTACCACACAAGCTATGGTTTCGAGATGGCGAGGATATCATCAGCCTTGTTGGTGCGGGAGACGGGCTCAAGGACCTGTTGGAGTTTCCGCAGTTCAACGTGGGCCGCTGGGCACTAATGGCGTCGATTGCCTGGATCAGTTTCCTGGACCCTCAATGACCTGCTTGGTGAAGATATGCTGTCCAGTGCCTGGAGATCGACATGAATGACCATATACGCCGTGGTTTGGACGCCCTGGAGCAACGGCAAATCAAAGACCTCGCAGTTGACGCTCCATATGATCGCGTCCTCGGCCACGCCATCATGGCGTTTTACGCCCTGAGGCTCATGTATTCCACCATAGATATCTATGCCGTGTGGGAAGAGGAGGACAGGCCTGGTTTATGTACCAACACTGAAGCTGTCGCAATTCTTCAGGAGCTTCGAAAGGGAATATGTTCACACTCTCGAGGCTAAAATCTGGGGCCCACATGTCATCTGTCGTGTCGGTGTCCGAAGAGCAGAACGGCGGATGAATCTGGCGGTCGTTCTTCAGAACCTGAAGGTGGGCTCTGCTGTCCTCTCAGGCAAAGAAGGTATCGAAGACTCCAAAGCCGTGGGAGTACAGCCTCCCAGCGTACTTGGATGTTAAGACAGCTGCATGGCTAGAAACTTGCCAATGACTGTAGCAATCAACCGTCTGGGTTCTGTTAAGAACTGTCGTCAGTGACCGGGCTGCTGAGTCAGCGGAATCCACCCTCGGACAGCCGGCACAGTACTACGCTACGGTGGTCCAGTAGGTACCTACTAGTCTACTGGATACGTGCGGATTACGGAGTACGGGATTACCGTATCATCGGCCGCAACGCAACAGGTCTCGTCTCGTCTTGTCTCCTTGGCCTCACCCTCCTGACACTGCCAGGCCTCCCTCAAACCATCATGGCCGCATAGCACCACGTCAATCCTTCTTCCACAACTACCTCGATGAAGTCAACATCAGCGCTACCCAAGAGCGCCGTCTCTTTGTCGTGATCATAGCAAATTCCCTTTCTGTCCACCGTTCTGTCGCTCCTTTCTTCGTCTTTCGCCTTCACATCAACTCGACTCAACTCGATCGGATTGGTCGCCCTCAATCGTTCCATTCAACTCCAGTCCAGGTGCTCTCGCTAACCCACACAACGAATCGCCGCAAGCTCGCCCCTTCCCAATGACGACGTGTATCAGCCATGGCTCCCAACAAAAATGATCATCGCTACGATGCCCTCCCTCCTATCCCGACCTATGATGAAGCCATTGGTGGCAATAGCCGGTCCGCTCTCGATGAAACCCACTACGATCGCACCGCTGCTTCGCCATACGATGCACACGACGACAGCGACTACGACTCCGATGGCCTCCCCAACACCCGCGGCAGATCAAGCACCACGAACGGCACCGCGCGTTCGCAGCGAAGACCGGGTGGCTACCGACCACCAACAGTCGAGACCGATGATGAGGATTCAGGGTCAGACGCTGGCGCGGAGGATGACTTAGTTCGGAGGGAGATGCAAGAGTTGGAAATAGACGATGGCGCCAGCACCCGCTCATCATTATGGTCAAAACGGATACCCTTTTCATTATCCCTACCGCAGTGGAAATGGTCTTGGCGCTGGCGATTACCAAAATTACCGTCTATAAGGCTGGGCGAAAGAGCAAACGGTGGTAGCAATACGGAAAATGAAACACCAAGGCGGCGATGCTCTCCAGCTATGGACTCCACTGCAACATTTCTCCTGGTTGGGCGCGTATTGGCCATCTTAGTCGTCATGGGCTTTCTCTGGCTCTTGTTCATGAGCGACCTCTTCTCCAACATGACGAGGCGGCTCGGCGGTGGCCAGATGTTTGATCCCGAGAGCGTCCGCATACATGTTCAGAGCAGTGTCGATCGAGCGCAGATACGGGAGAACTTGAAGCATTTTACTTCGTATGCGCATCTTGCTGGCTCTGAAGGGGACTTCGCGCTGGCGATGGACACCAAGAATCTATTTGTCCAATACGGGTTGGAGGATGTGACCGTGGACGAGTACTACGTATACCTAAACTACCCAAAAGCCGACGGGCGCGCTGTGGAAATCCTCGACGCCCAAAACAAACCAGTGTGGGCTGCGAAGTTGGAAGAAGGGGAGACGGGTGGTGAGACTGCTGGCCACCAGACGTACGTTTTTCACGGGCATTCGAAATCAGGAACTGTTCAGGGGCCGTTGATCTACGCAAATTACGGCTCGAGGGAGGACTTCAAGAAACTGTCCGACAGCGGGATCGACACCAAGGGGGCGATTGCATTGGTGAAATACTACGGTACACAAGGCGATCGCGCGCTCAAAATTAAGGCCGCAGAGCTCGCCGGCTTCGCCGGCTGCATCATTTACAGTGATCCCCGAGATGACGGCTTTCTACGGGGCGACGTCGCCCCAGACGGACGCTTTATGCCTGCGGATGGCGTGCAGCGTGGTGGCGTCAGTTTGATGAGTTGGGTGGTTGGTGACGTCTTGACTCCAGGTTGGGAGAGCAAGCAGGGACTCCCTCGATTGAAGCCGGATGAATCTGCGGGGCTGGTGAACATCCCAAGCTTGCCTCTGGCCTGGCGCGACGCTCAAGTGTTGTTGCAGCACATCAAGGGGTTCGGTCAGCCGGCCCCGGATGAGTGGAAGGGTGGAGTACCAGACATCGGCGAGTGGTGGACTGGCAATTTGTCGGGGCCGGTCGTGCGCCTGAGAAACGAGCAGGACGAGGTTGCCGACCAGCCAATCTGGAACGTCTACGGCCGCATAGTGGGTATTGAGCAGCCCGAAAAGTCCATCATCATCGGCAACCATCGTGACGCTTGGTCCTACGGCGCCACGGACCCTGGATCCGGCACAGCAGTGATGATGGAATTGGCCCGCATTTTTGGCGACTTGCTTGATCGCGGCTGGCGACCATTGCGTACGATCGAGTTCATGTCGTGGGATGCCGAAGAATATAACTTAATTGGGTCTACCGAATTCGTTGAGAAAAGCCTCGAGCGCTTGCGAAAGGACGGATATGTTTACATCAACGTGGATACCCCCATCGGGGGCGACGAGTTCCACGCCTCTGGCAGTCCCGTCTTCCAAAAGATCTTATACCGCGTCATCGACCGCATTTATGACCCAAATTACAATACAACGCTCCGGGAGCTGTGGGACCGCCGCAGTGGCGAGCTGGAGGGCCTCGGTGCCGGGAGTGATTATGTTGCGTTCCAAGATATCGCAGGAACGTCGTCCCTGGACCTCTATTTCCAAGAGTCCGACGGCCTGCCGAGCCACCCGTACCACTCAAGCTACGATAATTTCGACTGGATGGACCTCGTCGGTGACCCTGGCTTCGTGTATCACGGCATGCTGGCAGAGCTCATGGGACTCATCATTCTGGAACTGTCCGATCGGCCAGTTCTTCCTTTCGACATGGCTGCTTATGCCAACGCACTATACAAATGGACCAATGAGCTATCTGACTGGGCGGAGAAGAGAGCTGTCAACCAAGACGGAAAGGCGATCCTCGATATGAACGTCCTTAAGAAGGCGGCCCTCGGGACCATCGATGCAGTCGGGAGTTTCCAGGACTGGGAGCAGGTCTGGCAGAACAGTGTCCTGGCAGCGAACGGGTGGGAGCCCATCGGCCTGGGCCAAAAAAGGACGGAGTACAATGACCACATGGCGAATTTTGAAACCGACCTCCTGGATCTGGCCAGGGATGGTGGTGTAGGTCCCCCCCCCCCCCTTCCTTTCTTTTTTCTTTCTTTTCTTTTCCCGGATTTCTTTTTTAGATTTCCGCTCCTGCCGTCGCCCTCCTGGTGGAGCTTTCTTGGACTGACCCATCAATGAACGAACAGATTCCCAACCGTACACAATTCCGACACGTAGTCTTTGGTCCACAGCTCTGGTCTGGCTACGACGAGGCATTCTTCCCCGCCATTCGCGACGTTGTCGAGAGCGGCAACTGGACGCTGGCCAACATCACCGTTGAAAAGACGGCGCGCATCATGAGGGATGCTGCCACGGCGCTGAAGAACTGGTCCTAGTCAAGATGGATAGGAGAAGGCCAATTATATAGACATGGCTGCCCACATTGAGATGGGGGATATGGTCATCTCACTCACCCGCTTGCTCGCCCATTCACTGGGGCAAAGAGCAAGGAAAGTAAGTAAGCAGGCATGGCATGGCATGGCATGGCGTTAGGCGGGTTCATTGATCTGCCTTCTACTGGAGGCTCAGTCATCGACGGGCTGTTTGATTTGTTATTTTTGCACACATTCTTCTGGATCGGTATTTACCGAGGGCCGCTTTCCTGAATATTATCACAAGTAGTAGTTCGTGGTCTTCCTGGCCTCTGAATGAATCTACTTAATCGAATGGCTTCCGATGTCTTCGGGAGCAGGAAACGTTAAATATGTCTCGCTGCACTTGACAGCATCTGTGACGTCTCGTGGCTCTCTGGGCCAGCAGATACACATGCGGCTTGAGGAGGCGAATCAGTCACAAGGCGTTCATGGTAATTACTTAGATGTGCATATTTACAAGCAGGTCATTATACGTAACTGCTTTCACTATTGATATCTTCCTGCCATGTGAGAAACATCTGGTGCTGGCTGGATTTCGTGATAAGGACATTTGGATCTTGTCTCTCCCTTTCCCGACTCAGACCACGCCATTCCTCCACCTATTGACGAGCTGTTTATTTTGGAGTCAGAACGACTCCCTCATATTCCTTGCTCTTGATGATTTCGAGCGTGTGGAAAAAATGCTTCTTGCTGTTCTCGATCGATGCAGAATCTTGCTGGTTGCCGGCGAGGTTCGAGTGGATAAGCTCGATCAACCCGTTCAGATATTTTGTGGTGACCTTGTGGAGTAAGTCAGCTAGTGTCGTTACTTGGAACTTTCCATACGTGAAGTTTGGGCTGCGTTCGAAACTTACCGACTCATTATGTTGGTCAAAGTAGTAGACGTATCTGTCCAGGATCTCAACAAAGAGCTCGATGGAAGTGGCCGTCTCCATACAGGAGTCGGCCACCCGAAGTGCACGTTGCAGGCACTCTAGGACCCGTTTGCCGTCACGGTAGAGCTACAATCCAATTAGCACCATGTTTGATGAATCGTCGACGGCGTCAGACTCACGTCCTTTCCATCCTCCTCGCCATTTCCAAGGATCGGCGTGGCCCACCACAAATGGCTTGCCAAGTACACCGCGCGGCACTGATCCGGCTTCCTCAGCAACTTGCTAGCGTGCTGAGCACACTTGGTGATAAGCGTATCGTAATTCTCCTTCCCAAAGTTGCGCGTGGTATGCAGGGCGCTAGATATCACGCACACAGCCTGGAACTGTGCTTTGGAGTCACTAACTGCCTCCTCATAGACAGTGAAAGCCTGCGCGAAGAATTCATAGGCCACCTCCTCGTGGCCTGTCTGGTCAGCCGTCTGCCCGCAAGCGCAAAACAGGCGCAGGGCAAGTTCCGAGGCACCGGCGCCGTTGACACGGGTATAGAGTTGGGAAAGAGCGGAATGCATGAACTTGTACAAGGCCGACGACTGAGTGGACCAGTTATCTTCGTAGTGTTCACGTTTCTTGTATCGTCGAGCCAGCTTCATGCCTGCGGTGATGAGAGGCGGTGTTGTGGTGCGGATGCGCTCGTTGCCATCTGCGTAGGCCTTGCGAGTCATCTGCAGCAACTTGAACTGTGTGTCATTGTCCTCGCCTTGAAGTAGGTGTACCAGCCGAGCCAGCCAGCCCTGCTCTTCCATCGTCTCATCCGTCTCCATGGCGCGGGCTCGTGCTGACGAAACGCCTGGGTAACCCTGAGATTGAGAGCCTTCTTTGATCAAGACTGCGAGCACTCCGAGCACATTTTCCAGGTGCGCGGCTGTGGATATTGGCGTTTGATTCTTAAGAAGGGTCCGCGCAACCTCGCCAGCGACCGCACGCCTGGTAGGGTATGTCTGGGATTGGAATAGGGGCACGTAGAAAGGGAGGGACAAAGCGGTGAAAATGGAGACGTATCGTTTTAGCGGGGCTTGAAGAAGCGCGAGCAGACTTTGTTGGGCAACAGGAGAGTGCAGGTCGGCGCTGTTGGCATGCTCGTGGACTTTCGCGTTCGCATAGTCCAGAACCTGATCGACATAGTCTAGTCGTTCGGGGTAGATATTGAGAGCCAGATTTGTGAGCGACACCAGCAGTGCGATGGTGTCTTGAATAGGAAGGCGTTGCGCCTCAACAAGGTGTTGTACCTGGCCGAAGAAGATGTCGTAAAGTGCAACATTCTCTGGGATGCCACGGTGTTTGACTGGTGACCCTGGCTCCTCTCCGTTCACAGCCGTAACTTCAGTCTCTGCTACCGAAGCTGCAGGCTCTGATTCTCCAGGGAGGGTGTCGCTTGTTGACGCAGCGTCATCTCCGTGGTTGTCTCCATTCTCGCCCGCGGTTGGCTCCTCAGACTTGTCGTGGGATTGGCGAGCCGGCTGGGGTTCCTCGTACCCAAGCTGGGCCTTTTCCAATAGTTGCACCAAGGCGTCCTGTTCGACTTTCGCCCTGTCGTCCGTGGTCTCGTCTTGTGCCTCCCTTTCTGCATAGTCCGACAGCCTGTCCATCAGACCGATGACGATGGCCTTGACATTGACGTGTGGGTTCAGACGTGACACGGCTGCGAGGAACTGATCGAGAGTATGAAGGTGGTACTCGTCGGGAAAGACCTGTGTGATTACTTCCAGCAGGTACTCCTGAGCGAGCACGTCACGGCACTGTACAACCTGCTCCAGGAGAGGACCGAGAATTCCATTCTTGTAGGCTTCTAGATCCACCAGTTGGCTCAGGCGCACGATGTTGCTGCCGACTAGCAGCTGGAGCTCTTTGCGCTCTTGTGTCCGCATGTCGCGTTCCCTGGAGTGACCCTGATGTTGCAAGCGGACCCATAGCTTATTCATCTCGACAAAGTTTGTGAGGATGAAGTTGATGGAGTCCTGCAGGTTACCTTCAGGGCCATCTCCTTCCCCTGCTGGGAGGTAGTCCCTAGCCTGCCCGGACAGATAGTACCTCAGAAACAGGCCCCTTATGGGATGTTGGACGCCTCTGCTCATGTCCATCATGTCCTTCATAAGCTCCTTGACCGGTGCCCCCTCGATAGACATGTAGGCAGTGCCGACGGTGATCATGAGGTAGAGCCGAGGCACGATATTGCCGGCATACTGGACGAGTTCATAGAGATCGGCGAGGTGGTTCACGGGGTGGTTTTCTCGGAGATGGACAGAGAGGTAGCGGAGGGCATCGAAGACGGCCATGTAGAGCTCGTAGTACTGCTTGGGGCCGAGACTGGATGTTCGCAGCTCGGAGACGAGGGTGGAACTAGATGAGCAAGAGCATGTGAGTCCGAGTCCAGGGGGCTGTTGGCCTGTCTGTGTGAAGCTCCAGATGGAGACGGCGTGGTGCGAGAGCATGCAGCATGCGGATGGGGGTGTTTGGCTCGTGACACTACGTACCAGCATTTCAGGGCATCCATGAGCTTGCCAGGCATATCCAGACACTTGCGCATCAAGCCGGTCTGGTGGCGCACTGCCTCGAGGGCATCGCTGAGCAGGCGGACCTGATCCTCGGGCGGGGCAGGGGCAGCCATGGCGTCGGACAGGCTTCTGATCTTGCGGATTGATTGCTTCTTCTGCTCGAGATATCGTCCACCGATCCACCCTATGGCGGCCTCGCCGTACTGGGTGGGCGCAATAGTTCCGTCTCGGTGCAGGGTCGGGCGCCGCAGTCGCACTCTCGGTCGCAGTTGCGGTTGCTGTCACAGTCGGGCGGTTGGCCGCGTTGAAGGGTAGGAAATAGGGTGGGAAGGAGATGCGAGCGGAAGGTAAGCCAAGAGCAGGCAGGGTCGTGGACGCCGGGATAGCTGGAATTAGTCCAGAGAAGATGGACGGGACGTCTGGGACAAGGGAAGGCGACCAACTCCTGCAGCACCCTGGCAGTCAATCAAAGAACCAATCAGTCAGTAATTCAGTCAGTCTATCAATTAATTCATGGACAGCATACTGGGTATGATATGGGCACGGCAGCAGAAGGAGCGTGGGCTTGGGCGTGGGCGTGGGTGTGGGTATCTTGTCGAGCTCTCCCACCTTAGCACAAGCGAGCTCCCGCTTGCTTCGTCACCGTCAGACTAGGTAGACTAGACAGGTAGACAGGTAGACTAAGAAGCCGCAGGTGGGTACCAGTCCCAAGGGGCTTGGGGGGGGGGGGTTCGAGCTGGATGACTCAGCCTGCTCAGCACCCAGCTCCCTCGCCTTGGAGACCGTCTCCTCCACTGCCTCTTGCTCCACCACCCTTACCCCATTTAGTCTATACGCGTTGAACCTTGGTACCCTGCCAGCCTGCTTGGACTCGCCTTCTCAAGTTGTCCTCACTTGTCATCCTTGTGCGATTCACCATTGTGTCGGTCTATGCCGGGTCTGTGTAGGTCTCATCCCCCGAATTTCATGTGAGCTCCAAACTGGTCTGATCCTGAGCTTTTGCATACGCCGGGTCAAAGTTGGATGTCGGTGTTTTTCCTCCTTGCTTCTGTAGCAGGACGGGTCTCTTTCGTATTCTCAGCATCAAATAATGAATTCATATCCAGTAACGTACACAAATCATAGCTTCGCCCTTTGACTTCAAAACTCTCCCAATCTTCACATCTCAATTGCCATGTGACATCCCAATGGCATCATTCCCATTACATATTTGAAACAGTCCACCCAGCTTTTCGTAGGAATTCTATTTACGGCGACAAATTTAGCTGTTTGTAGTCATCATCACGGTCATGGAATGGGGTTGATTCTCATCTTAGGACAAGTCTCATCTCGAGTACGGCGCCGTGCATCCGCCCTGTCAGACTCAGTAAGGCCAATATCGTTAACAGCAAGTTATGTATCCTGAGCTTCTCTCTGCCACCCTGTTCAGCTCTCGCAGCAACAGGCTCTGGTCCTCAGCGAGGACCACCATCCGATGAACTTTCTTGCATGTTCAAGAGCTTGGTTCAAGTCAGAGGCCGTGTGGCAAGATTTGCATCTCACTAGGGAGATCTCGGAGGCCCAGGTACGAAGGCCCAGGTACGGAGGCCGTAAGCATAGACCGAGAAGACTTACTACACCGAATCCAACAGCAGAAAGAGATAGAGACACTGGCAGGGTTTTGCAGAGTCCTCGCCTTGCGATTTAGATATTTCGACAAAGGAATGGCTTCGTAGTAACAAGCATCATCCATGATCACATTCCCATTGAATGTGAACAGTCATTTGACCTTCACACACCTCGCTACCCTCGCAGCCATCCAAGTCCCACAACGCTGAAAATGCCCTGACGGCTCGCGGTGTATTCACGCACCAACGTTGACAGCTTGGATCTGAGCGAAGCCGGCACAACAGAAGGACGCGCCAGCATGTACAATCTTTTTCCACACAGCCAGCTCTTCGTCGTTACGCGGAGCGTAAATGAAGGTGTAATTCCATGGCAGAATTCCCCCACCACTCAACCTGTGCCGCCTGCCCCATCCCAATTCAATCACCCTCTTCTGATCTACCAGGCTCATTATCAAATGCGTGCTCCCGTCTGGCGGGTGAATGTGACACATTTCACCTCTAGTACTCCGCAGAATCTCGGGTCGGTCCTGCTCGTCGGTTTGTAGAAAGGCCCTCATCCCCATCGCCGGAACCGGGCCCTCCAAGACACTCGTCTGTGTTTGCAAGACATGATCATTTGCGGCAACTAGTGCATCCAGGTGCGCATACATGATCTTTTTCATCTCGGAACTCGCAATATCGCTGACCTGCCTCTGAGGAGCAACGAAACCAGGGATCTTTGGTGCTTTGTTCCCGGCGCGCCAGCTAAGCCCTTCAACGGCGGTCTTGGGCAGGAAGCTTTCTCTGTCGTATGGGCCTGCAACAGCCTCCACATCGTACGGGGCCGGGACGGTGGTGTCCTTTCGGGATTTCAGAGACATGCGGAGCTGAGTATACCAACCCCAGAACGTATCAGGAAGACCGTGCGGGCCGAGGGCGATATAAACGCGGTAGTCACGGTAGGCAATGATCGTAGCTCCAAGCAGAAGGGTAGCGGTAGTTGTCATGACAGGGCGGGTTCTGAGGTAAGACGCCATGGTTTTCAGACCGTCCATTTTTGAGTTCGTAGAATTATCGTTGGGCTTCCAGCCTCCTCGCCTGTGGCTTTTCAGACTGATTATTTCGAAAAAAAATGCCCAGATGGTTATCTAGCTTTGAATGATTCTCTGCCAACGGTCTGGGAGATACAGGACTCGGTCGAGAAGAAGCCTTCTTAAATGTAAATTCATCTTGATGGCCGTAATAGGTCGTTGCATTTTGAGCTCGAAACACCGAGGTGAACCGTGACACAGGATCACAAAAACCGCCATGCTTTGCACTTTGGCAAATACAAGTCGATGTAGGAGGTCGTAACCCCGAAGCAGCAGGGAGAAATCCTTAGTACCTATGTATTTACACGTGACTGTGCCACGCTGCTAGCGTCGGATTTCTCATCCTGCGCTGAACATCGTCATGAGCTGCGCACATTGTCTTACATCCGAGCCTCGGCGATGAGTCTCGGATCTCCGAGCGAGGCATCTACCAATGAAAACATGAAAGCCGTTTCAACTCAGCTTGAACCCACAGTATTTAACCCAAATGAACTCTGACAACTTGCCACATTTGTCAGGCGGAGCAGCGTTGCTAAGGCGCACAGCATCAAAAGCACCAACAGAGGGTAACCTCGTGGTAACACGGGGGCCTGAAGCCGCACATGATATGGCCACCGGCTAACGAATGGTCACCTACGGCCTTCCTACGAGGAGTGGAAGGCAATGCACAAGCGTCCGTCATAGCCAAGTGGACTCCAAGCCTGATGAAATGACACCAGGAGGCGATATAACAGACAGTGGCAGTAAGATATTCATATAGTATGTGTGGTTACGACGAATATGCGGTTTTCCGCTGGAAAGGTTTTGTGACATTGCAAGTTTCGCCCTTGCATCTTTTTTGGGAAAAAGCTTTTTGGCATGCCATCGATAGGCGGGTAGAACACGGAAAGGTCTTTGTGATCTCATGCTGGTCCTGGACGTGTTTGTCGATGCTGCAACAGGAGCGCCAATGGAGGGTTATGTAGAATTGGGGAATCTTCACGTGCTATGCTTGGGTCGCCAGGCCACGAATTCACTTGCGGAGAAGACAATCTGAACAATTTGCTGCTATCTTCTTACCTCTTAACGAAGGCTGAATGAGCAAACATGTCAACCCTCTACCGCAGTCCTTGGATATTGAGGTGTTTTCCTGCAAAGTAGACAAGCTGAAGCGTGCCTTAAGTCAGTGAATTGTGTTAGTTGGTGACTAGAACGGTATTACTAGTTTCCCCGTGGATGTACACTAATCAGAAACCCCGCAAATATCGAAGATTTTGAAGAGGAGATTGGTAAGCCTCTGAATACAAGACATATAAGTATCACCAAGAATTCCACACTAAGACGAGATCTTAATAATAATTGCAACGAATCAAGTCACTGCTCTTTTAAAAGAATCTTTTAGTTCCTCATCCCAACCAAGACATTACCCCCCGATATCAGCATGGCCAAGACTCAGTCCGCGATCACCTGGCCGGCCAACTTCACCCCGGGCGAAACAGACAACTTTGTATCCAACGAAGTCATCGCCAAGGGGATCACGTCCGCAGAGATATGGGCGCTACTGAACGATATCACAAAATGGGAGTCGTACTACCTAAATTGCGGCCAGATCACTGCGCCCGAGTCGGGTCCCATGCTCAACAAAGACGACATCTTTAAATTTGCCACGTTTGGTTTTCCGCCGCTGACATGCACTGTCGAAGAGTCTGTGACACCGGGGAAATCCGCCGCGGGAAGGCTGGCGTGGAGCGCTGAGGCGGGTGAAGGGGTCGCAATCTATCACGCGTGGCTTGTGGAGGACTTGGACGGTGGCAGGGTGAGGATTCTGACACAAGAAAGCCAGGTTGGGCAGATTTTTAGGGAATGGTCGGAAGCGAAGCCGAACAAAATGCTGCTGGGCCACCAGGACTGGTTGGATGGGTTGGTTAAGGCGGCAAGAGGGCAACAGGTGGACGAGACGAACCTAAAGAGTGTTGGGTTCCCTCAGAGGACTTGACGTACTTGATCGTTGAGGGCGCAGGAGCCGCCCATGTTCAATGCTGGCCTGGCCTGACTATCTCGTTTATCAGCCCGCGAACGCAGGGAAGCTGAAGTTCGTCAGTGTTCCAGGCCTCATGACTGGTCTCAAATGTATTACACCTCCCTTCGTGGGAATGTAAAGGCATGGCTCCGCGCGTCTTGTAACTTGAGACAAAAAGGAAATATACAATGTGTAGGGTTCGGGTATGTGACCGGGCACATGAACACTACGTCACTCCAGAGCTTGAAGTGAACGATGTACTCGCTCTTAACGACACATCTTCTACATTGGCATCACAAAACGAGAAGAAACTACCCGTCATCCAGGAAGATGACCACTCCCTCTTTTTCGCTTACCACGCACCTCATTGATGTTGACCCATCGGGGTACAAATCCGCCACCGAAACTCCCTTTCTCGCGGCGGCCGGAGAGGGGCGTCTCGACAAGCAGACCCTGGGCAAATGGCTTGCTAACGACCGGCTCTACCTCCACGCCTATATCAAGGCCGTCGGACGTACGCTGTCTGTCATCGACCTGCCGCAAACAACCCCGGAGCCAGCAACTGAGGCGGCGCCCGTGACACGATTCGTCGACTGGCTCTTCTCTACCTTGACGGCTCTGCGGACGGAGGAGCGCTTGTTCATCGATGTGGCTCGCAGGTACGACCTGCCAATCGACCTTGAGACTATGACTACCACCGAGGGCGGAAGGCATGTTCTTCGAGTCCCAGGCACCTCAAAGCTGCCCGGTCTTGTCATGTTTGAAAAGCTCTTTGGGTCGCTGCACCCCGCTGCGAGCGTCGACAGGAGCCTGCCTCTCCCATGGCTGGAAGCTGCCATTGTCTTTTGGGGCACTGAGAAGACTTACTCCGACGCTTGGACATGGGCCAAATCCAAGCAGACCGGGAACGCTGGACCGGAAGATGCAGACGGAGGTGCCTTGAGAAAGGAATTCATCCCAAACTGGGCTAATAGCGAGTTCGCGGCCTTTGTTCACCAGCTGTCCGGCATCATTGACCATGCTGTTTCCGAAGTGTCGAGTGTTCTGGGCGGAGATGTTCAAAACTCACTTGTTCAGAGATCGGAGAAGGTCTGGAGGGAGTTAGTAGCTGCGGAGACCGCTTTTTGGCCTAATGTCTTTTAAGCCTCGACTTCCACCCTCTCGTTTTCCAAGGTCACTCGAGAGCAGACTGCACATGCACCCCGGCGTTGCCGCGGCCCAACACTAGCGGCCTGTCTTCCCGTGAATCGATGCGAAAGCAGGATGACCGCAGACGCTAGATCGCAGGAATGGTGGGTTCTTCAGCCCAGTGTCACATTTGCAAGGGCACCTTTTAAGCTGTACACAAGATAAGTGGCTGTGAGGATACGAATGTGATTATCGCGTCTTGAAAATTAATAAGACGGAGATCTAGATCAATATTGTATGGAGATACTTCCCGTGGTCTCTATCCGCCCCTAGTGCCTTTCTTGCTTGGGTAATGCCTGGTCTGCCAGCAATGACGACATGACTTAACAGTTTTCTCCCCTTACAAAATCTACGTACCAAGTTCATCAAAAGCGGATTTACCAAGTCCCACTTTATGAACTGCCGTGGCATTGTGATTTCTAATACCAAATCGCATGGTAGTAATGGTGACTTCATAGCCTGGTCTGAATGAGAAACTAGACATGATATAAAATAAAGCGTCACACGCTGTACTGGTAACTTGGTCATGTATTCCACAAACCATTTAAAGACTGGAAGACTGAACATACTTTCACGCATAATATTACTGCAGTGAAAATTCCACTTTTACTTGTGTCTCAGGAATCGATCAGAAGCTAGTATGGCGTCTACACGTTATGAAGCCGAGGATGTTGACCCCAGCCCTCTGGGCCAGCCCCTGAAGTTCGAATTCAGTGGTCTGACAGCAAAGAATCGTTTTATGAAGGCAGCTATGACAGAGCGCCTATCAACATGGGATGCAAACAACCTCGAGAAGCGAGGCATCCCGACACCAGAACTCATCAACGTATATCAACGATGGGGACAAGGCGGCTTTGGGGTTATTCTGTCCGGAAATGTTATGCTCGAATATGACCATCTCGAAGCTCCCGGAAACCCGATCATTCCTGTGGATGAACCTGCTCAGGGCAAAAGATTTGAAGCATTCAAGGAGCTGGCTACTGCTGCGAAGAAGGAGGGGAGTTTGTTTGTGGCGCAGTTGAGCCACCCTGGACGTCAGGTGTCCGAAGACGTTCAGAAGCACCCCATTTCTGCAAGCGATGTACAGCTTGAGGGCGACGTCATGGGGATGAAATTTGCCAAGCCTCGGCCGATGGAACAGAAGGATATCAGTCGGGTTATCGAGGGCTTTGCACATGCGGCCGAGTACACTCACAAGGCCGGTTTCGACGGTGTTCAGTTGCACAGCGCCCACGGCTATCTACTGGCCCAGTTCCTTGCTCCATCAACAAACAAGCGTACCGACCAGTATGGAGGCTCACTCCTGAACCGCGGGCGCATTATAATGGAGATTGCAGACGCAATTAAGGCCCGTGTAAAGGATCCATCCTTTAGCTTGGGCATCAAGATTAACAGTGTCGAGTTCCAAAAGGGCGGTTTCAGTCCGGAGGACTGCGCTACGCTGTGCCAAGAGCTGGAGAAACATGGTTTCGATTATGTTGAACTCTCTGGTGGTACGTACGAGGAGCTGGCGTTCACACATAAGAGGGAATCCACAAAGAAACGGGAGGCTTTCTTCCTCGAGTTCGCCGATACCATAGTGCCAAAACTCAAGAAGACCAAAGCGTATGTTGTCGGCGGCCTGAGAACCGCTGGCGCCATGGTGAAGGCTTTGGACTCTGTCCACGGAGTGTCACTGGCAAGACCCATTGCGCATGAGTTTGATTTGCCCAAGAAAATTTTGGAGGGCAAGGTCAAGAGTGCAATTCAATACAAGTTGGATGAGCAAGACTTTGGAATCACAAACATGGCTGCTGGAACACAGTAAGTAGTCAGCATCTGCCCGGGCTCATCAGCAATGTGCTAATACCATGACAACAGGATCCGACTCGTTGGGCAGGATAAGGCGCCCCTCGATCTGAGTCAGGAAAAGCACAAGGATGCGTTCTTGAAGTCCATGGAGAAATGGTCTGAAGGAATGGCTAATAATAAGGACGGTTCGAAGTTTGGGTATGTGGATATTGAGGGCACGCAACTTCAACCTTTTGGGGCTGCTTATGCTTCTTGAATATATGTTTTGATTGCAAGCTAAGGCTTTCCTTGCTCGATTCCAGTCGATTTTGTACCTAATTAGAGCCTTGTCTCAAATATTCATCTCGCATTTCTCATTATTAACTACACTTGTCCCGCTGAGCTCTGCCAAAGTATTGACGGACACCCAAAGTCGCCTCCGATCCATTACCGTTATGCTTGTACAGCCCGATAATGAATTTGACGGCCCCGCGCCAAATGTAATTTCGAAAGATGGTCACTCCAAGGACACACGCTTAATATTGGTTGTAATATCGCTCACCCAGACTCCGCCACAGCCCACGATGCTCTTTTAAACCATACACCATGGCATTAACCAAGCCTGTAAGCTGTGTCATTGCCTGTAATGCTGACAGCCAACTTGACCTGTTGCCGCTGAGTTCGACGAAGCGATTTGCTAGACCTGGGATCCACACAAGTATGTAGGACAAGGGAAATGCGCTGAGCAAGAACCAATGCCACGTTTCCTGGTCGAGCTTTGAGCTTTGTATGATCCGCAGCCGTGGCTTGAGTGCAAGTCTCCGCTGTCTCGTTTGCCTCTCTACATTATCATCGTACGAGAAAGCCGATCGAGTCAATTCGGGACGCTTGATCGGGGTTTCTTTGTCTTGCAGATGCGAGTTAATGAACTGTTTCGCCTATGAGTCTCGGACTTCGTGGTACTTACCATCATCTAAGCCGCCACCCAGAACAGGACTCTTGCCTTTCAAAATATCATCGTGTGCGTGCATCAGTTGCTCCTCGCCCTGCGTCAACTCTACTTGGGAACCGTAAGTTATAGAGTAGTGGTGCTGGTTGCTGTTTTCCCTCGCCATCAGACGTCGACGGACGAGAGTGAATATGATTGCATAAAGGACAATGACAACGACGAAGATCAACATTCTCCAACCGTGCCCGAGAACATATCGCAGCCATAATGGGTTTGGTGAGATCCAGCACCAATTTCCTGATACGGGTTCAAGTTTCCCCAGGGCCAGAGCAGTCGTCCCTGTAATAGCTGGGATTACCCACACGGATAAGCAGATGAGGACCGTGAGTAACATCGACGTGTCGGAGACCCAGCGGTTGAAATTCAGCGTCATGAAGGTCAACACGGCAATCGCGAGGACGGAGAAATCTGCCGCCTTAGATATAAATATGAGCAACAAGTACCGTTAATACATAATCTGCGGCACTCATACTTACCTGGACTGACACTTGGCCGAGCCAACCATTGAAACTGCATGATGGGCCAGTAGGAAGCAAAGCCTTGTGAGCAAGGACCCAACCGCCAGAGAAGGTGTTGTTTGTAGAGTTGATGAATTCTGTTCGCACAGCGAGCATTAGGTCAGTCATTTGGATGTTGCTGCTCGTGGAGGGAATCGGCCTGTCTCACCAGCCAAGGTCAAATTGATAACGAGAGCATATCGGCTCGACCTTTTCTTGGCGGGATCATTGGAAATCATCCACATGAAAAGCACTGCGGCCGTAGCAGCACTCGACAAAAAACTGCAAATAAACGTAGGTATCGTAATCGCAGGTTGCCAGGGCATGGTGGCAGTCCAGACGGCATGTAATTCTAGAGGTGCAAACTCGAATGACCAAGCGATGAGATAGGTTAGGAATTCATCGAAACTAGCATAATAGCGGAACCAAAAATACCTAAATGAGAAGAAATGACTATTTTATTGCAGTGAGGCAGTGCGGTGGAAAGGAGGTACCTAATCTCGCGTAAACACTGGGCTTAGGTAATTACTGAATGACTTATAAGCTGTACGGTCGCCAGCCCAAAGATGACCAAAGTGGTTGGATGCAAACAGTATCGTTGCGTTGCATGCAGATTCTGGGGATGCAGCCTGAAGCTTAAGTGTGTGTAACCGTTCCATTCTCCAAACACTTGAGTTTGGTCGCGCTCGTCGCCGCCTTTGGTTGCACGGCACGGCGAACCTTATTCTGAAACGGTAACCTTATAACAGCACACAATATCTGAGGTGCTGTGTGTGCGATTGGAACTTTGTGGTCGAAAAGGTCAGGGCGAACAAGCTTTGCTAGGAATCCTTTGCGTTGATCTCGATGAGTGGACAAGAATTTGCAAGTGATTCGTCACGATTCAGACTTTCCGCCTATGCTAGTGAATCTTTACCGCGAACAAGTCTCGATTCAGGCTTTCACACGGTCAAACTGCGAGTCCAGGAGGTTTCGACAAATTCAATCTTAATCGGAAAACCACTACGGGAGATATAATTGTGGATCACTGTGTATCCGAGCAGACCTCAGCCCTACCCCTGGCTTCTGTTGACTAGATCATCAGTCCAACAAATAACCTTGAAACACTCACGACAATCTCTTGAAGATCATATACGTACCTTCGGCGGGGTTTTGAGCTGATCATTCCTTGTCCACCTTGCTCCCGAGCAGACACGAATGGGACCCACATGCCCCTATGCTCGTCCCAACCCAGTCGACCGGGACCCCGGCTGTCTCGGCACAGACTACAGATATGCCCAATTAGCCGTTTCACTCTATTTAACAGTATTTGGAGGTCGACTTCCATCCATTAACACCCTGACACCTTTCTGAACGCTGTATGATCACCATGTCGGACGCATCGTTACCCGATAACTTGGTGTCATACTCTCATTATTGCAAATACATTATATAGAATTTCTAGTGATAATGATTGGTAGCGTAAGATCTGACGGTCAATTTGCTTGAATCAGCTTTCCGCCCCCCCGCCCCTCCTTTTTGCCCCCCCGCAAGAGCTAACTATTGGAATACAGTCCGTGGTTTGGGGGGGAAGGCTTTAGTAAAGGCAGGAAAGCTGTCTTGTGTGGGCGCATGGGTAACGATTATCGCTGACTTGGCGGCTATACGGACTATATTTTATAACATGGCTTGAAGACAGCGACTCAGGGGGAGATCCTGCTCAAGGGAACGCCGTTGCTTTAAGAGTAAGGCTTGATTGGTCAGAAATATGCTTTGGGCTCAAGTCTCATGGTTTCGGGTTGTTTTGACAAGAGCGAATCGCTCAAACTGGGGACTCCCTAGGGTCTCGTTTCCGATCGGTTGCACAACACGCGGATTTAGGAGCCAATGGATGAATTGTCACGATACCTGTCGGCATTTTCGGCTTGATCGGTGGGTGAGCTTAGCAGACGGCCGCAATGTTTCGTCTGACAAAGTACAACGACACACATTTCACGACCCTCACACTTTCTCCTCATGTCTTACTCAGTGCTTGATATGATTCAAGACCATGATACCTAGCCACGAACTGAGGAGGGAGGAGAGGCCTTGTCAGAGGTGTGAAGTTGACCGAGAAGAGATAGGCTATCCCGGGTCTTTAGTCGGAGATATGTTGTCGTCCCGAACTTGGTAGGGTGCCCAACTTATTTCATTTGCTTTGCGTCTGATCAGGTTGCATCAAAGAAAATTGTATGTTCTGAAGGGTGAATGGTACTATGCGGTGGTGTAGGATATAAACAACAGTAACACCAGTTATCAGATCAATGATCGGGCGTTTCACCTCCCTAAGTATAAGAGCTAACACAGCTAATCGCATCATTCTGGTGGGTGTCGAAGTCAGGAGTCGTGATTTTAGACCTTGGTCAGAGCCCATTGTCTAATCATCGCTGTGGTTTTTACACTGTATCTCATCTTGCACCGCGATATTCTCTCATCCGAAGTGATGCTGCATGACTCTTGACGACAGTGCTTCGTCGTAGCATGGCCTTTCAACTGTATTTTGATGCTGATCTGAGAAGAGCTTTGCTTTGGCTTGTGAGAAGATCGCTGCCCAAATGAACACCGTAGAATGTGAACAGAATTTTGTGTCAGACAAAAGAGCACAGCAAATATGCATCGATTTCGCTGCAAGCCAAGTCGAAGGCCGAGTAGCACGGCTGGTGTGGCCCAGCATTGATTGACACAACTCTTAGTTGATTGACAGAAACCTTTGTAGAAAGTGTGTCGGGTGTTTTGTCAACGCTGATGGCCGATTGTTGGGGTGGCTGCAGGACGATGATTGATACAACTAAGTTGGTGTATCTTTGTAAGTACCTGGATCTCTAATCCCGTATTTTTAAGTCTTCATATGGGCCTGGAGTTATGTGAGAAGATTAACCAGGAAGAAAAGCAAGTAGTAACTAATTGACAAGAGTGAAGGAAATAATCAAGGCAGTTCACATTCGACTATTGCGCCCTTCCAGGCGTCAAATGTATAAATAGGATGAGAACATCTCATTTATATAAACATTTGAATCCTCCCGTACGTAGAACGATAGGTGTCCATCAGTATATATTACAAAAAAAATAACTTAGATAAGGCTGGGTTTGCGCAGATACCTTTTCGTGATTCAAAAAATGAACGAACTCTTTTTTCACATATTATTGGAAAGTTAAACCTCGTGTGAGGGATATCCCTCGCATTCTCCAATGACGATGGCTACTAAGCGAAATCAAGTTGCTCGAAGGGTCCAACACCGCATACTACTTGTCCCCACAAGCCAGATAAATATATAAGCATTAGCACTTAAAGAAAGAATGTATACCAAGCAAGATTAATTACCTCCAAACTAATTTCAAACCCTCATCAAAAGCTGGATCAAGGCAGACTGAGCTTATGAATAGCACAGATTGTAGCTATAGCATTCAAGTAAGCTCAATTGCCAGAAACAACAGCACAGCCCATTTCCCTTGTCCTCCGCTCTAGATCTGCCGCTTCTATATACGCTGACAGTCACATGTATCTCGTGTGCATACTATTATAGACTCACAGGGTCCGAGGCTTTAACCATGCTTGAAACAGTGGCCGAGTCAGCCTTTTGATCCTTGGGCTTTGAAACGTGTTGGAGGTGGCCGATATGTGTTTTTCTTTTTTCTCTTTCTCCTTTTGTTTGTTTTCAATTCGTCGCTTCTGGAGAACACTCGCCTGGTCTGCCTGGCGTCAGCGGCCCATTGCCTGCGAAGCTCTATCAAACTATACCCAAGTAGACTAAATCATGCGCCATGGTCGTGACGCCCAGTGGAACAAGAGATCCACCTCGAATTGAATACGAGCAAAATATGTGTCACTTAGCTTGGAGACCCATAAAGCCTGATGTGCCATCTCCGGCACGCTGACTTGCTATGTTTACCGTTGTCTCATGACCCGGACAGAGCATCTGACAGACTATACCATCAAGTTGCCTCAGGATCAGACCAAGCAAACACACCTGGAACAATATGCTACTCAGCATCAGCAAGCATTTTCTCCGAGAAGTGGCATAAGAAGCTTAACTCACAAGACCCCTACTTGCTTTTAGGACCATATGTTTTGCCACACAATCGCACTGAGTGCTGCTAAGTCTACAATTCGCAATAGCTAACGAAAGATCATAAACTGCTCCCCGATAACGCAATTCGTTTGTACCATGAAGTATCACAGCAGGTGGGAAGCGAATCAGATCCGGTCAGCCCTGGTGACACGGAATTGAAGTCCACGCCCATTCTGCGCATTTTCTTCTTCGCAAGCTCAAGATACCTGTAATTGCGGATAGTTGCAGATCGAAGAATTGAGCTCCTCGGCATGTCGGGTTTCGAGGTATTGAGTCTCGTCCTCAATCACAGACAGCTTACTTCCGAAGAAATAAGACGAGGTCGTGAACGAATGGTATTACTGCTTTAGTAGGCGATAATGTTTCTAGCTTTGTCAGCATAAACCCAACACTGTAACGACGATTCTCATGGTTTTGTGGAAGACTTACGCGAGACAATATTGCAGCTCGCCCCTAACGAGAAACCTCGCTCATGTGTTAGTTGAATACGACTTTCGTCGAACTCTGGTGGCGGCACCTGAAAGCCTAAGCCCTGCCAACTCGGTTAGGGGTGCTTGGACGAGCCCCTTGAGTAGCTCATGAGATTTTCAACCGGAAGCGGCCCAGCTCGTCGGAAGGGGGCCAGGGGCTACGAGTCAAGCCGACCCATGTCGTGGGGTATATCAGTGGATTGTAAGAACATAATCGCCTGTTTGCGTACCTGCGTTAGTAGTTGGAAACGGTCCGAAAAGCTGGGGTTGTGGGGACACGCGTGGTCACGATGTAACGGTAAATAAACGAATTTGTCTGATTGATTTGTTCGCGGAGGTGTGCTCGGATGGACCAGGCCAATGTGGGTCCCATTAGAGGATGTCAAGCAAGGTTCTTATCATCTGCAGTTGTCCACAGCTATATTTAAGGGGCGCGGCCCCTCCAGTGTGGACAGCTAATTCAGCTGGCCAGCATAACACCAACTGGGCAGCGGCATCGTGGGTCCAGAAAGACGACACAAGAGGAGGACAAAATGGTTGCTCAGAAGTTTGGCGCCGCATTGGCGGCTCTAATGTCGTCGACTGCCGCCGCCTCGTCGATTTCGAGACACAGGAACACTGCACGTGCGGCAACTCCCGTCGTGCATCTTGACAATGGGCTCTCGGTGCAGGGCCGAATCGCTCCCGCAGCATCAACCGTTGCAGAGTTTCTCGGCATTCCATACGCACAGCCACCAGTCGACGACCTACGATGGGCACCTCCTCAGGATTATGAGGTCGCTTCCAACAACTCGGTTGTAAACGCCACAGCATTGCCACCTTCCTGCTGGCAGTACATCTCAGTTCACCCAGGTATTCTTCGGACCGATGCACCGGAGTATATGATAGGTAATGCTGGAATGGCCGAGGACTGCCTAACGATGAGCATATGGGCACCAGCAAAAGCTCTGGAGGCCGAGGAAGGGTTGCCAGTCCTCATCTGGTTCTACGGCGGAGGGTTTGCTACCGGCGGAATCGATGTTCCGTACCAAATCCCCGTGAACTGGATTGAGAGATCGCAGTCTCACATCGTAGTCTCGTTCAAGTGAGTTGTATCACTTTCTTAAGATGCATTGATCCGAGGCAGCATTCTGACCAATTCGCAGTTACCGCCTGAACATCTTTGGATTCCCCACCGCAGCCGGCCTGACAGAGCAGAACTTCGGTCTCATGGATCAGAGATTCGCAGTCGAATGGATCAAAGAGAACATTGCCAAGTTCGGTGGCGATCCTGAGCGTATGGTCATCTGGGGACAGTCCGCCGGATCAACCGCCGTAGACCTGTACAACTTCGCATATGCCGAGGAGCCCATTGTGAAGGGCCTGATCATGGACTCTGGCACAGCCCATCTTGACATACTAATTAACCGAGAAAACACAGATTTCTCCAGCTTCAGCCTTGTGGCAGCTAATCTTGGCTGTGGGAATCAAACCAGCTCCGAGGCGGAACTTGCGTGCATGCGCAAAGTGCCTGCTTCAAAGCTCGAGAATTTTGTCGCAACGTACGAGGATTCGGGGGCCTCTCCCTCCATCAATTTTATTCCAGTGGTAGACGACAACCTTGTGTTCAACAATTATACACAGAAAGCTGCGGACGGAGAAATGTCTGACCTGGTAAGTGCCTAATTATCCTGTCATGTGAGCAGGCGAAGTTCACTGAAAACATGGCTGATCAACGAAATCAAAGCCTGCAATTATCGGCTTCAATGAAAATGAAGGCCTGTTTTTGACAACCTACAATGCCACCAACCCAGATTTCGCAACTGCTTTGGAGTACTCATACGATTATTTCTGGTGCCCGGCAACTTTGACAACCTAGTAGGTCGCCTCTTCTGGGCGCGAATTAACGACCCCTACAGAAAACTGACCAAGATCTGCAGTGAGCGCCTTGAGAACAATCGCATCACTCACCGGTACTATTATACCGGCAACTTCACCAATATCAGCCCTCAGCCCTGGATGGGTGCGTACCACGAGTCCGAGCTTCCCATGCTGTTTGGCACGCACATGGACTTCCGCGGGAATTCGACCCCGTTCGAGTATGCCGTCAGCCACACCTTGCAGGATGCCTACGTTGCATTTGTCGCAGATCCGGTAAACGGCTTGAACTCGATCGGCTGGCCTGCGTATGAGGGGCCCGGAGGGACTGTGATGCAATGGGCAGATATGTCAAATCTGACTTTGGCTCACCTGACGACTGTGACAGAAATTGAGGAGGGCTGCCAGAACAAGGGTCTGCTTACCTCGCTCGCCCAGGGATCGTAATCGAGCATATTCACGCTTCCTGTTCACATGTACAAATTTCAGGATAATAGTGTCCGGTAGACCTTATTGCATTTTCAGGCAAAGCGTTTCTAAGTCATCAGTTCTGTTGTTAGGCACAACTCTGTCGAAGACAACACCCGCACAGTAAATCTTTACCCAAGTGTGTCCATCTCCGTGCGAAAGAAGTCCGTCAGTCCCTTTTCTATGGAAGCAGAGATAGCCGCATACAGAATCATGCCCGGACACTTGGGCACAGGCAGATATTTCACATCCGAAACGACGTCGAGCTCTTCGATTCCTTTAACCTGAGACAATTCTGTGATCCATTGAAGGCTTTCATGCTGGATGAGGCTCAGCAGCCTGATATCGGCCTCGCTCAGCTCTTGCACGCCCTCCCACGGCTGCCCTGGCCTGCCACCTTCTACCACGAGCCGCAGCTTCTTTACGGACCTTGACTGGGTCAAATAACGGCACAAATATGACCATTCGTGTCTGTCGCTGGTGCAGTCCAGACAAGGAAGCGGTCCCCGTTTGTAGACGGAGATGCCGGTGACGAGAGACCGGGCGTGCGGTGAGCGGTCTTGAAGAAACGGCACGACAGCCTCGATGTGATTCCCGAACTCGAACATATGTTTGCCGTAGAGCATATGGCAAGTCTCGTTGTGAATGAGACGACAGACGCTGAGTATGGAGGTGTGGAACTCGGCATCCGCACTGGCGAGGTGGTAGGTGGTTTCAAAACAGCGCCGGCTGAACATGGACGTCCGTTCTATCACATGGTACTTTGTGGATCGCCTTGGTATAACAGTTTTTTGGTTTCCAACCTCAACTTCCCATTGTTTGTATCTGGAGTCCGGCCGATTGCGAATCGAAAGCCACTGGTTACCGCCGTCATCGAGCAGATATCCATATATATGTAGGCGGATTTCGGTTGGAATCCAAAGGAGAGGGCTCTTCTGTCGTTGAGACATGCCTATTTCTTTCTGTTCTTCCGAATATTGATGGGCAACAAGAGGCTTTTCCCAATAGGTTTTGTGTCTTATGTCACGTTGGAAAACAATGAGAGGGTATTCCGTCTCTTGCATGAGAGGTAGGTCAAGAAGCGTCACGTCCCAGACCAGGTCTGGACTGGGGGATACATATGTACCCATTAACATTTCATCCATGGCGGGTACGTGGCCATCAAGGTTCTTCCACAGACTGCTTGTGTGAAAGGCGATGCTAATCAAGCAAAGTTGATCTCAGGCGGGACCCCACATCCCCAGGTGTCCATCAAGGTACGCGACGCGGGCTCTTCGATCCGTTAGCACTGATTTGTTCTTCTCCCTACTTGGGCTAATCATGTCGCGCGACCGTATTGCATTGCACCCGAGCCAGCAAATTGTTAATTGAAGGCTCTCTGAGTTTTGGACGTGATGAAATGGCAGGACTGAAACGCAAAGAACAATTGTGAGCACTACCTTCGGGTGACCTTTTCTGGCCTCTCATCTATCACAGGCCTCGAACGGACGTGAGCTGAACCTGCCTGCGTTCCGATGGTTGAGACGAGCCTGGCCGCCTCAAGACAGTCGAGCAACAGACAGTGAAAATCAGCCGGAAACACCGTCATGCTGTTCTGTGGGAAATGTTCAGCACGGAATTGATCCAGCCATACGGGGTTTCGTCTGACGAATCATCAAGTTCTTGGGCTGGAGCCACGTCCTTTGACGAGGCGGTACGAATGAAAGACTTCGCCTCTTGGGATCCAGCACGGCTGGATGAGGTATGGTTCGAGTCATCGTCGGTTTCGACCACACCGAGCTTCTCGTGTAAGACGTACCCATAGTAGCCGAGGGTTCCCTTGTCGCTGTCGAGAATTTGCATTTTCACATGCCAGAGCCGTTCAGTTGAATTCAAAAACGGCCGGATGAAGAGCGTTGGTCTCGAGGTGATTGAAAAGACCATTCCATCGTCCTTGAGCACGCGGTGGATTGCCTTCATGTACTTACTTGTGTTGTTTCCACCTCTTGTGGTGGGCTCCAGCCGGTCTCATAGACCATAGCATCCAGAGTACCTTTGTCAAAGGCCAACTGCGAGGTGAGTCGAGATGTGAGGTCTGGTCCGGAGACATCGTGGTGGGGCAAAACAAGAAACGATTTGGTGTTCAACCACAGCGGGCAATTTTTGGTGGGGTAACCTGCAGTCCTTGATAACCTACCCAGACTAGCTACTCAGGGATCTACCGGTCGGTCATCCTTAGGTGCTCACCATCCGTTCATGCATAGCGTACACTCGCTCTTTGTTTGCCCCTCTTCTCAGTGCCGACGATGATAGCGACCGCTGCGAGGCGTTGGCCATAACTGTGAGGGCTCCGACGAGCCTCGACGGGCCCCGACGAGCTTCTCCAGAATGTAAGATTCTACTGTACACCAAAATTATCACGATCCTAGACTGACTGACTGCCTGAATAGTAAATTGACCTGTGAATTAATCATGAAAGCCAAGCGCACAGCACTTGGCCACATACAGCCTACATCTGTGCGGCAGGCCTGATAGCTCCCTTGGTGGCCCGTCCCAGGCTCCCCAGCTCCCGAGCCTCCGTTCCTCAGTGTGGCTGAACCAACGTTCCTGGACCGAGGCTAAAGCAACTACAGTGGCACATCATTTCCTGACGACATTGGCAGATCTAAAATGCTTCTGCTGGAAAGACTCGTCAGGTCATTTTCTTCGACCTCGTGACCCCGCCTGCCATGTCAAGTCTGTATTGTGTGACGTGCCTCAAGGTGCTGGACCCCTGCCCAAGAGTGCCATGAGTGCACCACCTATTCTTGCACTTGCTTTCGCGACTCTCTTTCTCCCTCCTGCCTCGTTCCTAATTCGTTCATTCCAATCTCTTACCCAGTTCGAAGTATGCGCCTAAGGCTTGAGACAATTGCGAAAGCCTCCATCTCCCTTTTTGTTTTGACTAGCCGCTCTGGACCAGCCATTTCGACGAAACGTGGTCTCTGCTACGTGCCAGACTCGAGGACCTGGAGGATGACAACATATGGCTTGAACAATCGGGCCAACTATCGTGGTACTACAGTTACACCCCATCATCACCGGACAACTTCAGCCGCCCAGTCCAGGATGGTTTCGAGTTCGTCCTCATGTTGTGAGACGCCCCCTTTAAAACTACCGACAGTTCCTTTCTCATCACCGTTAAGCGTCTTGCCAACGACGGTATGAAGATCCCCAACATCCTGACCTTCAACGAGCCCGACCTGTCTGCACACGGTGGTAGCAACGTCAATCCGGCTTACGGCGCGCAAGTCTGGGTAAACAACATAACTCCACTTCGGAGGATGTGTATTAGAGCCGGTCTGCCAGTACCTACCGGATCAAGTTACGGTCTGTCTTGGCTGGGGCAGTTTCTCGAAAACTGTTCGAGAATCATCGGTCAACACTGCGCCTATGACTTTGTCACCCTGCATTTGTATGACCCTTTCGAGGGACTGGCAAGCCAAATGGGGGAGTACGTCGCAACGTGAGTAGCTTTCAGACGTCCTCACACGAAGGCCAGGTACCGACGAAATAGGTTTCTAAATACTTCGATTTGGGTCACCGAGTACAATCTGAATAATCAGTCTGTGGGAGACGCACAACGCTTCTATAAAACATCAGTCGAGTACTTGGATCGATTGCCTTACATTGACAGTTACGCCTTCTTTGGAGCTTTCCGATCATCTGCGTCAAACGTTGGCACTGATGCGACATTACTTACCGCAGGAGGCAGGTTGACTGACGTTGGGAAATGGTACCTAGGGCGGGCTGGCGACGGCGTAGATCCTAATAGCACGGCATCTGGAAGGGAGCCACATGTGGATCATTTCATCATAGTTTGCTCTTCGGTGTTTGCTGTTTTGATCACTTTTTTGGTTGTGTAGACTTCGATATATGCTCTCATTCACGTTACAGGCGCTCATGATCGATGAAGAAGGCAAAACAATGGAGGATGTATAAGGTTGGTGAACTTGGATGTTGATTCTTTAGGTTGGCCGTACGAGTGACTCAGATAAGCAAACGAGGGTATTGATGAGAGAAGAGACTACGGGGATGAGATCTTCAAGTGTGGTTGTCAGAGCCTCGACGCATGCAGTCTCTGACGCAACTCACTTCAAGACACCCCACAAGGAGAAAAGGCATTGAGATGTATGACAAGTCGCGAAGAATCGAAAATGGTCCCGAGATCCTGGTGAGCTAATTTCCACGGTTCTCCTCATTCCCGACATTAGTATAGACGTTGACGAACCATATTTGTGAGGTCCTTTGTTTGCCCCAGCTAGGAGAGCTTCGGATTGGCAATATGCACGGGCTCTGACACTGCTTGAAAGGACGCCCAGTCACGCTACGGCGACAGCTTCAAATGTTCCGTCCTGGCGGCCCGGGGTCTGTGATGCTGGCAGGTAAGGGCCGTCCCTAGTAATCTCCTTGCGATCGATCAAGCGGCAATACTAGTATCCGGGAAGACGGGAGTGCTGCTTTCCGCCGCTGGAGCCCAAATGGTCAACTTTGTATGTTGCTCATCGGTGGCATCGTAGCCAACGGTATTGTCGTCGCGAAGAACAAGCTTCCAACGCCGTATTTGTAGGACTACGGGCTTAATTTAGGTTGACCTCAAATCTCAAAAAAAAAAAAAAAAAAAATGAGAGCTCGCTTGTATGAAAAGCCACGCATGAAGAGCCACTCATGCCAGAAGGGATATGGGATGCTACAGCAACGTTTTCCCAGAGGGCGCACCTGCTATGCTATTGCTGCACGACCCGTAGATGAGAGAATTGAGCTAAATTTTCATTGTCTTCTTCGGAAGCTATAGTTAGTATGGATTTGGACGGGAAGGCATTCAATTTTTTCCCGAGGTATAATCACCTTCACGCTCAAGTTGGTTGAGGTCGACTTGAGACCTGGGCCATTAAAAGTCAAAGGACAGCAATTGAGCATGTGCACTATCTACACTCAGGTAGAGATGGAGGCTTCAATAGATCAACCGGTCTACAGTAGCGGGCGACTACCCAGTGAATCTTCCAATGCATTTCCCAAGACATCGTAGTGGACTGCATCTGGAAGCATCTTTCATGTGAAAACATCTGAACAGTATTAATTCGTTCATCTCCGCGATGGTGTTATAGTCTGGCCATTATCCGAGTCTCTCACGATACATCGCGCTAAGTAGGATCGTCGGGCCCAGCCTCCGATGGATGCTGTAAGACACGAGAGCCAAAGACGGCTGGGATCCAACTGGAGGGATCCGAAGCAACCGGACTGCTAAATTGTCAATTCTACCGTTGGCTGGATCTCTAGCTACAAAGTGTGCACGCATCCTTGACAGAATACGCTATGAATAAGTGGCCGATGAAGTTTAAATGACTTTCTTTGTCTGGCAGTCTGGACTGACCTACTTGTTACCTCTCGGTGTTTTCGGACGAATTCGTGATTGGGTCGTGTGTAGCTACTTCCTACGCCATCGTGACGATCATTGATGGTTTTGGGTTCAGCATGACCAACAAAGGCAGCTACATTTGGTTCCCTTGACATCTGTCCATGCTACTGTCGGCCTCTTGTAGGCTTCATGATCCGAGGGTGTCTCGGGCTCGAGCTTCACTAGGCCAAGGGAGCGTCGAGATCCGAAAAATGAGGCAACGATTGCTCTAGACCCCCACTGAGCTGCAATTTCGATAGCATAATGGGGGCAATGATGCCACTTTCGTGGAAGTAGGACAATTTATGCTATTGAGCAGGAAAGTATAAAGAGCCTGAGTTTGTCCGCGCAAAAAATATATTCAAAAGTTGCTCTTCATCAGCTTCCTCAGTCAGGCAAAACAAAGACATCACTACAAAAAACCCAGGTCAAGACAACAACCTTCATTCTCATTTCAATATGAAGTTCTCCCTCGCAGCAACAGCAATTTGTGCCCTCAGCAGCACTTCGGCAGCAGCCTTCATCCAGCGCCGTCAACCAACCGTTGTTGGGACCGTCGATGCTTCGATCGGGACTGTGCAGGCTACTATTCCGGCTTATTTGTCTACCATTGGTAAGCCATTGCTCTCTCTCCTCATGACAGCCCATTGTTCATATAAAATGTGGACCTGCTTTTAACTCTTGTGTGGCCTAGGCTCTAGTGTCGCCGTGATCAAAAACGAGGGCAGCGTCTATACCGCACTTGCTCAAGCCGCCATTGCTGCGATTGAGAACAGTGCAGCGAATATTACTGCGGCCCTCACCCAAGCTTCTGGCACAATCGTTGGCGCTACCACAACCGCAGCAGGAGATATCAATACTAGAGCGGCGATCCTTATTCAAAGCGAGATAGACCTTCTGGTGAAGGACGTTCAGACTGTTGTAGGCATTGTTCAGGGGATCAATGCCACAGTCAGCGTGGTAAGCACTTTCCTGCGTGGGGAGTATTTTCCGAGGCAGCGATTAGCTGTGTCTCGGTCCTTATTGATCATTCTTGCTACTTCAAAATCTTTCTTCCTACAATACTCGTATATTGGCTATTAAAAGGCTATTAAGGCCGACTCCGTCTTTGTTGTTCGATGAAATCAGAAATTCAGAAACTATCAGCTAACTCTGAGTACCACAGGTGCATGCGGACCTTGATGCAACTGCCAACAGCCTAGTGCAGGCCGAGGTTGGAGCACTGGTAGCAGCCATTAAGCCCTTCGTCACCCCGGTGCAAGCTTTTGCTTCTGCTGCGGCCACGTTCAGTATCGCGGCTTCGGTTACGGGACTTCGCAACGCAGTCACTGGCCTGAATAACATCGCGGCCGGTGTCTATGGTTCGCTGGGAGTCTCTCGACTGGGACTGGGACTGGGACTTTGAGTTGAAGGCAAAGAACGATTTGTTTTCGCAAAATATGCGCCCAAGCTCCCAATCGAATGCTCTGATGGATTTGCTTTTTAGTCGAAACTTTTACGACTTTTTACGACGAAACGCTCATTATTTAACGACACGCTCCTTAGCTAGCATTGACAGAAATTGATCAACTTGCCTTTGCGCCAATGATACTACTTTTTGCATATTGTGACCATTGCTGCTTCGTTTGATAAATCTCCTGTTAATGCACTCGTGCCTTGAATAAGTAAGTGGTAGGAAGTGTTCTGCCCTAGGTAAGTTGAGGCCTGTTGCCCGTTGCAAGGAATCCCATTTACATCGCATATCAGTCTGGGGTACACTTGGTTTAGGCTGACTTTGGAATACATTTTTCGTACCGACTTTTGCCGAACTCCTGCCCCCACCCCCGGGCGGTCATCTGAGAGCTGCTAAGTGAATCTTCCGGATCCTCGCACACTGATTTCAGCAGTCCGAAGTACTCTCGTGGGTCGCCCATCTGTGTGCTGACTACTCGTAGCAATGCAATAAAGGACTTCATGTCTTTGCAGTATTAACCATACATGCCCCGCGCCGGCTAGATAGTGATGATTCGTGAGAACAACATTTCACAACCCTTACGAGCGTAAGACTGGAACCACTCGCGCGCCAAGCACGCCTCAAACTCAAGAATTGAGAGACACTGACGTTCAATTGTGACAAGGCTACTTAGATGAGACGGAAGATTTGGTCCGTAGCGGATACAAATGTAATCTTCACGGCGGCGATGGCAGAACGGGACTTGTTAGCGTGTCTGCATCGTCGCTGGAACCGTTCGGACAAGTGTTGAACCAGGTTTGTGCCGAATTTTCTACGGCATCAACAAAATGCATGTCAGCCCTCCTGTTGCCGTCCAGGTCAGGGAAATGCAGACAATGTCCTATGGTTGTGTCAGTGTTGGCGGCTATTATTGATTACCGAGGCAGAATTCGAAAGTATTTGTCTTACCTTGTGCAGGAGCATTGTATAATGGACCCTTGTTGACCCATGTGAACGAGCTGTCTCCGGACTGGATCATTCCCTGGTTCGTCCACACGGTCGCGTCGCCTTTGAACTTGTCTGTCCAGATCAAGTCGGCCCGGCCATCTCCTAGGAAGGAATATTAGACGCTTTCAAATTGCAATCAGAAGTCTGTATCTTACCATTGACATCTGCCCATCGATAGTTTGCGCGGTCGAAATTGTCAGTCTTCTTGAATTGTGGAATCCAAGTAAACGAGCCATCACTATTATGGAGGTACCCTTTTGTACGGCCGTCTTTCTCCATCTGCAGCAATTACAGTTAGCTATCAAAACATCAAGGACGAATTTTTATGCGAAAATTGGCCGAAGTAAGCCAGCGGTGCCTGTCTCGTGAACTGCAGCCTGACATAGGGCTTCAATTTACGCATATGGCAAATGCTTCTCCCTGGAGACATAAAACTGTATCCGCGAGCTGCTTACACAGAGATAGTCAGGCCGTCCATTGCCACTGAGAGAACCATCAGCACTTCGTTGAACTTGCAGGAGTAAATCACAATAGGCTCACCTTAGGTCCGCAAATCTGACAGCGAGATCGTTGATGCCCACACCTCGCGTCTGGTCACAGGAGAGCTTCGGAGCCGGGTTACCAACATATTCCCAGTTGAAGTTACCTGTGGTCTTGATGCGATTCAACCAGACCTCGACCGCTCCTCCATCCGGATTTGTGTAGATGACTGGAGTTTTGTCAGCGATATAGTCACACTGGCCTTGTGATGGCTTTCGGTGAGATCTCAGCAGCCAGCGGTTCCTGTGCCGTGTGAAAGCAAAAGTAGTCCACGAATGGCACTTAGTAAGTACAGAGATAGGAAAAGAAGGCTCATATTAGGACTTACTATCGCAAGCTCCATCGCCATTCCAGTCAGCAAGATGGAGGTCCCGTCGGTCCATTGCTCGGCTGCCGGTAAGATCGAACATTACATAATTATTCCCCCAATAAGGGGGATTTTCCGGAAAAGAGTCAAGGCCCTCGAATATCTGCATCTTACCATTGGAGAAGATCCAGACGTAGTCCTGTCGTCCATTGGCGCGACCTCTCATGTTGCAATATCTGTCTCCATCACCTGCAGAGCGTGTACATTAGCAACAAAAGACACAGAAGTTGGACGGAATAGATGAGGTGAAATACTCTTGAGCTTCGACCCTCCAATTCCCTCGTTCCTCCAGACGTTAATTTTATAAGTGTGCACAGCGGCTCGGGAATCGACGGGACTTCTGGTGGTCAAGTTGACAGAGGGTATTAGATCATCTCCTTGGGTGGAAGTTGTTGAGAATCCAGTCGTTTCGTCGGTGGGAGATGACGTGCTGCGTAGTCCTGAGCTGGAAGTGTGTTCGATCCAGACATAGTCTCTTCCTGGCAAAAGGTTATACGCTTGGGGGTTGCCGAACGCTTTTGCGAAGTGAATTCCACTCCGCGCGTCTGCAAAGCCTAGACCTATGTGCGTTGGACCGGCACCATTTGCACGGTTCTCCCCAGCACGCCAAGTTGGAGTTAGGCCTTGGCCCTCAGCTCCCTTGATGCAGCCTCTGCTGTTGGTCCAAGTCCACTACAGCATTCGTTAGTTTTCAAAACATCGAAGATGAAGGTTTATGCCAACAACAGTCAAACCCAGTATTTGCCCGTTTCCTGTTTCAAAATCTGCAGCCTGACCAAGGGATTCAAGGCAGGCAGTGAAATACACTACACGTATAGCAAATTCCCTCTCTATGAAATTTGAAAATGTATACGGAATCTACTTACTGTTGCGCCTTGGTCATTCAACCAAAGCCAGTCACTTCGACCCTATTTGAATTAGTCAGTGGGATAATCGCTGCTAAATGGTGGGTATGCAACAAAAAGTAAAAAGGCGGGAAACGACTCACATCCCCATTAATGTCCCCAAACCGGATGCCACTAAGATCTCCCATGTTTTTCCCTGTGAAGACGATTCCCATATCTTGCCAAAGATCGGCAGTATCGGCTGCGGTAAATCGCCATTGGTCAGCATCGAACATCCGGAGGAAAAGGGCTGTTCGTCGATCGGATTACTTACACCTTCCGCCGTTACGCCAGCACTGAATGTCGCCATTGTCACGGGCCGCGCAATAGTCGAAGCGACCATCTCCGTCAATATCTGCGAGGTGAATTCGAGCTTGCAGGTATCCCTCGCTCGGCTTGTACTTGCCCGCCCCAGTATACTCAAAGACAAAATTACCACGGTTGATAGCGACGGAGAGCTCACCGCCCGGGGCAATACAAACAAAGTCGTCAAGTCCGTCGCCTGGATAGACGGTGTTTAGCTCATCTGGGCTTGAAACATGCCAAAGACACCTGAGAACATACCATTCATATCTGCCCATCGCACGCCGCGTGCGATACAGGCATCTGGGATCGTGAATGTGGTCGGTGTAGCATCCCACGTCGCCGCACCCCTGTTCCTGTACACTGAATAGGATCGGCCCCCAGCGACATTGCCTCCGATTTGGATGATATCATCAAGCCCATTCCTGGTAGCAATTGTTGCCAACCAGAATGAAGTCTCTTCGGTAGAACTGATGGTATGCCTGGTTCCCTGAGCAGAACTGGAATGGATATATATACCGTCATCCCAACCACTTCCAGATTGCGTATTTCTCCGAGTAGCTTCTGAATTCCCATACTGTTTCTCGCATGTGTTGTCCCCACTGTCGACAACACCAGGAGCATCAGCCGGGGCAGTGAGCTTACCCTCTGACTCAGCAGTGTTGATAGCCTGTCGCCAGATAGCTGCCATCTTTGTGTAGCCTTTGTCGTTAGGATGAGTTTCATCAAAGTAGTCACCGCTGCCCACTCGGGTATCAAAATATCCAACAACACCATCCACTGTATCACAGGTCAATTATAGCCAGGCTGATGGTGAAAAGTTTTGTGTGGACATACTTTCAGCTAGGACTACTTTCTGTCCCCGCGCTCGACGATCACTGACCAGGGAGCGATACTGTCGATTCGCCTCTGCCCGGAATCTCTCAACATCGGGATCGGTGCCTGGGATCAAGGTAGATACAATGACCGTTGTGCCGGGGACATCTTTAAAGAGGTCATCGAGGAGACTTGCCAAGCGAGCTCCAATGTTAGGAATGTCAATTCCGTTCTCACAGTCGTTGACTCCCGCATTGACGAGAATTATGTTAGGTTTGAAAGGTGTAGAGAGATGTGAGATATCTTGTATCTGTGAAACTGTGTAGCCAGGTATAGCTTCGACACTCTGCGCTCATCGGTCAGACTCTATGTTCAACATGGTGAACTGGCTCAGGATGAGTAAATTGACGCACATTGTCAGCCATACTCCCTTCACTTTTAGACCCGACCATATTAACCCTCCAGCCATCTTTTCTCAGTTGATCCCTGAGGAATTTGCGGAACCTTTCGATTATCAGCAAAATGCAACAAAAGAATATACTGCAAGAAGAAGCCATCTGGTTTACCCATTGCCAGTGGAAGAACCCCGGCCCTGCACTATAGAAGCACCCAACGGCAGAATTCGTGCGTAAAAGTTCGGCGCACGCCTATCAAACGAATTTGAAGCGGTATCGTTGAACAGGTCATAGTCCCCGAATTCGGTGGGAAGGGCAATGACAAGTTGGAAAGCGAAAATTGACAACAGAAAAGCAAGCCCAGGGCCCAAGCGCGCCAAAGAGTGAAACATTAGAACGATGAAAACGGCCTTTAGCCGTGGTGATCAACAAGAGAAGCTGGTAGGTTTCGGGTTGGGGTCCATGATGACAATCTCACGAAGGACTATGGTTATATATCACTTTGTTTGAGTGGGTGCACTGACTGGAAGGAATCTAACACTTTCCCTGAAGATGGACCCCAACTTAGAACTTGAGCCGTCCATCACTTGTGGACGGGCCAAGATTGTGGCCAGCATTGCAATCCCAAGGGACCAGTTTGCCTGATCCATGGCCGCGTAACTGCGAATGTTACCCGCCAAGACCATCTCCGAATCGTCGAGGCCACAATCAAAATATATTGCATCACGAGCTCACTTGCAGAATGTCCCGGTCTTCGATAGATCGAAGTGTTGGTCTCCACGTCAGCATACGCTTGACTGTTCTATTCGTCCTGGCGAGGAGCGCATGCACGAGGACGTGTCCCAATCTAGCATCATGAGGCTATGTATCCGGGAACTGTGCTCATTTCACTAATTGCATGCACCATGTGGCGAGACCCTGAACCTGGCCCACTTGCTCATCGGCGAATAGATTCCCTCACGCGATGAGCGAATCAGATGGTAGACAGTCGTATTATATGCAGGAACATGCACACCTTCCTGACTCGTGCCCATTTTTCGAGCAGCGGAAACGGCATGGCACAATGACTTACTTACACGTGCTAAGACATCCCTCTCTCAACACTGACTGGAGAGAGGCCACAGGGCCAGCAATCCTAACGTGGATGCTCAGGTATTAATCATGTGGAGATACCGCCCATCTGCGAAATACCATGATTGGCCTGTTGTTGAGATGTCTGTCGATTACTGTAGGCCCATGCATAAATATACATATATTCATATGCCAGGGTAGAGTTTGTCGCCTAGTATGAGTAAGTGTCTACATGCGAGTGAAGCCACTTTTTTGCTTATGTGCTAACCGAGCTGAACTATCGATACATATGCCTAGTTTGAAATGCATGGCTTACTCAGATCACAGTACCAAGGTGCGCTGGCCAGATCAGTGCACAGCCTGGTAGACGGCGGCTCTAACTGCAACTGTCGCATGAGGAGAAATTTTCTACAATCCTGTTGAGTATGAATGCTACGTTCCCGCATGCAACACCGGCGACGGCCCGATATTGGTGATTATGCCAAGCGAAAGGGTGAACAGACCCGCTGGGTACTTTTGAAGCCGGCCACGCTTGGCGTTGGCCGGCCTTCTATACATTTGCGGGTCGCGGGTCACATACCCTTAGGCTCCAGTCTCTCGGCCCCCACAGAGATCATGTGTCAATGTGTAATGTGTGCATCCAAGCACGACCCGACGTGACACAGGCACTCGGCCGCACCCGACTACTGTTTCTTTGCATATGTGTGCAACCTTTTCGAAAGCCACCTGATAGAGGTCGCTTCCCCCCTCCAGTTACCATTGACTGTCATGCAATTACTCTCCACCGTCAAGATCAAGTCTAAGTGGTAGCCTTGGTATCGGGTTCCAACGTGCGGGTAGCAGGACCCACAATCAAGCCATAGGCGACTCCTTCTCGAATCCTCCTCGCTTGGATGCGTTCCTTTGAATCAATTACGCTACAGTCAGATGCGGGTGCACTTTAGCCCTTGCCCTCGGCCGCTGAGTAACAGGTACAAACCTTCTACCTCCATCTAAACTCTAATCATTCTCGGCCGGCCTCCAACGAGCCCCCTACCTTTAGTACTGTTGGTATACACAGAGAGTTTTGGTTTCTGGCTGCCTTTTATTCCCCGGTTTGAATGGCGGCTAAACTAACTTCCAAAATTTTCCAAATTCGATTCTTGCTTATATTGTTGCTTTCGTCGCCGATGCGACGGGGCAACGCCCTGAATTATTTTCGGAAAACGTACGACTATGTCTCCCTGGCCAGGAAAGCTGTCCACCGCATTCTTGGAGACTTCAAGTAGAATTTCAAAATACGAAATGTTTCCAACCCTTAGACTTTTAATTAGTGTAAGGTTGAAAGGTAGAGGCGTTTACAATTGCATCATGTACCCAGTTCCACTCGATCACTTGAGAAATGAACGAATTGAATTAGATCTGAAAAGCTCAAGGGGTCCAACAAAATCACTGTGAATCTGTGTACCAACCTAGTATTGCATCCATTACGTCTACTGTCATACTGAGAAAGATTGCGTAACTTGGAATGAAGTAGAAACAAAGTAGCAAAGACTGTGTGTTATTAGGAGAAGTTATCTACAAAGAGAGCAGATCTACAAATTCTTGAAATCCGCGGTGGGTGGTTTATAAAGAGCTGCAAGCGGGCCAGCGGTTTGTGCTCTTACTGAGGCATATCAGGGAGGTCAAATAACTAGCGGAAAATGACATGAACAACTCGGGTCATTCCGTGTCTCAGTCAAAACTCTGACCGCGGATCCTGGCGGCACAATTTTGTCGCAGGACCTTTTACGGCAATCCCGTTTTTTAAGGGTGGTCTCCTCTAGAACTGTGCCGCAACTATCGCACTAATCAAGTATTAGTTTCTGAAGAAAATCGAGTCGACGTTTAGACATAATGAGAATAATAGTGCGTTTCCTACCCACAACAAAACCTGTTGATCAAGGGAAGCGCCCAGGAGGTGGGGGTGGAGGTGGGTTGTTCTTGGGTGTACTTACCAAGAATTGTTTATAGGCGTAGAAGCACATCACTGGTTCTGACTTGGTGAAGAATTCCCTGTCAACTCCGGTTGTGCTTTACCTAGTTGGTTGTGGTGAAAGCTGCTGTTCAAAATCCGATATTGTGCTTACAAAGAAATCGAATCATCATGGTAGGACGAACTTGTGAGATGAGAGCTATTCCTTATAAGCCGAAGCTCCTCCTGATATCTGCCGCCGATGCTTTGTTTTAAGTATTATAAAGATAATCGGCCCGCAAGTCTTTCGTCTTCTTTGTAACAAGTACATAGTTTCTTTGAAGGAGTCGAGACAGCATTGGAGGGCAAGTTCATTGATCAACCATGTCCATATGGAATATATCAGACTTTATTCAAGTGCGTTACACTAATAATGAAGACTTTCTCAGTAGGGCAGCGTGTACTGCTGGTTCAAGGTTTCTGGCAAGCGCTTGCATTCGGCTTACAAAATAACTTTTCCAGAAGGACACAAGAGGTGATCTCATTCCCTCAAGTATTACTACATACAAGGAGATTCCCTCTTACGAAAGAAAGAGATGAGGCTGATACAATAAGTCTCCATATTCCAACCCTGGTTCGACTTCACGGCGGAGCCTGGATAGATGCAAGTATGGATATTGGCACGTGATTCCGACGAGTGCTTTTAATGATTCTTGAGTAATGTGTATATACCAGGAGCCCCAGATTACCGTCTTCGCCCAGAAGCTACCATGGCGGAGATCGTTGATGACCTTCGTGATATCTGGATCTGAGTCGAGAACCATCCGCCCAGGGCGTTTGTTGTAGTTTCTCCGCCTGCAGAACTAGACCTAGAAACACAAATTTGTTGACTCCACCGAGCTCCTCAGGCGTGAGGTCAATAGATGACGGGCATCCCGAACCTGAAGCTTCCCCTCACTGTGGCCATCTGGCTGGAAGTTTGACAAGGAACAATATCTGTAACTGAAACGTATTACAGTGGCCACAATAATGCAGTTCCTTCAGATGCCTAGAGTGTGACTTTCAGAAGGATGTTTTTCGATTACACGGCCACCAAACAAGAAAATGTCGGGTGCTCGCTCGGCTGCTGAAAAGTCCAAAGGGCGTGGGCGACGCCTGGCAGTCCGCTCAAGAACCCCAACCCTGAGCTAAGTACCCCTTGGATCCCTAGGTTTGGAAGGCCAGCTGGCAATGACCAAGCTACTTCCTTCCATCTGCCAATTCTTGATTTCACGATACGCTCACAAATAGAAACCCCTCGCAAGAGTCGAAAAAGTTCACAGTCTGCTTGCCATGATGAAGCGTCTCATTGCCTTCGATCTTGACGGCACCCTCGCCGAGAGCAAGCAGGCTCTCGACGATGAGATGGCCGCCATCCTCGCCCGTCTCAGCCACGTTGCCGACATCTGCGTCATCTCAGGTATGTCTTTTCCTATTCGAGGAAGGGAAACTCCCTTCTTTCCATTTCGTAAGAGGAAGAGGGTAAGACAGAGGAGTAAGCAACATAGTTTCTGACAACAACTATCTCAGGTGGAGACTGGCCCCAGTTCGACAAGCAGGTTGCGAGTCGTCTGCCCGAGGATACTGACCGTTCACGCTTTTGGCTTATGCCCACCACAGGCACTAAGCTCTATCGCTTCGAGGACAGCCAATGGGTGCGGAAGTACGCCGATCTTTTCAGTGACGAGGACAGAGCCCACAGTCAGTAGTTATCTATTTCCTCAAGTCTTGGATAAGTAATTTGTCTCCCGGTGACGTTGCTTTCCCCAAAAACGCCTCAATTCCGTTGACAGCGCTGGAGGTGAGTTACTAATAAGCTTGTAGTCATCAAGGAGCTGCGAGCCTCCATTGACCGCCTCGGATTCACGCCAACTGAGATTTGGGGAGAGCAGATTGAAGATCGCGGCAGTCAGATTACTTTCTCAGCCCTTGGGTGAGTCACTCTCTTTTCCACTCACAGTGCCTCATGTGATAATTTCGCAAGTTTGTAAATACACGCAGCGTTCCTGATGTATCCGCCGATGCCTCAACCTGGCAGTACTTCAAGACACCCCGCTAATTTGAAATTACACAGACAGCAGGCCCCTCTCGGCCCCAAGGAGGCCTGGGATCCCAAGCAGGAGAAACGTCGCCTAGTTCAGAAAGACCTTCAGCCTATCCTTCCAGATGTCTCCGTTCGCATCGGCGGGGCGACCTCTATCGACATCACTCGTGCTGGTGTTGATAAGGCGTATGGAATGGAACGCCTGACTGAGCTCTCCAGCATCTCCAAGGCCGAGATACTTTTCTTCGGTGACGCTCTGTACCCTGGTGGTAATGACGCGCCAGTGAGGGACACTGCAGGCATCGATTCAGTTCAGGTTTACAATATTGAACAGACAAAGCGGGCTCTTGAGGCTGTCATCCTCTGCCTCGCATAGGAGTCTGCAAATCTGGCGCGCAGCTTAGGACTGACGGAGTTATATCTCTTCTGCCTTCTGTATGAATTGCGTCTTGAATAAAGAGTGTCGTTATTCCTTTATCACCTTCAATTATGTAGGGCAAGTCTAGATGCACTACGGATTAGTCAACACTTGCTCGTCCCTGTTAGACAAGGTAGCAAGTTCATCGCGCACAAATCAAGTATCATTCGCAGATGGCAAAGTATTGCATGTTGCTATTGATGACGACACACCTTCATTTATATACTAAGAGTCGGAGCGGACTGGCTCGCGGTCTATGTTCTCATCCGTTCAACGCCACACGAGGTCCATGAATCTCATGACGACGACCGTTCCCCCTCCCAGCGTACCTTTTCTTTTCTTACTGAGAATTCCACTCGGAGCCCGTTGAACCGTCAAATGGCCTCAAGCCCAACTTGGTTTCTTCATCACTAGCCAGTGCCCGGGGATTGCCGCGGGGGTACTCTTGCTCACAACTGCACATTAACAACGGATCGGAAGCCGTTTCAGAGGCGGCCATGGCAACCGTGCCTCAGGTCCCACATACTTACATCCCTGCGACCTCCAGACTATGTATCCATGCGTTGTAATTCTCTGAAAGCCAACAAAGCCACCAGGCCGTGCTGTATCGCCTTCCGGCCAAATCGTCTGAAAGACTTCCTCAATGTCCAAAGTATACAGAGTTGACATTAGCATTCTTATCCATATTGGCCATCATAAGCAAGTATCGTCTTCAGTGAGAATGTTGATCAGACGCTATCGAGGGAGAAGAAAGGCATATGGAAGGACTGGTCAGAGATCTCAGAGGCCTGCAAATATTTCAAGTTACTCACAGATGCTACCAGTCACAGAACGCCTCACTGCCTGCGTTCAGACTGGAATGAAGAACATTCAACCACGCAAAAGTTTGCTCGTTCTATTCGGCTCATCAGTCAAACTAGGTCAGCCGCTGCGATGTCACCGCACGGATAGTTAACAGCTGCGTTTGGTGTTATATTCCTTTGCAGCGTGGGTAGATTATCGCAATCGCAACTCTGTGCATTGGACTCCACTGGACAGTGATGTCTGTATTCAATCATACGATCATCTCAAATATGATGACGGTGAGCTCATCAAGTCTGTCTGCCCGCACCCGAGAGTTTGTCTCGGACCAATGCCCTAGCGCGTGCACTAATACAATGATATCACCACTCCGGGCTTGGGAAAGGACCCAATGAGACAGATGAGTAGGAACATGTATAAATAAGGGGCGTGTTCTGCAGAGAAAAGCTAATTAGCGGGAAATATCAGTTTTACTCTGACGGTATCCAGAGTCAGACTTATCTGAATAAATTCTACTCATATCACACTAAGGATACTCAGAAAGCCCAAACTGTCATGGATACTGTTACAGCGACAATCCACGAGAACTTTGGTGGAACGTAAGTCAGCTCTGCATTGAAGAACTTTTAACTTTTCGCTGACTACACCAGACATTCCCTTGCTAATGAGGAAGAGAATTTCTCATTGAATCAAGTCCCTGATCTCAATGGGAAAGTAGCCATTGTGACTGGAGGCTCTCAAGGAATCGGCTATGGCTGTACACGGACCTTGCTTGAACACAACATCTCCAAGCTTTTCATCATATCACAGTCTTCAGATGTGGCCACAGATGCCATCAACACCATCAGGGAAGAATTAGGCGACGCGGCTTCTGCAAGAGTAGAATGGAAAAAATGCAACCTGGGAGACTGGAAGGCTGTGACACAGACAGCGGAAGAAATCAAAGCCAGCACCGACAGGATCGACCTGCTGATCAACAATGCCGCCAGGGGTATCATGACTGCCCAAATTACACCATACGGGGTAGATGAACATATGGCTATAAATCACTTCGGCCATGTGATTCTAACCTCACAGCTCCTTCCGACAATGAAAGAGACAGCAAAGTCAGGGCACACGGTCCGCATCGTCAATCTGGGCTCCAACGCTCATCAGAATGCTCCAAAGAACACCAAATTTGCAAGTCTAGATGAGATCAACAAAGACAATGGCCCCACCGCGCAGTACGGACGAAGCAAACTGGCGGCAATGCTCTATGCACGCTATCTTGCCACCCACGTCACAGCAAAGCACCCCAATATTTTAGCGAACAGTGTTCATCCGGGGTTTGTTGACACGAAAGCGACGTCCTCTGATATCCACGAGGCATATCCGCTCGGTGGCTACATGATGAGCGTGGCCCTAAAGCCGTTTCAAAAGAGCCAGTTTGAAGGGTGTGTGTCGGCCGTGTACGCAGCGACGGTCACAGATCGGAGCGGGAAGTATATTTGTATACCAGCCCGTATCGAGGATGGATCTGAGCTTGCGCAGAGTAACGATTTGGCTGAGCAGCTGATGCAGCTCACAGAGGAGGTACTAAAGGACAAAATGGAAGCTGCGGGCATCAAATATTCGTTGGAGTTTTACTAAGAAGACTTACAATGGAGCAAGTACTCGGCTGGGAATCTCTGGGTCAAAAAGTGTCTGCAGTCCTGACTCCAATTATTTTATATGAATACGTTGCGCTATATTGCTGTATACTGCCGCAGAACTACAACGAAGCCAAAAGACTTGGGATAGGCACTCACCAGTATGCTTGTCTACGGAAGACGACTACTTCCGTGGTATCACGAATGAGAATTACGCAGTGTTAGTTTTCTCTAAGAACCGTCCAACTCAAATACATTCTTCTCATAAAAGGTGTGATGAGACGTTCTTCAATCAGTAAATAACCGTCCGCCACGACGCATCCAGTGTGTCGTCATTAATCTCAATTTCTACAACAGCAAATAGCTACGGATCAATAGAAAACGTTTTGCACCTCAAAGTGATGGCTTGCTGTCTCACGAATCCCTTTCCATGCAAACTGACTGTAATTACCTTTGTCATTTTTGAGAGTCATTCAGAAAAGTTCATTGGTAGGAAGTTACGGCCTCGATAAGACCAGAACAGGAACTCGACCTGGTTTCGTTCATCGCAGATCCATTTGAGTATCTCCTGATTTTCCACATGAAACACGAAACCCTGAGTCACTTTACGCACACTTTTACGCTTGTTGAGAGATTCTCTCAACTACCTCACGATCTGTACTTGACAACACGGGAACTCGTGCTTCACAGCCCCAGAGTCATCAACCTTGAGTTTCAATTTGGTAAGGACCGGCGAAGCAACTGGGTTTATAGCCGAGACCACATCGAGCGACTAATGCCTCCCGTCAGGCTTTCCGATTTATTGAACAATTTGGGCTTTCACAGGATGGGCGATTTTCAATAAGAGTATTAGAGTTGCGGTAGGTCTGGGACGCTCGGTTGGGCTTGAGTTATCTCTCGGACGAGACGTCTTCTTCCCCCACTCTTTCGACCGCAGCAGCATGATCCCTACACTTGTTTCCGCAGACACTGAGATTTCCGTCCTGCTGGAACTCAAAAGTCTCCAGCGTGTAATAATTTTGCGGACGAGATTCTGGACGTCTTCTCATATTATGGAAATCCGGAGTGGAGTTGGTACGAAGAACGTTCCTTTGGCCGATTAGGCCATGCGGACCCACAGGTCGATGGGTATATTGTTCTCCTTGGTTAAAGTTCGCAGACTGAGTACATCAATTTTGATGGTCTGATTTCCCCTTCTGAGTACGAGATGCTTACCGCCGTGTCTTCCCTAAGCAGTGCTGAGATGCCTTCGGCTGTGAAGGCGGGTTTTGATTTGCAGTCTTGTTCAGACCGTTTCCACGGCATGGAGAGCCTAGTCAAAGGAAGGGACAATGAGACTCCAGAACTCAGCTTTGCGTGCCTGATATGAGAAGCTGTTCCCGAGTTGGAATTTGGTTCACCAGCAGGACAACAAATGTTGTCTCATAGCCATCGAATAGCATGATGTCATACATGCTGCTTAGCCTAGAAAGCGAGATAGGAATAAAGTTTAAGGCACAGATTATGGAAACCAAGAACCATTTTGTTATTCAAGGCAGGCAAACCTCGAGCAGCGCTCGAAAAGAAGATGGCAAGGCTACCTACCACTCTATTGTATGAGCCCGGCACTATATGTCAGGGACGATTGCCAACCCGGAATTGATCAAACAGTTCCTTTGGACCCACAAAGGAGAACCAGCCGTCATCTCGCTCAAAACCGACAAGCGGTACATTTCTCCCAGGCGTGGTGCCCCTGTCAACAGGCGTCACAAGCCCTCTTTTGATCTTGCCAAGAAAGTCCTCGACCTCACGGAGAAACTCAAATGCAGAAGTATTGCTGGTACAGTGGCCAGCTGCCAATTTGACACGGTCATCTTCTGCGACGTCCTTATTCCACCTTTCCACGAGCCCCTTTAACATGTTCAGAGTTGCGGCATAGTCATTCAGATTCCCCGACAGAGAGAAGAGAATGGGTGCCCATTCATAAAGGGTATCGCCTACGTATAGCACCCGCTCATTCTGGTCCCAAACAGCCAGCTCGTCGGGAGTATGTCCCGGTGTTTGGTATATTGTGAGCCTAAGGTCTGTGTTCCCGAAGGTAACCTGCTGTGCGTTTGCAGCCCAATCAGTCACCGTGTACTGTGGAGTCTCCATGCCGACGAAGCGACACAATGAGGACGTTGGCAGATCATCGAGGATGAAGTCTTTGTCGTATCCACTTGCCCATATGGCAGATTTAGGGGTATCTGTGAACTGAGCAATGGCACCTGGTTGGGTGATGTCAGCGGCCCTGGCCGATTGGAGTCTGCTGGACAGATAGTGCTCACCAATATGGTCGTAATGGCAGTGGGTGCAGATTACTACATATGACTTTGTGCCTTGTGAATTCAGGGGCTTGCCGTGGTTCTCCTCGACCGGGTAAGTCTCGATGAAGTCCCTCAGAGAAGTAAGTTTTACACCGGGGTCTTCTGCTGCGCCGCCGCAACCCGTGTCGATCAGAACAATGACGGCGTCATAAATCTTGGCATATATAAATGGGAACTCTCCGTACTTGTCAGCCTCAACTATGCGAAAGGTTGAGGGGTTTAGCCTGGTGCAGGTGAAGCACGTAGATGGACCATCGTCATGTGCTCGATCCGTTGAGATCATGACCGAGCTGGCAGATGATGACGTCGGGGGGGAAGGAGACTTGACGTGAGTGACTGGAGCCTGGGGCGGCAGACATGTCCGTGATTTGAAACGAAGCCAGTCGAAGCAGCCCATCTTGGTTGAGCAGCATGTGGTTTGTGACAAACTCAAGTGGGAGGCTGAGACTGGGATGAGCGCAGGTGGTCTTGCAGAGGGGGATGGGTACATGAGGAGGGTTAGTTCCCGAGGTGTTTGGTGTGGGGTGGGGGGGGGGGGGAGCGCGGGTGGCGGGGGTGCGGTTTGGGGACCATGCAATGTGGGCCACAAGACGGAGTCAACTTCAGGTGGTTTAGTTGCTGGAAAATCCCAAAAGCCCAAACCCCCAAACCCCCAAACCCCATCTGCCAAGGTGGGCTTCCGTCTTTCCGTGTACACCCACATCATTCATTCAACTCTCAGCCACCTCCACCCAGATACACCACTAATAGCAGGCACATCAATACCAGCCTGCCCGAATGCCCGACCCTGACGAGACTACACCTCTGATCGTTCAGCATCCCGAGAGCCCACGCAGAATGAGCTCCAGCACCACCTCCACCTACTGGCGCATCGGGGCCCTTTACGGCGCCGCGGGAGTTTGCCTCGGAGCCTTCGGCGCCCACGGCCTGAAACAACGAATCTCAGACCCGGCTAAGATCGCGAGCTGGGGCACCGCCGCGCAGTATCAGGTCTGCTTGCCCTGGCACCACACTCTGCATGGCTCTGGGATCTGTACTGACTGACACTTGAACACCAAAACAGATCCTCCACTCTGTCGCCTTGCTCGTAGCTCGTGATAACCCTCTCGCGGCTGGCCTCTTCACTGCTGGCATGACCATGTTCTCGGGGAGCATCTACGCCCTTGTATTGGACCCCGCGCGGTTCAAGGTCCTCGGGCCTGTGACGCCATTGGGCGGCTTATGCCTCATTGGCGGTTGGCTGGCGCTCGCCTTCGGTAAGGGGCCCTCTGTTGCTGCTGGGGAGTTGAGGCTTTAGGGTCCTGTTGTCGGAGTGAGCCTACTCGCATCGATGCTCTTCCAAGGGCGAGACGTGTATGTGTGTCGTGGCAGGAGAATCAGACCCCACAGGATGATGTCCGAACCCGGATTTTCGGGATTGTATCACGTCGCTCGCCGTTCACCGGTGTCCGCGGGATGACACTTACGCTGATCAGCTACCCAAAACTCAGGCGGCTCTGATTCCAGAACGATGGAAATTCACGTCTGTGGTTACTCTGGCCGTCGCTACATAGGTATCCAACATGAAAAGAAGCTTCGATTCCAACCAATCCAGCCTCGTTGTGCAAGATTATCCAATCCACCCTACCCGGTCTCCGTGTCATTTAAGGCCTGCTGAAGAGACTCTTGACCCATCGCGTCGCCTTGGTGAAGACCAGATACACACCAACCAGACCCCAGAAGCCCATGATGACCCCCAGCGCGGCAGCGAGCTTGGAACCTACCACCGTCTCTCGCACAGCATCACTCAACATCAGCCACCCGAACACTGGCGCAGCAGAGATGCTCGGGCTTTGTTCAACGTCTCTATCATCCATCCTCATCTCCGCGAGGTCCACCTCCCTCTGTTGGATCGTGTCCACCATCTTCCATGCCACCTTGTTGTTGATCTTGTCCCAGGTCGCCTCCCGCGCCTGCTTCAGCGCACTTTCTCTGAACCTGTCCCTCAGCTCCCTGTCATTCGCCAAGAGTACGACCCTGTCCACAAATGCAGAAAGATCATCAGGCGGCGTGAGAAACCCGCTCACACCATCGCTGACCGTGTCGCTGGGCCCTCCCATATCCCTCGCCACGACAGGCACACCCGAGGCAAACGACTCGAGCACCACAAGCCCAAACGTTTCGGAGACGGAGCAGTGCAGAAACACATCAGCGCTGGCATATGACTCGGCCAGCGCCTCGCCGACCTTGAAACCCGCGAAGATGACCTTGCCCTTCCGCACCAGGTCGGAAAAGAGGTCTTTGATCTCTGCCTCAACCTCCACCTGGCGGTTTCCGCCGACGATGTACAATTTGAAGTCCAGACCGCGCGCGTCCAACTCCTGGGCCACGAGGGCGAGGAAATCAAAGCTCTTCTCCGCCGCGAGCCTCGCCACGCAGATCAGTATGATCTCGCCATTTGGGGCTATGCTCTCTCTCAGCAACTCGCTCCTCTTCTCGGGATGAAACATGTCTGCATCCACCCCTCGCGTCAGAGACTCCATCTTGTCACCCTGCACACGGTGCCGCTCCAGGTACCGGCGCACATATGTGCTGGGGTAAAAGATGGTCCGCACGCTGGCGTGCCTGAAGAGGAAGCTCTGCACCGCCGCAAATGTGTAGTCAGCAATGTCGCCCATCGGCCACGGGAACAGCGTTTTGCAATAGCCGGCAAGGTCGGTCTGGAAATTGCAGATTACGGGGACCTGATCGCGCCGGTGCCGTTGGCGCAGCTGCAGCATGACCTGAAAGCCGAGGCTAGCAGGCGACGCGAGATAGATCAGGTCGGGCGGGCAGCCGAAGGTGCGGCGGTAGAGTTCCGAGAGGCGAACGAGGTAGGCTATGCTGAGCTCTGGGTTGAAGGGGACGGGGTAGCCGTGGAGGCGGACCTCAATATCCTTGGAGGCTGCCGCGGTGGTGCCAGTGCCACCATTGGAAGATGTCGGCGGCGCAGTGGCGGTAAATTTGGGGATGAAAGTGTTGACCTTGGTAGAGTTGTGCGGCGAGACGACGGCGAGGTCGCACCCGTTGGCGCGTAGATGATTGACAAGCATCAGCGTTGTCCGGCTGACGCCATTGACGGGACCGAAGGACTCGGTACAGAGCAAGACTTTTTTGCCCTTCAGGGCTTCTGGAAAAACCGAGAGATCATGCTTTGGGCATGGCGGCGAGGCTGTAGGTGCCATGGCGTTGAGAAGGCGCAGGCTGTTGGACCACGAAATTCCGAGCCGAACGACCTCACCTATTAGAGCCTTTTCGACTGCGCAGTAGCGATTCCACACTTAGTACAAGGTTTGAAGTGCAAGGAAACACAAGTACTGGAGTGTCAGAGCGAACAATTGGGTTGCCCTATGATAACAATGGCGATAGACTATTCGAGAGTCCAAGTACGTGACGACGAGGACTGGACGACTAAGGAATCAGCAACCATAATAATAGTAATGACACTATGAAGTCGTCGATATGAGATTGCGGTGCAGCCCGGTGTATCAAGTCGGGTGAGTTGGAAGCAGACGATGTTTTCGGTCAAATGGACATCGCGAGGATGTCATATGTCGGGCTCATCCGGCAGGGTCTGCTCAGAAATCTAGCAGCACGATACCTAAGGAATGGGTATCTCCACAACAAGATCAGTCATCTGAACCACCGAGTACACCCATACAAACCAAGCTTTCACCCAACAGCCAGACCGCCTGTCGCGGCATCTTTTCCTCCTTGCGGCTTGTGGAAGGAAAAAATACCTAGGTAGAATTCTCCACGCGATCAATACAGGGTGCAACCGCAGCCCAGGATTAATAGACTACCAAGGAACCTGACAATAGGTCAGGTATTGATCGACCCGTACTGTATGTCGGTCGACATGGATTTTGCATGTGGCCTTGACCTGCAGGAGAGCAGGGAGGCATGGCGTGGGAGCAGAATGCATCATCCGTGGGGCTCACCTGCGCAGAACATCTTATCTCGGGACTTACACCAGGGGGAGGCCAATCAGACACGGCGACCCAAGCACACGTCCCGGGCCCGCCCAATAGATAAGCCCCTCCAGAGCATGATGGAGGGGCATGCGGGTTCATTGGCAGGCTGTCTCTGACACATTTAGGCTTTTAGGGGTCCAAGGAGCCGGATCAAGGCCTGGCCTGCGACTATCTGCCTCTCATGAGGGCATTGGTATCTACGACTGCGACCATCTACAGATTCTGGGACACGGATGCGTCCTCTGGTCGGTCATGCGCCGGTGCCGCTCTGCCTCACCAAAGACCAACAGAGCCATCAGCTCAAACCCCGTGCCCGCGCTGGTTGGATATCGTGACAGCGCAGGCGCATCTAGACGTGCCGCGGTTGTTACGCTTGGAATGTGCGACAGGTGCGAGCAACTACGCACGATTCATTTCGCGTCTGCCTCTCTCCTCTTTGCCACGCTCTGTAAGCAATCTGAGGCTACGATGGGCTTTCCAGCAGCACGCTGTGCTCAGTTCGTAGGGGTGACTGGGAGTTGACGGGATCAAGCCCAATGTTTGCGCCAGACCCCTCTCTGACTGCCCGTATCAGGTTGCGTCGCCCGTTTTCTGTTTTTTTCTTTTTCCTGTAAATGATCTCACGATTCGAGCCAAGCTAGAGGTTGTCGACCGATCCCAGTGACTTTTTCATAAATATCTTGCAACTCTTTCCTGGGCTCGAGACCAGGCTGTGTCAAGCCACGCCACCAAAACACCTGCCTCCTGAGCAAATCGCACGGGATCAGGCTCTGAGCACGCGCCGTTTTACCTGTACTTGCTCCATTCCATCGTCACGAGGCCAGTTCCAGCTGTGAGAAAGACATCCGATCGACGGCAATTGAAAGAGCGCATAGCTCACCAGCCGCTAGATATTGTGCCAGAGCAAAATGGATTCCTTGTCGTCTCCTCCAATCGACAGCCCCGAGGGTAGCAACGTCCTCGACGGCTCGACGGCCCCTACGACGCCAGAAGGCAGCTACATGTCCAGCCCGCTATTACGTCCACAGGTTCTTGAGGCACTTGACATGGGCATTACCCAGACAAGGCCGGTTCGCAATATTTGTTGCGTCGGTGCGGGATACGTTGGTAAGACACAGCAGGCCGTTGATGATGATGCACCAACGACCAATTACTGATCGACGTTGGCTGCAGGCGGCCCCACGGCAGCAGTGATCGCTTTCAACAACCCACACATCCGCGTGACAGTGGTCGACCTCAACGAGAGCCGAGTTCGACGCTGGAACAGTAGACACCCCCCGATCTACGAGCCTGGCCTCGTGGAGATCGTGCGGTTGGCCCGAGACGGCGCGTGGGAAACAAAATTCGTTAACGACCCCACGACAGCCGTCCACGTTGATGATGGAAAGGCCCTGGCAGGTGCATCACCAGCCAGCCGGGAGATAATCGTGCCGGCCAGACAGCCGAATCTCGTCTTCAGCACCCAGGCAGGCCAATGCATCTCCGAGGCAGATGTCGTCTTGATCAGTGTCAACACGCCAACTAAGACGCGCGGCGCGGGGAAGGGATGTGCAACAGACATGACGGCGTTTGAAGCAGTCACCGCTGAGATCGCACGACACGCAAGACCGGGCGCGATCATTGTGGAGAAGAGCACTGTGCCGTGTCGGACAGCCCAGCTGGTACAGGAAACGGTATGTTACAAGTACTATCGGCGAGAGAGTCAAGACGCAGTCGGCCACTGACCCGCGAGACTCCCTGGTAGATGGCCGTCCACCGCCCTGGCGTGCACTTTGAGATCCTCTCGAACCCCGAATTCCTGGCAGCCGGCACGGCTGTACAAGATCTTCTCTACCCAGACCGCGTTCTCATCGGCTCCTCGCCCACTCCATCAGGCCGGAAAGCCGCCTCGGCCCTTGCGTCAGTGTATGCAGGCTGGGTGCCACGCCAGCGGATTATAACCACTAACGTATGGTCCTCCGAGCTCGCCAAGCTGGTTGCCAATTCGATGCTCGCGCAGCGTATATCCTCGATCAACTCGATAGCAGCTGTATGCGAGCAGACCGGCGCGGACGTGGACGAGGTCGCAACTGCGATCGGTGTTGACCCACGCATCGGCAACAAGTTTCTCAAGGCAGGCATCGGCTTTGGCGGGTCATGCTTCAAGAAAGACGTGCTGTCGCTCGTGTACCTGGCGCAGAGCCTCGGGCTGGACGAGGTGGCAGAGTACTGGAGACAGGTCAACGCCATGAACGAGTACAGCCGGAACCGGTTTGCGACACGGGTAGTGCGGTGTCTGAACAATACGCTGGTTGGGAAAAAGCTGGCTGTTCTGGGCTATGCGTTCAAGAAGAACACCAACGACACGCGTGAGTCGCCTGCGTTGGAGATTATTCGAACATTACTGGATGAAGGTCCCAAGGAGGTTGCCGTGTTTGATCCGTGCTGCAATCCGGCCACGGTGCGCGACGAGATCAAGCAGCTACTAAGGGGCTGCGAGGGCATTGAAGCCGGCCGTATATTAAAGGAGGATGGCGGGCCATTGGCCGTGTATGAGAGTGCCTACGAGGCGTGCGCGGCTGCTGATGCTGTCTTGATCACGACCGAGTTTGACGAGTTCAAGAACGGGCCGGGCAGAGCCAGGATTACTCCTAACCCTGCGATCATGAGCACCACTCTCTACCCGTCCAAGTCTTCACCACAAAAGGCGCCCGGCACATTTGACCCTCGACCTTTTGAAACGACAGAACCGAGCGAGCTGCAGTTGTTATCACTTCGCAAGTTCCTGCTCAAGTCACTACCAGTCACATCGCTGACCGCGCCTGGCTCTACATCTGCATCTCCGTCGTCGCCATCCAACCCCCTACAGAGGTTCCATGCTGAGCCAGCCTGCGATGTTAGCTGCCCCGACTGCAACCTCGAGAAGAGCGGTCACATACCGAATGAGCAATACAAGCCCAAAGAGAGGGTGGATTGGGCTAAAGTCAGCTACCACATGAAAAAGCCTAGATGGGTATTTGATGGAAGAGGGGTGCTCGACGTGACGGAGATGGAGAGGCTCGGATTCCGGGTTGAGAGTGTCGGGAGATAAAGCTGTGAGCTATTCACGCAGCGGTCCTGGTCAAACTCACCTGTGCTTGCATTCGTAAAGCTGAGTGAGGTCATTTCGATGGCATGTGTTTCCTTTACATCATTTGTCTTGCGTTCTTTTCCGTCTGAAGTTGAGGTTTTATACCCCTTTGTGCAGCGTCTAAAAGATGTTCGACAATAGATTGGATAGAACGGTCAAACCTAGCTCTAAATATAGTTTTCCCAGCAGACAATTCTTCACATCTCAGAGTACACATAGACTAATCCCACCTACCCATCACAAGCACAAGCGATGTAGTCGGTCCTCTAACGAACGGATGAGGCCACTGCTCAGATTTGTGTGTGATGCGAAGAGCGACACAGACCAGTGTTTCATGCAAGTGATTCCCGGTGGGGTTTGATCCTGGTTCCGTCCCATGTCAGGCTATATGCAGACAGTTATATGCCGTACAGTGGTGCACTCCTGGCACTCTAATCCCTGGCGATGACATGCCGTGCCAGACTTTCACCTCAGGGTTCCGAGAACAAGGCCCGGAGCCGTCACACTCGACGTCATTCTTCAACATGGTGGAAGTGATAAACTGTGTGTAGACACAGCCCACAACCCACCCACTTTTGAAGGTTAGAGCACGCTCCAAGATGTGATTACAAGCTCGCCCGACTCGCTACCCACTTCCCAAACTAACATCTTCGTTTGCTACTTTTCGCCAAAGCGACCAAAGTCCAACTGGAATAGGGATCCGACCTCTCCAAATAATGGGCTCCTCATCAGGCCTTGCGGGGCTAAAGTGCCTCCAGTGGATATTCCGTGGCATCCAGTTCGTGTGCTCAGTCGTCATATTGGGCATTTACTCATACTATCTCGCATCCATGGCCAGTCACAAGATAACCATCTCAACGAATATAAAGGCCATAGAAGGTATATCGGCTATTGGCACCGTATATACAGCCCTCGGCTTGCTATTTGTATGCTGCTGCGCAGGATTTCCAGTTTCCTCCTTCATTGCCATCATTCTGGATGTCGGACTTATCGCCGCGTACATTTATGTTGCTGTTGGCAATCGCGACGGGGCCAGCTCGTGCACCGGCAGCAACGTAAACACTGTCTACGGTTCTGGGGCGGGGAGTGCTACTCCCAGCTCGAGTGGATCAGGGAATAGCATCGCCAACATCCCGGTGAACGGACTGCCCACATTCCAGATAGCTTGCAGGCTGGAGACGGTATGCCTTGCCGCTGCTTGTATCGCCTGGTAAGTAATCATACGCTATGGAGGACAGGGCTTTAGTCTGTCATCATATGCTCTAGGCCAAATGTGAATGGAATTAACGTATGTACTCGACCTACAGCATCTTCTTCGCACTCTCTATCCTGCTAGAGATCAGCCTCAATCGCAACCGCCACAGAGCATCCCGCCCTGTTCGCGACGCTGATGGCGAGTACATCTCCAAGTCAGATTACTACGGACAGGGTGCACCTCCCCAGCGTCGCCAAGGCCTCAGACCATTCCTGGGCGCACTCCCCTTCCGCCGTCGCGAGCCTGAGGACCCGGATGTGTTGCCAATGCACCAGCAACCTGGTCAAATGCAGACACGGCAGGTCGAGACTTGGGGGGAGGTCGTATCCCTGCATGACAGTGATCGGCTGTACTTTAATGAAGGCGAGGATCGCGATGAACATGGACCGCCTGTGCAGTTCACATCAACGACAGCACCACGCCCGGCCGCGAATGAATACAACGAGGGCGAGATATCCGATCGGGAATACAACCTATACCAGGAGGACGAAAGGGGCAATGACAATAGCGAATCTGGGCGACGCACCAAGCAAAGGGAGAGCAGGGCTGCGAGAGCTGAAAGGTTTGCGGCAGCTTGAGCAGGAGCTAGCCTTTACTGTCTCATGGGTCAGCTGAAATAAATGGCGTGAGCGTTGTCAGTACTTGCAATTTTTTTAATTTTTTTTTGAAAAGGGTGGCCTCGCTCTGAGCGGAACAAGAAGCCGCCTTGTGTCGAACAGTAACGACGAATGAGTGTCTTTAAGGCAACAATTTCCACGCCGACGTTAATCATGGTAACACGAAAGGCCAAGTTGGCCAGATGAAAATGATATCCTTATACCCGTTTCCATGAAAGATTTGAGTCAGCTAGCATCAGTATACAAATTGCAACTCGTAATTCAATTGCACTGACTGCTTCCACATCTGCTTCTAGGCTGTTTGTAAAATTTGATTTCATGTTGTAGTGCCTGCCCTCTTGCAAGAGTTATTTTATGCTAAATGCTACTACTTTTAATCACGGTATAAGATGTTGTAGAAGAGAAACAACCCAAATGAGAACTTGACAACATTAACTACCGCCCTGAGAACAGCTATTAAAGCTGTGTAGAAGACATCTAAAGACGCCCGGTAATTGTTAGGTAGCTGTCGTTCGGAGAATGAGATCCAGCAAGTTTCCAAGTCGCTGGGGACCCTTCCCTGACTGTGGCAAAGTTAAAACTGATATGTTCCTTGGTTGTGTGATTCATAATGAGTCTTCTCAATAAGCGTAAACATCATCAAAAGAGCTTCTGTAATGAAACACGGGAGCCACATCCCAGAGACATCGAGGAATACCTCAGATTTTCGCTGGCTCGATAGGCAGATGGCCCTGAACGTACGCTCCGTGGGTCTACATAGGAAATGGCACAGTTTCAGGTTGCCAATAACAGCTCCCTCATCCTAACAACTATCCAATTTACTCACTAGTTTAAAAGAACTTCTCTTAATTTCTCCCAGTCGTACTTCGAACTTTAGTTTGCACCTAGAACCCAGTTCTCAGCCATTTCGTACTTCAGGCCTAGGTCGCAGCCAGTTCGTCTCCAGTTCGTACTCAGGGACTGACAAAGGTCTAATCAGAGTAAAGTCTTGACTATTTTAAAGTAAAAGAATATCTCTTTAAAGTTTCAAAATACATAAAAGAATATTCCAAATGTCTTCGGATTTCATGGTACAAAAGTTTGTGGGTTGTCTAAAACAACAAAAAAATGCAATTCTTCTCTCTCGCCGGGAATTGAACCCGGGTCTCAAGCGTTGCTGCTTCCTGGATGGGCGATGACAAGCTTGCATACTAACCACTATACTACGAAAGAAGTTTCTTTGAATCCCAGTCTGACTGGGGTAGCTGGTGGGCTGTTGGAAAATCTTGGCTGGTTTTAGGATATATGTTCTTCAAATGATTGTATTTTCTTTCCTTGCAAATCATCTCTTTTCACTTTCAAATAACGTAACATTTTTTTAGTCTTTATATAAAGTTGTATTACAATATATTTTTTTTCTTATTTTCAAATGTAAAAGTAGTATATAATTATTATAATCAATGAATAATTGAATCTACTTCAAAAGTTTAAGGATATCCACTTCAACTAGAACATCCACAAGCTGTTATTCCCTAACGACTGTTCAGATGCACATCACAATAGAAGGCGAGTCATTCCAAACCGCGTACGCCGAATACCGGGAAGTGGGAGCCAGTCTCCAGCATAGAGTACATTATATATACACTGTCAGCTGCACTTGTTGTGGAAATGCACATCTGCTCAGGGCATTCATTTGTACACATCCAAAGTCTGTTCGTTTACATTCATCATCAAATTACCTCTTTAATTACAAGAACCCTTTGACTTCATATCCGTAAATATGCAGTTCAGCACTCTCGTCACCTTCCTCATGCCCCTGGCTCTCACTCAAGCTGCCACCTGGAACCTCTCTGGTACCTGCTCGGCGGATCTTACTTGTGAGATCGATACTCAATACACGGCCCCGGAGCTACCCGCTGTATGCGGCAACAGGAATGGGCATTTTGCTGGGACTGGTACCAATGGAAAGACTAGCTGCACGCCTGCAAACACCAAGTGCACATACGTGTGGGAGTGCTAGGACAACTCGTGGTTGCTCATGTATGAGTGAAATATGAAGAGCAAGTTTGAATCAGATAGGCAGAAAGCCTACCCCAAGCCCAGTGTGATGAATTATGCGGACTAGGAACAGACGTTGAGGGCTTTGGAAGGATGGAGCCTGGTTGGCAATTAGTGGCCGGTGAACTTGGGGACTGAGTGACAAAACCAACCTGATCTAACTGGAACCCTCGCTTGCAACGGGCTTGAATGCCTTACATGACTCAGGGACAGTGATTAGCAATATCTAAGGGTCCCGCTTTCCACATCAACTACGCAAGAATGACCTGTGAAAGCCTGAGAATTAGAGAAATTAACATGTCATCCTAACAATAACCGATCCTATATGAAATCTCTCAGAGTTGATCTTGTTACAGAGAGAGTCTTTCCATATTATCAACTTCACCACAACCCTATATATGTTGCAAGTTCCCAAACCAAAAAGACTACGTAGAATACAGAGTCACTGCATCTGCACTGTTTCAGTCTTGCTCAACATACACGTACAGTTTTTAAACACCTTCCTTACATCAATGATATGTATATATACATAAAAAATCTCAGAATTAAACCTTGGATACTTACTGGCATAAGCTGGAAACTTACTCATATTGCCGTATAGACACTTGCTTAACGACAGGTACTGAAAAAATAAGCTTAAAAGAGATGTAGAAAATAAATGGTCCCGGAGAGGATCGAACTCGCGACCTTGGCATCACCGATGATTCCCATTCAGGGAATTATTAGTACCACGCTCTAACCAGCTGAGCTACGGGACCATTTGTTGATAAAAAGCAATGGAAAAGAGTATTATAATGTAAGGATTTTGTAAAAAGATCGAGATCAAACTTCGTCTCTATAGATAAATTTTTAATTAAAATCATATGTTAATATTCATGATACTTTTAGAGCAACACATTTTTATAAGTATAATTGTAATATTGTGTTATTATTATTCTAGTTTTATCTAATTATAAATTACTTTAAAATATAAATGCTTCTGGCTGTGACGGTGGAACACGACGGGACTGGTATGACCAGAGGCGGCTGCGCCATAGACCACCACTTACAACCGCAACGCCCTTTGCTCCCAACACAGGATTTAAAGGCAGCCTTCTCTTTCTCTCTGTTTCGTTAGCAGGGAAAAGGATTTCCTTAGAATTTCACAGCAATGAGCAACTTGAGAGCTTTGCCTCTCGGTATATCTGTCGTGACATTGCCAAGGGCTTTGATTATTACAACTCATTTGCGTGCTATCCGTTCAAGGAGCCCATTAGTCCGCCATGTTGCTTGTAAAGTAATGTAGGGAAGTTCTATTATTTGTCTAGTTTTCGAGGCCCTTGACGTCTTCACTGGCAGGCATTTTTGGCCTGTCCCATCGTTGAAAGTGTGTATGGAAATGTCACAAAAGCTGCTCCGTCTCCTAGGTCCGCAGATAAAGGATTGCAACTATAGTGCTCAACAGTAAGTACATCGGCAAACATCGAGGTTAAGTCCCCACGTAGATGACACTTCCATGCAGATGTTCAGCAATGAAGAGATGTGCCAAGGGTGCCCCTATCTTGCGGGCCAAGCTCCATCACAAAATCTCAACTTCCGTGTAATGCTAGTGGTCAATCTGCACACAGCCGCGATTGCGTAATCCGCTAGGGAAGAGTTGCTCCATGCCCATCACACGGTCTGCCGGCCTGACTCACGGTCTCCGTGTAATATTCAAAACTCGACACAGAACTCCTCCTCAATTTACCTTTCATGTGCAAGGCGCAACCAACCTCTTCACGGCACTGATACGCCTCGACCAAGCCGGAGGCTAGTGATGACCATGCGAGCGCAAAGCGACCAAGGTGTCTCGACCTTGCAACACACTCCCCTTCGCTCCGCCTATAGCCCCTCCCAGATCCTCGCCTACCTCCAGCACATCTCTTTCCCACTATCATTAGATTTCCCTCGCAATGCGCAGACGCTAACCCTCCTTCATCACCTGCAAATTACCACTATCCCATATGAGAACCTCTCACTGCACTACAACCCACACCATCTCAACGACATCGACCCACAGGCGTTGTACCAAAAGCTCGTCGGCCCGCCGAACCGGGGGAGAGGAGGGTACTGCTTCGAGACAGCAGTCTTCTGGCTGAACATCCTGCGCGGCCTCGGCTTCACAGCTTATCACAGCCAGGCCTCGATCCGCCTGCGTGACGGGCCGGTGCCCAGGGGCGACTTTGTTGGCCCGAGACATGTCGTGACTGTGGTGGAGTTTGGGAGTGAGCGGTGGGTGACGGACGTTGGATTCGGCGGCGACGGGATGACAGCACCGCTTCCGCTGCTCCACGAGCTTGAGGCCGGGCGTGAGTATCCGAAGCACAGGAACCTGGGATCGCAGGAGGTGCGGGTCACGCGCGGTTTGTACCCCGGTGTGGTGTCTGATGGAGAGGGCAACAAGGTCTGGTTCTACGAATACCGTAACCGTCCAGAGGACGAATGGAACCGGTACTATGCGTTCGGTGATCGCGAAGCTACATCTTGGGACCTGGAGTGTGCCAATTATTGGGTCTCGTCGCACCCTGAGAGCTTCCAGCGGAAGCAGATTCTTGTGGTCAAATTCCTTAGAGACCCTGGTGAACATGTCTGGAAGGAAGGGTCGATAGAGGCTGCAGACACAGCCGATTCGGGCACCATTGTGGTTCCAGAGGTGGGAACAGTTGGGAAGATCATGCTTGCGGATGGAACAATTAAGAGGAATCTAGGAGGCAAGACCGAGGTGGTTAAAGTTTGTCGCACGGAGGAGGAACGAGTCCAGGCTTTGAAGGAGTTCTTTGGGATTACCCTGAGTGACGCCGAGAAACACGGCATAGAGGGATTTGAGACGGCTTTGGCGTGAAATAAATTTGAAGCAGAAAATATGGTAAAATGCCCAAAACATTGCGAATATCGTCTTTGAAGGTCTTTCTACAAGAATGAGGCATGCTCTGAATCAAAACAACAACAGCAGCGCTTGAAGTGTGAGGCAGATTCTCTTTCACAGACATGCATCCTGATACAAGATGCCATCTAAGTTCGGGGTGCTCACTTAACTTAGATCTACTGTCTCGCACAGGTATTTATACCTCCAGGCTTTTATTCATCAGCTACATGGCCGACTTCTGCAAGCACCTGGATTCATTGAAGCTACAGGGAAAATGGATGCACCCATGCCCCTGAGCGTGGTTGTGACCCTCATATGGCGGCTTCCTGATTCCAACAGTCATGACTGTCTACTTGTGGGCAAGGATAGTAAAGTACTTCAGTGGCTTATGCAAGCCTGAATTGCCGGGTCATGATTCAGCTTCGTCAAGGAGAAGCTTGACGTGCTTTTGGAAATGGAGACCCGAAAATGCCTCCAACTATCCTCTGTGATTTCGTCAACCGAGGGTGACTGATGGTTTCGTCCCTAAATACCTCGTGTCTGAGTGAGGCTGTACGTATGGGGGTACCGTGTTGTCTCAGGTCAACAATGAGCGGGACAGTGGGAACAAAAATCCGATGTTTGTAGCTAGAGTAGCAGATCTTGAAATATCAAATCCTGAACTTGGTCATCTGAGCAGATCTAATGAGCCTTGGCGTCGAAAATCGCAAAGGCGGCGGCGATGACTTTGAAACGCATCATCGATGATTTATACGCTACAGAAACTGTCAATGTGTAATACCATAGCCAAAACCACAACGCTCTTTTGGATATCTATCTCCCTCCCAGTATAACAAATGCTTCAAACAGTCCACACCACAATGCAAGACGCCAGCCATCTTATGTCGTAATGTACGGCTCAAAGACACACATCTATCCATCCCGTCATCTATACACCATATCCTCCACACAGCGTCTATTTTTGCTCGAAACATTCAGTCCACGGATTCCCTCACTCCACCCCAGCCTCCCTCTCCGCCATCGTTCGCCCCCTCTCCCCGGTGACGACTGCTTCGCCACCATCCTCCACCTCCGTCATCTTGAGAGCCTCCTGCACGTCGTCCACAAACTGGCCCTCGCCGCCCACGAGGTCCACGATGCCGCTGCGCACCATAAGCTTCCACACCTTGCTGTCGGCCTTGCCCCGGTTCGGGCACCGGCTGAAGAAGACCCGCACACCGCGCTCGCGGTACGACCGCACAATCTCCTCGAGCACCATCGTGCCGGACCCATCAAGGGAGGTAACACCGTGGATATCGAACACGATGTTTCTGTTACTGTCCTCGTGGCGAAGGCGGGGCAGGGCGGGGTGGGCTTTGCCCGTGCCGTACATCTCCAAGCGTCTGAGCCTGGTCCTGAGCTCGCCTGTGTTGGCAAAAGTCAGCGGCTCAGGGATCTTGACGATCAGACAGCCCTCGACAAACTCGAGCCGTTCGGGGTGGTCTTCTGCGTTTTCGAAGCGCTGGGTGCCTGGGATGCGGCCCAGAATTTGTATCCTGGGCCGTGTGGCGTGTCGGATGACCTGCAAAAGCGAGACGCCGATACCGACAGCGATGCCCATGTTGAGAGAATAGAATATGGTAGTCAGAACGATGACAAACATAAGCCCAAGCTCGGGCCAGGCGCCGATGCGAAGGAAGAATGCGATGTCGTGAGGGGCTTCTTCAACTAGAGAATAGGCGACTACTGTAATAAGAGAGGAAAGTACGGGTTTCTGTTCGCGGTGTCAGATAAAGACTCGTGATAAAAGTTGGGCGTCAGACCCCGAGCTGATTTCACTCACTGGAAGGTAGTAGAAGTAGGGCAAGATGAAAAAGATGCAGATAACGGCCAGACAGCTCAAGAAAATGGAGCTCATGGGCGTCTTGCCACCCGTCTGCTTGTTCACCTTGCTCCTGCCGTAGCCACCGAAAGCAGGCATGCTCATGAAGCAAGCACCGATCAAGTTTGCTGTGCCCAGCGCCACGAGCTCCCGGTTGGGACTGAGCTGGATTCCGGGCACGTCTTTGCTGGGGCCTAGACTCTTGGCGGCGACAGAGGATTCGAAAAACCCAAGCAGGGCAATCAGAAACGAGGTGCCCATGGCGTCCCTGATGTGCGTCATATGAGACAGCTGAAAGGGCCATCTGAATGTGAAGACGTGGCCTGAGGCCGCCTTGATTTCGCCCATGATGGCAACACCCTTTGCCTCCCAGTCAAGACTGTAGCACAGAATAGCTGATAACACGACAACTATCAGACGGTCGGGTATGTACACCAGATTAGGATAGCGAGGCTGTAGCTTCTTTTTCATTTCCCTGCAAGACGTCAGCGTGATCCGATCTCAACCGGCGCGTGTGAAGGCTAATGATAGGCGAATCCTACCTGCAAGTCATGACTATAGCAAAGCTGACGAAGGATATGACGGCGGTGAGGACATGAACGTCGCCGGTATGTGTCAAGATAAAGGTCAGCTTGTCCATGGTACTACCATGGCCGACGTGGTCAGCAGCGAGCTGGGCTAGGCCTAACTCAGGCATCAACTGCTCCACAAAGATCACAAAGCCAATCGCCGAGATGAAACCACGCAGGAATGGCTTTGAGAGCACACTGTCGAGGAAGCCCAAGCGGAATAGGCCTGACAACAAGATGGTGGCGCCGGCGGTCCCAGCGATGACTCCGCATATCTTAGCATGCATGACGGCGTCGTCGTCACTGCCACGGCCAAGCTCCACGCTGCCCTTGACGACGCTCCCGACAAGCAACGACCCGGGAGCCTCAGGGCCGAGGATCATCTGGGGCGCGGTGCCCAGGATGGCGTACAGGAAGGGGTTGAAGACGAAGGAGTACAGGCCGTTGATTGGTGGGACGTGGGCGAGAGTATCGGCGAGGGAGAGGGCCATTGGCAGGTACATGCCGGCGATGGTGAGGGCGGCAATGAAGTCGCCCTTGAGGAAGGAGAGCTTGTACTGGCGCATCCATATCAGGGCCGGGAAGTAATAGGAGAGGTACCTGCAGGCGATGTCAGTGGCGGGCTCTCCCGTGGTTGGCCTTGTGTACGCACATGAAGGCGTTGTCCTGGACGCCATGCCTCTCGGCCAGCTCGCTGGACCTGCCCATGGTCTTTGTCCTCATGCGCTTGGCCCACCGCTTCCTCCAGTCGGGGGCGCCTTTGGCAGCAACATAGGCGACAACACTGTCTATTATGGGCAGGGAGCTCTCGGAGGAAGCCCCGGGCGAGGGCGCGCGCGAACCGTTTGCGGACGCGTTGAGAGAGCGGCTGAAGCCGTTGGTGGGACTCGAGGGCTGAGGAGAGAAGGTGCCGTGGCTACAGGGCCCCTCGTGGGCATGCTCGCGGTCCAGGGCGTCCCGGAGCAGGGCTGTTGTTTCCGACGGTGCTCTTGAATGGCCGGACCGCTTAGGAGGGGAGGAGTCTTGGGCAGCGGAGCTGCTCGTGACGTCGGGGGAGGGCGAGGGCGAGGGCGAAGGCAAGGCTTCGGGGCTGGCGGTGTAGGTCCTGCGCAAGCCGCTGGGGGTGGAGGGTGCGTGTGGGTTGGTGCCCGAGGGCGTTCGAGAGTCGTTGGAGGCCATGTTTGCTGGTGGTGGTGGTGGTGGTGGTAGTGATATTCGTGTCGGGTCTTTGTGTGTTCACATCACCGTCTGCGCCGTCGAGTGTTGCGTCGCGTAATCATGTAGGATCGGCGGCAGGTTCTCTCGTCTGTCTCGTGCGGTCTGGTCTGGTCGAAGAGTAAGGAGTGATAAGAGCAGAGCGGATGGCGAAGAGACGGTGAAGTAGGCCTATGCCGTTTAAATCATGCGCCTGTCGCGGACGGTTGGCTCGCCGAGTCAGACTGAGATCAGTTGCCAAAGACGAGTGGCAGCCGGCCAGCCAGACAACTAGAATGTTAGTCAATCAATCAATTCATCGAGAAAAACTGTACAGAATCGGGCGCTGGGTCGTCAGCCAAGCAAAGGTGCAGAGACACGAGGAAGGGAAACAGGGCGCGATGCCGTCTGTCCAATGTCCAAGGGAAGTTTGACTAAAAAGTTGGGTCGACGATGGAGGGGTTTCTGGGGGCATTTGTCACGCCTGGGACTTTTGGGACTTGGCCCGGGCCGCTCAACCCAACGTCGCCCCAACGCATGCCTTAGTCTACACCGTTGTCCAAACAGCCTGCGAGTCTGAGAGTCCCTCGGCCGCCAAGCGATAAACGGCGCCGGTCTCGCGGTGGCTTCCCGGCAACTGGGAAGGGCCACGGGCAACCAACCAACCAACCAACCAACCAACCACCAAAGCAGGCCAGGCTAACACCAGTCAGCTGTCATCCAAAATCACAGCCCCACCGTCTCACGGGCCAGGTCCCCAGCTCGAGCCCACGTCCCCAGTCCAAGATCTAGATGCAGATGCAGATGCGGATGCAAATGCAAATGCAAATGCAGATCCAGATCCAGATCCAGGTCAAGGGGCCCAAGCACGACGCATGGAACACAACTCTACTCTGGCATCCTGTCACCACGTCAAGCAGCACGGTGCAACGTGTCACAAGATTCAAAACCGTTCGTCCCTACCAATGAGTTCTCAATCGTCCCATTTTTAGACACAATTAACAAGCGGGGATCGTTATACGGCGGTTCCAAGCAACCACTATTTAAAAACCCCAACTTAGAATTTTACATTACTACACCTATACTACCCTTTCCCTATTACCCTAATAACTACTTTCCCTTAGCTATTTATACTACTTATAATAATAAGTATTTTTAATTTACAAACTAAATTTTTAAATCCCTTATTTTTAATTATATATAATTATAAGCAATTATTTTTATTTTATAATTTTTATAATATATATTTTAATATTATTAATATACTTATTTAATAATAAAAAGCCTTTACTTTTAAAAATAAAGCTTTATTTATAATACTTATTATTATAAAAATTTATATTAATAATAAGGAATTTATAGTTTAAATTATTAATAAAATTTATATTAAGCTATATAATAATATATATACTTTTTTTAATAAAACTTAAATAAGTATTTATTTACTACTATTAATTTAAAAACTATAATAAACTTTAATATATAATATATTTTTAAATTATTAAGCGCTTATTTATTTAAAAAAGCTATTATTATAAAACTAGTATTATTAAAATAAAAATTAAATTTAATAATTTTACTTATATATATACTATTACTATATATATTCTTTATAATAAAAAGGATATTAATTAATATTTAATATATATAAATAGTAAATTAATAAATTTTAAAAAGAATTATATTATTAATAAAAATAATTTTATTAAAAGTACTTATATAAACTACTATTATTTTAATTATAATAAAAGCTATTCCTTTATTATTAATAAGTATTATATAATATTTTATAATATTTTATTTAAAATTATATAATTAATAATAATAAAAGTTAAAAAAAAAAAAAGTATAACTTTTATAAATATAAAGTATTTTTTTATAATTTTAAAAAAAAGTATATTTAAAAAAGCAATAGCAATAAGCTTTAAAAATAGCTTAAAATTATTAATATAAAGATTATATATTATAAAGAAAGTATTATTAGTTTAGTAAAAAAGTATTATTTTTAGAAATATAATATAAATAATTATTTAAATAAATATTAATATTAAAAATAAAAGAATTATTAAAAAGCTATTATAAAGTAATATATTTTTATAAATAAAATTTAAAAATTAATTATAAAATAAAGAGAATAAAATAATTAAATAATAATTAATTATAATAATTAAAAAATATATTAAAATATAATAAATATTAATTAATAAAATATAAAAAAATATAATATATTAAGTATTTATATTTAAAGCTAAAATAAAATAAAACTAAATTAAAATATATATAATTAAATATAAATATAAATATTTTAAAATAGAGAAAAAAAATTATTTTAAAATTATTTTAAAATTTTATTTTTTAATTTTTTTTAATTTTTTTTATTTTTAAAAATTAAA